>NC_067282.1:139658917-139961947 GCF_020740795.1 Apus apus | reverse complement strand
CTGGACTAAGATCTGACAACACTTTTGTAGGTTATTGTCTCTGGGCAGTGGCCAGGCCCACAGCTGTGCCAGGCTCCTTCTGTTGTTTTATGTTCCACAAGCCACATGGCTTTGGTACTGGGAGAATCCTTTTTGAAAGCTGTCACAGCTACAAATGATAAAGGCCTTTCAGCCAAAGGACCTTCCTGTATGGAGGATTTCTCAATAGAGCATCTGAACCAGCTGAGAAGAGCATGTCGATCAGCTAGATGAGATACTTCGCCTTTGCAATTAAACTATTTCTTGTCTGTGCTTGCAGTCTATCCCCATTAGCCATCTCACTTTCTTGACACAGCAGCCCTTCACTAGTCTGTCCTCCTTGCTGCTCATCTCCTCTCACTTTTCTCCTGTTAGTCTCCCTCATCTCCTCTGCAGTCCCAACCACTTTGCTACTTCACCTTTGCTGCCCTGGACTCCCTCACTGCAGCTCTTAGCTTTAAAATGAAGCACAGTTAAAACAAAGTATACGTTGTGTGGCATCAAACCAATGCTTTGATCATGGAGTCAGTTTTCTGCTACTACCCACAATGACAATCTGTCATATGTTTTTCACTGATTTAATTAAAAGCAGGAGTGCCAGAATTGGATACCCCAGATTTTTTTTGTTGGGTTTTTGTTTGTTTGTTTTGTTTTCTCTTTTGGTTGTAGCTACTGTTTTCTCCTTTCCAGTTACAAGCTCTTAAGGGCAGGGATTCTGGCATGCATAAATTTGAAAAATAGCAGCAGGAAGACAGCCTGGCTGTGACAGAGTAGCTTCATGCTTGGAGGACTCAAGTCATGTGGAGACCAAATCCTCACCTGTCTTTCTGCTTAAAGCAGCCAGTGACTTTTTTTTGTCACATTCTTGTTCTCCTACTGTCCCTGTGCTTCTGCAAACACATGAGAAATCAATGACTTCGTAGAACAGATTTACATCAAGTGCAGAATCTTTTCTAAAGATTAATTGCTGGCCTGGGTCTCCAGTGGGCCTAATTTTCCTTTCCTTTGGCTGCTGCTGCTCTGAAGATCCAAATTGCCTCAACATATGTGTCATTTGCAGTCCCTGTTGCTGTGAGTCATCAAAGCTGAAAAAGTGACTTAACGTGTATCATGGGTGTTTTTTTCACACAGCACTGTGTGCTTTCCTGTGACACTCAGGAGAACACATGGACTTCTCTGCTGTAATACAGACTGCATTTTGTATTTCAGAAATACAAGGAAACACAAGACTTGTTCCTTTGCAACTGTCTTAGAATAAGCCAGATGGTGGGAGGATTGTTCATTTGAGATATTTAGGTCAGGGTCCTGTGGGCACAAGTAAGTCTTAATGGCTCTGACCAGCCTCACCTGGGGCCTGCCTTATGCCTCTGCCCATTTAAGCATGGAGCTCGTTGAGGTTAAGGTTGTTCGGGAACAGAAAGGTCTGCTAGCAGCATCAGGACCCTGACCCCTCAGTTAAGTAACTTTTTTCTTTTTTTTTTCTCTCCAGTAATTGTTTCTAAAATAGCTGTGATTTTCCTTTACTGTATGTTGAATTTCATTATTGTTATCTGTTTAAAAAAAACAACAACAAACAACCACACAACATGAACATCCTGCTATGCATGAGCTGGGTATTGTGGACATTCTAGGTGGTGGGCTGTTCCCATACTCAGAAAGGTGATAAGCCTTTTCAGCTTATGTTGGACAGTAGATAAGTAGTTTCATTGGTACACAGCTCAGGGAAGATAGAATGGATAGGCAGATCTTTGTCTAGTTAATGCTGGGTTGTTTTTTTCCCTATTCCTAAAGTCCATAGCTAAATGTATCTGTGATTTCTTATGTACAATCTATTGCAATAGGTTGATGAAAACATAGGTTAACTTTTAGATTTGATGAAAAAAAAAAAAAAAGATTGGCTTCTAAAAAGATAGGTAAATTATAGGGTCATTCCTGCAAATACTTTTTTCTGTACTGGTCATGAACTATGTTTAGTGTGGCACTTAATGCCATGGTATTTTCTGGCCTGAGCTTTTGTGTTTTAATGCTTTTCATTTTCTTGCCTGTAATTTTACCTATTGGCCTTTAAAGTATAAACACTAAGGAGTTGGTGAATCAAGAGACTCTTTAGTTTTGCATCTTCCATCCTGTTGCCTGGTATTCTGAAGAAGGCATCTCTTGCTCAGTTTCTATGTTTGGTGGTGCAAGCTATCAAAAGAAAAGATTCAGCTTGAGTTTGAAAACAAACAGGTTGGAGAAGAAGAATCTAATAAAAACTGTTCTGTATTTCCTGTGCCTTTTTAGCTATTTTGGTTATGGGGTAATAACATTAAGACTGAGATACGAGGGAGAAAGTGGGGAAGATGTGTTGTTACATGCTAAGTGTCTGAGTCTCAGAAACAAAAGTGTCTGTAACTTCCCTAGTGCCTTAATCAGGCTGTAACAATGATACCTTGTTATTAGCTCCTATCTAGGCACAGACTTGCAGGTTTCTGTGCTATACCTGTTTCATGGTGGCTGTTCAAATGAGTGATACAGCAGCAGATGTCTGGGCTGGTTTGCTACTAAAATCCACTTTCATTGTCTCAGTCCTATGTCATATCAGCCCTGCTTTGCCGAGTGCTCCTGCAGTTTGAGGAAATGGCAGACAGTAAAGCTATCTGCTCTGTCAGGGACTGCTAGGAAAAAAAATGACAGCCAGAGCTTACTTCTCTTCTTGTTGTTGTTTGTTTGTGTCTCTATTCCATCTCCTGTCAGTTGCTGTTTCTGTTTCGTACTTCCTGTCTGCCCTCCAAGATCTGTAAGTCTGTTTGTTCTGCAATTTATACCAGTGTTAAGTGTGGTTCATTCTTAAAACAGAATCAGCCTTTCTGCAGGTAAATAGCTGGTCTGGTCTATTTGCTAATTGGATACATCCTGTAGCAGTCAACTTCTTAATTTTTTTTTTATTATTTTTTTTAATTGTACGGCATCTTAAACATCTACGGTTAAATTAAAAATGCTCATCTCCACAAACCTGGAACCACTTACAGCTTTTACTACAAATACTTGTTGGGAAAAAATTTCTGCAATGTTAATGTAGGCAGATAGGAGGAAGAACAGTTGTCACAGTTCAACAGGCAGAGAAAATTGTTTGTCTGTTTTCTTACTGTTGTTGTTTTCATTAAAGTAATGCTTTCACTGGAATATCTAAGTAGTTGTAATATTTGCCAAAGAAATTATATTTCTTCATTACAATGTAAATGGACTTTAAGCCAATTTTTGAGTACAAACACAAATAAGATGCTTCAGAAAAAACACCTGTAATGTAAACTGAATCTTCTAGTGTTACATTTTGAGTGGAGCAGGTGTGAAAGTCATAAAGAGAGGACCAAATTTAATTGCAACTTTTCCTCTGATGTGATGCCAGAATTGCTCCTTGTGATGGGGATACCTGTGCCCAAGTGGGTTGTGCTGGTGGTTGGACAAAAAGGCGGTCTGAGAATGCACTTTAAGAGCCTAGATCATGAAGGATGCTTTGGGGAATGGGAGGAGAGTCAGTCTGCGAGGATCATGCAGCAGCTCATTTTCTTGCACTCACAGGCATCATGTTATAAAGGTTTTTATTAACTTGGTGTGAATTTATTTATGTGACTTGTAGAAATATCAAGCAGGCATTCAGGTCCCAGTGTATCTGTGTCTAGTTGACTGGCCTAGTTAATATTATTAGCTGGTACTTTCAATTTATCAAGTCTCCTCTTTTGAAACAGAAAACTCTTGTTACCAGTATTAATCCATTTTATTTATCTTTTACTTTGAAAAATCTTTAATAACTAGCTCGATTAATAACTAGTTAATAACTATTAATAACTTAATTAATTAATAACTATTTAATAACTAGTTCTTTTTCTATTGTTTCTCCTAAAATGTCCTCACTGCTTACTACAAGTAAAGATGTCACCTCCTGCAGGCTGTGATTCATGAAAAAGCTTGCCAGCTTTCATGGTACTGGACTTGGTGGTGCCTAGAGAAAAGGAGGCTGAGACGAGACCGTATTGCTCTCTACAAGTACCTCAAGGGAGGTTGTAGCCGGGAGGGTGTTGGTCTCTTTTACTGGTTAACAAGTGACAGGACTAGAGGGGAAACATCTTCAAGTTGTGCTGGAGAGGTTTAGATTGGACATTAAGAAATATTTATTCACTGAAAGGGTTGTTGGGCACTGGAACAGGCAGTCTAGGGAAGGGGTGGAATCACCACCCCTGGTGGTATTTAAAAGATGTGTAGATGTGGTGCTTAGAGACATGGTTTAGGGGTGGACTTGGCAGTGCTGGGTTAATGGACTTGATAATCTTAAAGGTGTTTTCCAGCCTAAATGATTTGGTGATTTTATGAGTTCTAGGCCCTAGCACTGTTTCTAGCAGTCAGACCTGTTGGCCATCAAGGCCTTATCTGCCATATTTCTATAAGGGAGCCAGCAATTGAAGTGTTGCTGCAGCTCATGAACTCGGGCAGGCTCTGGGGCCATGGTGGGACAGAGCAGCTGGGAAGTCTGGGAGCTCTCTCTCCTTGCAGCACTCACTGTACCCCCTCCTGTACCAGGAGAGGAAATAGCGGGGATCTGCGTATCTGCTCTCCTGTGTTCATAGGTATTCTCCAACTGATATAATTAAAAATCTAACCATGGAGGTTCAAGATAGAAAAGATATATTAGATAATATTGTTTGTTGCCTTGGGGCAGCATAAGATTGTTTTCTGTAAAATAGTTCACTGATTTCAGGGGAAGTTGAGGTCTATAAGCAACATGTAAGCTCAGACTCTTATTGAAAAGCTTCAAGGCTTGTATATACATCTTTATTAAAACTTTATTAAAAAAAAAAAAAGACAGGCATTTCCATGCCCACTTGCTCTTGCAGATTTCAGCAGTGCTGCCTTATTTCTGTGTGATAAAAAAACCCCCATTTATTAGTTTTGTGTGCTCAAAAGGAAGTAGAAAAAATAGTAAAAGAAATTGAAAATGAGGAAAATACTTGGCCTTATTAGGTCAGTGGAAGCCTTCAGGTGGCTTGGAGTTTCACTCAAATCCTCATCCTTTTTTCCAGTTTATTGCAGTGAGACATAGGAGTTGTAAAAAGGTCTTACTTTGTCCATCTTATTTATAATTTTTAAGACGTTGCATATAGTCTACAAACATCTCAATTTTCAGGGTAAATGAGTCTTTTCAGTCATGACCATCATAGAGTCCCAAGCTGTTTTTATAGGCATAGCTAGAAACAATAGACACTGGCTTTCTCTGAACATCCTTCAGCTAAGTTCACCAAATGATTTTTTTTTTTTTTTTAATTTTAATCTCTATCCCTAGGCTACAAATCTTCAGTAAATATAGTATGACTCCTTTTCTGTCAACCACAACATAAGCTCTGATCCTGTGTTGTGTTGCCTTTACAGTAAACACTGCTGTGCAGGCTATCCTAGATCTTGCTGATGTGGAGTCATACTGAGGCTGTGGTATTGTGTCATGCCAGAGTAAAAAATATGCTGAAATCCCTATAGAATCCTGGCAGTCCCAGGTGCTCTTTCCACATCTTGCTCCCACATCTACCCCTTCTTGGACTGTAGAGTTATTAGAAACTGCCATCCCATCTTTGTGTGCAGCAGTGATGCTACAATTTCTGTTTAACCATAGTCACCAATTGATCTCTGGCCTAAAATAGTGAGGTACTTCTCTTTTCTCCAGATGAAAAAAAAGATTTCACAAGGTGCATGTAATCACCCAATACAACCTGAGAAGCTGTCCCTTATTCCTTCCAAATTCTGACTGTTACTAAAGTTTAAAAAGAAACAAAAACCAATAAAGCACCTCTGCTGTGCGCAACACCAAGGCACCTTGCTGCAAAGACTGAGTTAAATGGCTGCAGCCACAAAACCCTTTAGGTAACCTGGTGTTATTGAAGTCCCTGGTTCCGTGGTTCTGCTGAGGTGCTCTGAACAGCAGTGCTATGTACTGCTTGCTGTGTTAGGTACTTGAGGGCAAGCAGCCTGAGGACTTGATGAGAAGTAGATGTAAGAAAGTCATTGCAGGTGTGAAAATAAGGAAGATTCCTCCACTCCTGAAGGAATTAGAAAAAAATTAGCAATTCAAAGTATCCATCTTTCTATGGGGACTGGTATAGGAAAAAAATAAGCTTAAAACTTGGCATACTCTCAGCTTTACTGAAGCTTAAGAATGATAAAAAATTTGCAGCAATTTACTTCCATCTCACCACTAGGTGAACCCAGCCAACTGAAAGTTTGTCTCTTCTATAGTAGCGTTGTGGCTGGGAGGCTAAGTGCAAGGCCAGAGGATTCAGGTGAAGTAGTATTGTGGTCAACTGCTGCTACTAAGTGCTTGTGATAAGACTGTCTTGAAGCTAGCAGTAGGCAGACCTAGTACTATCCTTTCCAACCATGTATGATGCGATTTGTCATATGGGCTCTGAAGCTCCATCCTACAGCAGGATCAAAGGAGAGCTGTGCCTTCCCTATGTGGTACAAGTTGAACTTAATTTCTTTTCATGTTGAGTTGGAGGCCTTTACTGCTGGTGGAGAGAGTTCATTTGGATTGTCAGCCTGTAATTCATACACTAAGAGGTTTCCGCCCGTAATCATCAACATCGGATTGTTATGCATATTAAAATAAGACCCTCTGCTGGGAACAACAACAAAACATGACAGCAGAATGGCTTGGTATTTGCTAAAATTCTGCTATGTGTCAAAGGTGAACTAAGGCTTAAAAATCAAGTTTGTTAGCTGAGCAAACTTATCTTATTACTTGGATCAGTTCCTGCAACCTGGCAGACCAAAAATATCACAATGAATTAAGGATTCTTGACCTTTATAATTTGCTGTCATTGCATGAAATTAATAACCTTGGTATACATACAGCACTGAAATTACAGAGAGTTTCGCTCCCTATTCTTTTCAATGTCTTGAATCTCTCATCTAATTAGAGTAACTTGATCTTCTAAACCCATTTTCAGGTTGTGTACAAAAGCAGGGATTAGAAATTATTTCTGTTCAGAGTAACTTTAGCTGAAGTAATTAGTAATGGCCATGCAAGTGTGTTACAAAATCACTCTCAAAACTTTCTGAAAACTGCAAGTATCTGCTGGAAATTTTCATTTTGCTTCAGTGTTCTTGTAAAAAGTAGCCTGAAAAAGTAATTTCTCTATTTTCAACTGAAAACTCATAGAATAGTTAATATTGCACTTCTTTTGTAAGGCTTTTGTTTGTAAATATGTTGAAGTCTCCTCTGGGTTGTATCAGCTGAGAGCCTGGGCCAAAAGGGTCCTGGCTACTTGAATAAAATGCCTTTACAGATGATCGAGGTGAAAAAGCACAACTTTGTGATGCTACAATACCAAGACAACCAAGTTAAAAATGTTGAGCCATGTCTTCGTGACTCTGAAAACAATGGAGCCAACATCTGTGTGTTTTTCAACACAGAAAAGTCCAAATCTTTCTAATGAATCTTACTGACTTTAAAATTGCTGCTGTTCAAATGGGAACACTCAAAGAATAAAAACTGGCATTCACCTTGCATGGGTTAAAGTAAGTTTATATATTGAGGTTAGCTTAAGACAGATGTAAACTGAAGCTGTGAAGGAGCAATTTACTGTGCTATTAAAATTCACATTTTAGGATAAAATGGGGTTAATCTGGGCCAAAAAAAGGACTGAAAACATAATTGTAGGCACTGAGAAGATGTTTTCAAGTGAATGCAACAGTGGTGTTCAGGATTAGACATATGAATGAAATCTTCATTTCTGCTGTAAACCTTTTCTTCTCTATGAAACTTCTCTAGAAACACCTTTATAATGTCTGTGTTACCAAGAAAAGGTTGGTTGAGTCTGCTGTGGAGGTGGGAAGTGGCAATGGTCTGGAGAATCCTTTAGATTTCAGGTCCTCAAGTGCAATGAAGTTTCAACTCAGTTTATTTCATAGTTGTTCATGTTACACTTTTGTCAGGTGTTTCTTCTTAGCTGTTTTCTCTGTACATGCTCTACATAGAGGGATGTATGTGTGGGGAGCTTCTGATTGTCTAACACCCTATGGAAGGTAGCACTGAGAGTGGCCTGATGCTGAGGGGTGGATCTTGGTACCATGATGCTGGCTATCCTACCTTTGAGCTTCCTACTAAATCTGTGCCTGCTATATTGTTCCTGCCTGAGGAGAGGGTCCAAACATTTTCCTGTAGAAATTAAGTATCTTATACCAGGTTAGACCTTGTAAATCAAATTCTGTATTTTCAAAGTATTTAATAATTGGAAACTTCCCATGTGAACCCTGCAGTAGCACACGTATTCTAGGTACTATGAACTGCCAAAATCTTGCCAACATCTCAGTGTGCCTCTGTCCCTTGCATAGTCCACACAGTCACTAGGAAGAATTGTTTGGGGCTTTGCCAAACCCACATGGTTCTGTCAGATTGTGGGTCTTGTCGAGAGGTAAGAGATACCTACAAAACTAATCACAGAATGTTTACTTCTATTACATACAATACCTATAATAAAAGGCTTGATTCTTTAAGTGCTACTATAACACCTATCAGTAACAATAATTATAATAAAACCAAGCCTTTTAGAAGCAATGAGTATGTAAGAGCAAGAATTTAAAATGAAAATCAGTAGGCAAGCACAACTACAACTGACTTTACCAGAGGAATACTATAATTTACACTCTCCGGGTTTTGTTTACATATTTATAAGCTTATGTTGACGCTTGGGTAAATATACACACATGTACACACAGAAACATGCAAATATACATACATTCATTTAGAACTACAATGGGGACATTCAATATATAGAATAGCCATAAGTCACATGCTGGCAATCAAATTCTAAAATCCTGACTGCTGTAAAGCTACACAGGAAAATTAAACCTGTAGAACTGTGAGGAGTTGGAACCTTTCTTCTGAGTTATCTCTAAGACAAAAGCTGTGGATGTGGTGAGACTAGTGTTGCATAGAGTCTAGGATTTTCACATCTGCATTTTCTTGCTGTGATTCTGAGCTTTAATAGAATTCAGAACAAAAAATGATTTATGGAAAGAAAAAAAATTAAAATTATTTTGGGAAGTCCAAGGACATTTTCTGCACTTCCAGGTTGTCAAGGGAGACAGTGAGCTTGTTTCTCGAGCTTACTCATTAATATTTTTTTCACTTTCACTAATGTGTTACACTGAAGATCTGCTGAAGTGGAGACTTAAGCAGGCTGAGGATGTGGGATGCTCACAGCCCAGGAGATGTGCAGCCAGGAAGCCAAAGGTTCTAGAAATAAGCATGGTTTTTGCCTTAAGCTATAAGCTGGTTTCTGTTACGGTGATCTGGCAGGACTAAGAAAAACTTGAATACTTTCATTCCTCTGTGCCCTCTGAAAATGAAGAAATAATTGGATGGAAGTAGATTTAAATCTATTACCCTTTGAAGAGTACTAGGATTTGTGCATGTGTTTGTTTTTACAGTGAGTTCATACCACTAGTCATCATTCTTCCTGACCATAAATTCTTTTTAGAAGAAAGTATATTGCAGGATTTGTTCTGAGCCTCAAGATGCTGGCTGTGAATAGACCATAACAATTCAGAACTGGCATCGAGGCATCCTGCTTCTGCCACTTCTATTTTTGGATCTTCGGATTTTCCATCACATCAGTGGTAAACATCAGTTCCTCCAAAGAAAGATGGTATGTCATGCAACATATTACTTCTATCTAGAGCTCTATGAAATCTGCTGCTTAATTCAGGAAAATAGTTATCTATTTCTCAAAAGGTTATGTAATTAATTTTTTACTTTTGAAGGTTGATTGTGGGTCTTTGAACTTTGGCTTTTGAAATGTTGAGGAGAAAAAATTCGAAAACCAGAATTCACATGCATGCCAGGTAATGTTGATGTGCCATAGACACAAGCCATTTGCATTAAAGAGTGCAGCTGGTAAAAGATATGAATGATTGCTTGTTTTTCAGTTGGTACTCAAGGAAGGGATGCTATGCGGCTCCTAATGCAGCAAAAATTTAATTCTGATTAAAGCTAGTAGGTAGCGCTATCTTATGAATACTTTCATGCACTGACCCTCACACTCACAAGAGCCTGACTGTGAGAAAGACACTTACCAGTGTCACTTATCTCTCAGGTGTAGTCACTTGCAAGGCCTCAAGCAGGCAGAATGACCAAGAACAAATTGTCAGAAGGGAGGCAGGAAGAACATGTGAAAAATACCCATTTCTTTCCATCTCTGCCTTCCCACAGGAATAAAGAAGCTTGGAGTAGAATCTTCATTTCTGAAATGCCTGGAGTGAAATAAGTCAAGGCACTCCTCCACACTGGGAGCTGCAAGGTAAGCACTCATTAACATTTAGGCTCAAGAGAAAAGCATCTGCTTTAGTAACCAAAGGGACAATCATGATAACCTACTTTACACCTTACAAAGTGCTGGCCATAGTGCTTCACAGGACAGATTCTGCACTGACTCAGTGTTTTGGAGTGAGAACCGATTTTTGAAAAACATGCACTCTTGCAGATAAGCTGGTAGCATTGTTGGCTTGCAGCTACTCTCAGTGAGCCCATGGTGCCAATATAATTCTCTACTCTAGTGTTATACCTACACTGGCCTCCACAGGTATTTTCAAATAAACTCTAAACTTGGTATTATGGTTACCAGGCTTGGGCAGTCTATAGTAGTAGGTTGGAGCTTGTTGTGAAGTTGCACATCTGCTTTTGAAGAAGCAGATATCTCACTTTCTGCTAGACACACTCTGCAATATGTGGTAAAAAGGAAAACATTTCCCCTTAGATACCCCAGGTACATATCTGAGCTATACAAAACCACCCAGTCACTCATACCTGCCTGCAGCACATGAAAAACTGAGGACAGCAGGTGGACTGATACACAGAGCTGCTGATACACAGCTCCAACAAGGAGCACCAGTTTATGAATGGAGTACAAACAGCAGAGCAAGGATGAAATGTTTGCTTGTGTACCTCTGAAAAGTTTTTGCACCCTGTCAGAAAGCAGAGTAAAGACTGTAGAAGAACTTTGCGATTTCTATCAATTGCCACAAGCACCAGGTCCATGATGACCAGTGGAAACTGATATTGCTGATTGATGGCCTCTTATTACTACACTTCAGTTACAATTTAAAGACGCAGGTGAATATCCCATGTCACTGCTGTAATTACCTTAGCAGAAAAATAGGCTGAATGAAAGGAGATAACAACAAAGTCACATTTGTGACCAAATTTCTATGCCAATAGCATAAAATATAAATAAAAATATAGAACTCTCTTTGCTAAGGGGTGGCCAAAGATTAGTTTTCTAGCTTGCATAATTTGGTCTAAAGTTACAGACATGGAACTAATAGGCAGCTGGTTTCATTTGGGAGTCACACGATACAGTTCTTCTGCAGCTTTTTCCCTGCCACAAATTTAGGCAAGCTTTTCATGAAACAGAAAAAATACTTGCGCTTTGCTTTTGAAGAGATTGTGGGCCAAGCCAAGAGAGCTGGAGTGGAGCAGGAGAGCCAAAGGATAGCACAAACCAATAATTAAAGCAACATGTGATATCATCTGGCCAGAGAAAGATGAGAATAGTGGTGGGATTTAACAGTTCATTTTGAAATACCCCTTGCAAGGAGAGGAATGTGTTCAGGGATTAGGATGGGTTCACAGGAATTAGGAAAACTGGATTTTATTTCTGACCTTGTCACGTCCTAGCTGTATGATCTTCTATCTGTGCCTCAGTTTCCCTGCCTGTGTAATCCCTCACTTCAAAGCTGTTCTGTGGAATCCTCCATTGAGGCTTACAGTTTCTTTTGGGAACCCAGCTGAAAAGCTGAATGAGTGGATGTCACTATTTTAATTGATTATTACATGTTTTTTTATTTCAGATGAAACTAGAAGTTAAATAATGTGAAAGTTCTAGACATGCCCTTGAAGAAATGAGAAGGAAAAAAACAACAACCGTCATCTTGTTTTAAACAGATTCACCTTTCATTGGGCCCTTCCTGAGCACATCTAGTTCCAGTATCTCTGGTGAGAGCTCTGTAAAGCTTGATTTCTGCTAGTGTGTTGGGAATGGATTGTCTCAGATCTGTTAAACACAGATAGTGTTCTGTCTGAAGTGAGTGCTGCCATAACTGCTGCATGGTCATGTCAGTGCTTTGCTGGTTGTAGAAGCCTCTCATGGTACTGAGGGCTGATTGTTAGGTCTGAAGTGGGGAAGAGAGGAGGAGGAAGAAAGAGGGCAACCATTAAAAGGTCTTTGCAGTGATGTAGCAAAGAGACTCCTGTTTTGGATTATTATGTCATTTTATATGAATGGTTTCAAGGTAGATAAGAGTGAAATGACAAATGGCATGTGGCAAAGAATCCATTAAGGCCTGACAGTATATGCAGAATTTTTTCCTTCCGTGTGAGTAAAGGTATGTATGCTTTCCTCAGCCAGAGTATAGTGTCATGCATTTGATATAAACCTGAGGAGTATTTAAGAGACAGTTTAAGGAATGAAGTTCAAAAACATTTCTTCTGTGAGAAAACCAGACCCTAAACCCATCTTTATGGCTGCTTGTTATCGCAGCATGGTTGGATTGTGTTTCAAGGGTGTTGAAATTTTCTCTATTAGGAAAGATCATTCTGGGATTTCTTTTCTACTGGGCTGAGTGAGGCTGGGCACACCTTAAAACCCAAAGACCCTGAGGACTTTGAAGGAAACTTTAGGAAAGAGGAGCTATTTTTGGTCACTAGGATGAAATATTAAGAAATACCAGGCAAAGACTTAGATTAGGTTGTTGCAAATAATTGGAAAGCAAATTAATTTATTTCATTACATTCGAAGATACTATATTTGTCATCCCAGTGTGTGAGCTATACAAGAACTGCTCTTTCCCACCTTTCTTATGTGAAACAGTGAGAGCCACAACTCACAATGCTAATTTTTGTTCATAGTCATATGTAGTTAACCTGACAGCTGGGAAAGAGGAAAATGTCCCATTCACACAACAACCACCAGAGGCCACCACAAACCTCCATAAAGAGTGAAGAAGCCTATTCTAGTAGAGTACAAATATAAGAAGAGAAACCAGAGGCCATAACCTGTGTCCCATATGAGCATATGTTTAATGTCTTCTATAATGAAAGAAAATGTTGCTGAGCTTACATCAAGCTCATGTATCCATCATGTTTTTAATCTTTTTTCTGTAGGGGAATTTTGGGTTTAGGTATAAGGAATATTTTTAATAATCATAGTGATTATTGTGAGAGTAAGATACATTATCTTGGTTTCATGGAGGGGAAATGTTAGGTCCGGAGAGGTTAGAAGACTTGCACAGATTATTAGATATTGTTATTAATTCTTGCTGTAAGAGCATAACCTGCTCTGGAGCAGAGACTTTTTTAATAGCATTTTTATTTACTAGGTTCAGATAACATATCTGTAATAATGAAGAAAACTGTCCACAACTCTTTTAAAAGTCAGGTTTTTATTTAATACAATGAACAGCCTTGCACTGAAGTGCTGTCTTTTCTAGACCTGGCTACTGACAGCAGTTTCCAATATTCACTGAATTTATGAAGCATGCTCCCCTGTAACATTGCTGTGGTAGGATCAGAAAGTCCAAAGTACTATTTTTCCATGGTTAAATGTAGGAATTGGCTCAGCCAGAATAAAAGGTATAGTTATATAAAGTCTAAACTGGAAGAAGATACCCGTTCTGTCTTTCATTCTATTTAGGAGTGTGCCAAATTCAACATATTTTGCTGTGTCCTAGATGAGAGTAAATTGAATACATTACACTTTGTGACAAATTACTTCATATGAAGTTGGCTTTTGTCCATAGAAAGCCTCTGTATATCATGTTCACCAATCAATATTGGCAGCAGCTAGCCAAGGCTGTCAACTCAGCCTTTCACATTACCCTGCATGCTGCTTTGCAGTGTATCCTAGGACACATTACTCTGTACAGTTCTATATTGGCACCAGAGACAGAAGACGCATCTGGTTGAGGTGTGATCAACACCTTATTAGGTGGACACATTTTTATTTAAAAGTGAGTAACAGTACTCATCTGAGGTGGTAGTGCATGTTTGAAATGTTACAAAGTGATTGCTTCTTTTTCTCACTCCTCATTCTCTGTGATGTTTGACATTTCTGGTGGGACATTTTGAACATACAAATCCCTAGTCAGAAACTAAGAATACAAAGCCAGGTTGAAGAGTTGATTTGGAAGGTACTTCTGCAATCACAGAGGACACGATGTGGTAGGAAATACCAAGAGGAGACAATGACAGGACTACCAATGGTGAAATAATTGTCCCTGACAGTAAGATGGGTGGATAGAGTAAACTGTTTACTTCAGTGTGTTTAGACTGTGTTGTCTATCCTCATAGCTGCTCCTGTTGTTGATTCTTCCACCTATTCCTTTGAGGTAGAAAGACCCCTCTCTAAGCAGAAGTGTTGTCTTGTTATTGGGAAGAGGAACTGCTGTGACTTTTCTACATCTCTAGCTGCATAAAAATCCACCAACTGGATGACATAGCACAGGAGGGGCCCGTGGTTTGCATCAAGTAATATAATGTGTAAGAGGATTGTGGTAATACAAAACCTTCCATTCTGTCATCTGTGTCTGAAGTGAAGAGTCTGGCATTTGCAAACTGAGTATTTTAGAGCTAATGGGCAGATTATATGGAGATGTATTGGAAATGCACACAAATGGGGTAATATTATTTTCTAAGTCAGTGATGAGAAAGAAACTGGTGTTGGTGCTGCAGATATCTTCTTTTTTTCATGATGGAAGCAGTGAGAAGTGTGTAGCTGGATGTTTCTTAGTATTTTTTTTTTGCCTATATTTGTCAGGGTTTTTTATTATGCCTCTTATAATTGTGAAAACATACTCTAAAACCCAACTGACATATCACAGGTTTAAATAGTCCATCTCAGGAGAGCTGAAGCATACAGCAATGGAGATCTGCTAGATACATTGATATATTTGTTTTCTTTTCTCTGATTACATATGGGAGGTCATCAGATCTGCTCTGATAAATCCTCAAATCTCTTCGGATTTTTTGCATGCTAAATAAAACCAATTATTTTTTGTAGGTATGTTTTGCTGTTCTTCTTTGAGCCTGCATTTGTTTACACTTAACCGAGGTTTTGTTTGGACAGTAACAGATTCTTTTTTGACAAATATAAGGATATTTTTATCTTGCAAATAAATATACAAACCCTCACCAAACGGGATTTTGTAAAGGGTTAAAGTGGTGCACATCACAGAGAGACTCTGCTTGCTGCCACTGCCTTGCACCCCTCTGTGTTCCCACTGAAGAGGAACACTGTCAGCCATGGCATCTACCTAGGGATGCTGCTCATGGCTCCTTGACCTTCATGAATCACGTTAATCAGATCAAGCCAGCAGGTTTCTCCAGTGGCCTCTGAAGTGCTGGAAATACTGACAAGGTATTGCAATTCTCTTTCTTCCACACCTGTACCTCCTCTCATAACTCGTTAGCTGTTCTCCTAAGGCATTCAGTTACTCTGTTGCTGTGCACAGCAGTCCAAACAAGGTGGAAAACAGGTAATTTTTTCAAATGTGCTTTGGGAAAATGTTCTTTTAAAGCAGTTATTCACCAACTCCCAGTGAATTCAGTGGGAATTAAGTACCTAAAAATGTAAATTGGGCTTTAACAGCCTTTTAAAAGAATTACCTGTCTACAGAAGCACCTTAGGTGCTTCTGGTCATTCTCTTTAAATGTCAAGCTCTGTAGGTCTGTATTCATCTTGCTTAACTTTAGGTATGTAATTGATGCACTTGAGTTAGAAACATAATTGTCCTAAGTCTCCCCTGTAGTCAGTAGAGAGAAATAAGCTGCTTGTACCACTGAGATCTCAATTGCTGTCAGTAGGTGTCTTGTTATCTCCTAGGATACTCAAGGTAACTCTAGTTAAGTGCCTAGAATTAGTTAATAGGGAGCTGGGACTACCTGTCTGCCAGCCACTTAAGACTGCAATGTATGTTTTTGAAAGGCAACTTGTTCACTTGAAAAATGTTCCTTATGAATCTTTTTTCTGCTTTTAAAATGAGGGAAAGGACAGATGAGACTCTTCTTACAGCACACACTCAGCTCTGCACTACAAAACTAAAATGATAGAAGTGGGTGGGTTTGGTTGTAGGCGTGCTCTCATGCAGAAATAGGACTGTGATGCTTTGAAAAGGATGGGCTCCACACCCAAGAGCTATGGCACTATAAGATAATCTTTCCGTGTTTGTTCATGTTGCTTGCCCTTGCTTCCCTGTCAGTTGTTGCACACCTGTAGAAAGGTGCTGCTGTGGGTATATATTTTTAACCATTTATTTCTGGCAAATAATTCCAAGAGGCTGCAGAATTCGTGCCTCTAAAGAGCAGGTTTCCAAACAGCAATCGGTGAAAAATCAGGCCATGTCACAGAGTTCCAGGTGGGCTGCTGAATGGATATACCTGTTTTGTGAGGGGAAAAAAAAAAATCGGTATATTTTATTAACTGTGTAAAAATACTTACCTGTTGAATCCAAAGGGTACAAAGTAAGGTGATCTTTTGGGTCAGATATTCTTTTATTTCCCTTTCTAGTTTTCAGTGTGAATGAAAATGTGTCTTCTATTATTATTAGACTATTTTGCTGACACAAAAACAACCTTGTTGGCAGTCACTACTGGATTAAAAGATTTATCTCAAGAAGCAGGCCAATGTTGGAGAACGGATGGTAGATGACAGAAATAAAAACAGTAAGATATGAGTAATGTGGTTTCTTTCTTGATTTTCTTTTCTGCGTATGACCTGCTTTCACACCATATCATTAGTATTGGAGACCCAATAAATGGTTGTGCAGTAATTGGCATAATAAATCCTGGCACTTTGTCTGTGGCACTGGCAAACATATGTTCCAGTAGGCTGAGGCTCATCAGGCACAGCTCTTTCTCACCCGCTGCTGTTACAGATTAAGGACTGCATTTAGGTTAGAATTATTCTTGCTCTGAGTTAATGGTATGGAAATGCAAAGGCATGTGAAATGGTTCCTCAAAGGCTTGTTTCCAATCCACGTGAAAAAGCTAGTGGCAAGATCATGAGGAATGGTAAATCCAAAGGTTAAAGTGACTTTAAAGTTAAACAGGGACATAACACTGCCCTACAGTGTTGATAAGAATGTGCCTCTGATTTGCTTCCTGCCAGAGCTTTTTGTATGACTACAAAATCTGAGATCTGGTGGAGATTACTTGTTCTGCCAGTGGTGTTTTTAACCAAGCAAAAGCAACACTTCTATTTCTACACCTTAAGGATCCAATGCAGTGACAGCAGATTAGTTCCTGGGATTATCCCAGTGACATCTGAAGAGTTACAACAGGTACAAGGTCTGTCCTGTAGAGCAAGAAGAAAAGATCAGTAATTTCTTACTGAAGTTAAAAAGTGGCTTTAGGCTCAAAGATTGCCTTACATAGGACCCAGTTGTGTGGTAGGTTCAGTTGTTCTTATATCAAATTCTGCTCTGGTACATGGAGAAGTACACAGACACAAAAGTTTGCAGCTAAAGAATGTCCTGCAGCACTATGAACTTGGGCTTTTAATGAAGGACTTTATGAATATGTTTTCCTTATGTTTAAAAGGACTACACTGTTATGAGACAGGGTAGGCTGAATTCCTTATCTGTATAACATTTCTAGAAGCCACAAACATGATTCCAGTGTAACCTTCCAGAAGAAGAAAAAAAACAACACCCTCCAACTCTCCCACGTAACAGCATTTATTATATCAGTTTGAAAACAGCCCTTGCTTACGAATATTGATGCACAAAATACTCTGAAGGATCAGGTAAGCTTTGAGCAGAGCAAGATTAGAATTGTGTATGCTGCACACTACTGATAACAAAATGTTGATGAGCTAATTAAAGGTTAATTTGTGAGTTCCTTAATCAGTGGTTAATCAGTGCATTAAAGTATGTAGGAGTATTGCTTGACAACAACAGGAAACTGATGGGAGGTTTAGGAGGTCTCTTATCCTGGCCCTAGCAGCAGAGTCCTGAACTGTGAGTGAGGAGAAAGGGGCTTCTGTTTGTGTTCTTGTCTGATATCCTTGATCTAAATTTATTATTTGCTCCATAATTATAATTCAAATTTTGTATTTTAATTTTGCTTTTTTATGTTAAGAGGGAAAAAAATAAAAGTAACTTCCCTGTTTTAGGGCTTGTGACCCTCTCTCAGGTGAGATGAGGGGTGCTTGAATTTCACGTGGGTTGCTAAGGATACAAACAAAACAGTGCTTCTCCCTTTGATTTCTGTTGACTGGGACTTTTTTGACCCATTTCTCAGAGCAGCAGAGGCTTAAGAATGCTGATTACCTGCTTACTTTCAGCCTGAGGTATCTATTTACTTATTTGTCTCCTGTATCACGTGGATTTCTGGCTCTTTGGTGTCTTACTGTTTGAGGGGGGAGACTTGTTTTGGTGCACCTTGTTTGCTCATACAAGTTAGGGTTTCTCTGGACAGCTACTCTTAATATTTATAATGTAGGAGCTGCTCAGGGTTGTGTCCTTGCTATCCTCTATCTTGTCCCTCTGGCCTTTGGCTGCTTTCTGTGTTTGACCATATCTTGTCTGCAGACAATAGAGTTCTGGTCTACATTCACTCATAACTCACTTATTCTCCTGGGTTTATGCCCAACTTTTACAGGATGTTGCTTTCACTTATAACACTGATTTCCTCAAAATATTTTGAACATCAGAACATTTGAAAAATGGATTTGCTCTTCTACCTGAAACAAATGTAAGAAGCTAATTAAACTAAAGTTCACATTTTTCTAAGTCATGATGATTTGCTTCAGTCCTTTAGTCTGACTCAAAAAGAGGTAGGACAGAAGTTTCTTAAATAATGCTGGAGTTTGCCAGTGTGTTCAGACTCTCAAAACTTTTATCAGCTGTGCTAATGGAAATATTACGATGTCATGCAAATGTGAATTAGTTGGCAGAACATCTTGTTGCAGATGGGGGAAAAAGCCCTGCATACTGAGTGGCATATTTATACTTTTCAGGGGCCTACTTATTGGTTAAAATGGAACACATGTAGCTGTACTTTGTAAAAATAATGAAGTTAAGGATATAAAATAACTAGGTTTCTCCAGTTTTCAAACACTGCTTCAGATCAACAAATTGAAAAGATTTTTCAAGATTCTCTTGTGGCTTTATGCACGAAAGATGAAATCATTCAAAGAACAGGGCATATGGGCATACAGATACCATCTGATATGTGGATCACAATAATGTGCTCTATGCTAAGAAAATAAGACTAGTATAGAAGCAGTCTTGAATGAAGTTTAGCATCCATTGTTCCCTATAAAATTGATTGACAATTCTTTTCCAACTGTGTAATTTTTAAAAGAGCTACAGGAGTTGTTCAGCCCAACCTCATTTATATTTTGAAATAAACCTTTGTGTGCTTTTATTCATCATGGCAAGCATAGAAAAATACCAGCACTTATCTGATTCTGGCTTTACATAATGCAGCATTAGTCAATGAAGTTTTACCTGCATTCCTCCTGTAGGTTACTGGGTCAAATACTGAAAGTCATTACCATTTCATGGCTGCTTGGTTTCTTATTTTAAAAGAAGTTGGAGAGCTTAGCTTAGATCCTGACAGGCCAGCAGAGCTGTACCAGAGATGTGTAGGCTGTTTTGGACAAAATGAGAACAAACTCAAAAAACTGAGCTAAACCTCAGCTTTAGGCTACAGTCCAGCAATGAGTTCCATGGATGTTTCCATGGAGCTCAGGGCAGGATAAGGCACAGTTGTTTTTTAAAGAATATTCTTGTGAGGCCACAGTGTTTCCTGTCAAGCTGAGAGCATGGGAGGAAAACAGTAATTTTGTGTTATTTTGGCACATCTTTCACGCCTTTCAGTGAAGTACAGAATGGAGGCAGAAGCAAAAGGTGCATATATTGAGATATACTGATTCTTTCCTTTAGATTTTTATTTTTTTGAAAAAAACCCTAAAGAAGTTCAGACTTGCAGTAAGTTGTGAAGAAAGGATTGAAGCAATGGGCCGAGATGTTTGTTTGGGGGAAGACTTCCTTGTCTCTTCCTATCTCTTTTTTTTTTTTTTTTTTTTTCCTTGAAAAGTCTAGATTAAAGTTATCCCCAGACAGAACTCTGGATTGGAATAACCCTAAGTGATGGATGCTGCTGCACAAACCTAGTTCCTGATTTTGTAAGGGTACTTTAACTCTACAACTGCCAGTCAATGTCTCAGATCTGAATGTCCCCAGCTGTGGCAGTTACACATTCTTAATTTGATTTCAGCTGACACAGTTATGGCAGAAAGGAAGGAGACCCATCTTGAAAGAGGAGCTTTTTCTTATGCGAACCCCCAACCTGAAACATGAAACACTTCCAGAATTTTGCTGCCCTTTCTTTCAAAAAGGCTAGCAAAGCATTCTGAAATATAACTTAAACAGCATTCTGAAAGTTCATACAAATAGTCTTTGCTCTTTTCATGGGCCTAGTGAACAGCTTTTGAGTGGAGAATGATGCTGCAGCAATTCTTGAGTGGAGGGGTGTTATTTTAAGCCAGCTATAATTCTGGGTTTCTGCAACTGACAGCTACTCTTCTTGGCTGGGGTGGGAGCTGGCTCCTTGCCCTGGAAAAGGAAACAAAAGGTCCTGCATACGTTGGCTTCTAATGCTGCTGATGCCACTCAATTGCTGCACAGGTTAATAGGACACAATGGTGCAACTCCCTGCTTTGAGAAATATACAGGGTACATCTCACCCACTCATACAGACTCCTCTAGCAGGCATGAGCGCTCCCCTAGAGTGATTCGTCACAGTGCCATGCCCTGTCCTGCAGAAAAAACCCTGTGCAAGCTCATTCCTTGCTAGTCTTCAAATGGGGTCTAGTAAACTAAGGTCTACACAGCCATAGTTTGGTGAGCCGAATTCCCTTCCTGCATCTGTGTACATCTCTACTTAGCAAAGGCATAAAGCCTTCAGAAAGTGCAGTGGGATATTCCATTTTTATCAGAAAGTTGCCTGCAGTAACCACTTCCCAGTAATTATTTGTTTCACTTAAAATTATTTCTCAGCTTTCTGGAAGTCTTATTTTCAGTTTCTTGATGTTCTGATCACAGCATGGGCTCTCCACACAGCTGTTTGGTATGCTGCTTTCCCCATGTCCCTGACTGTTGTGCAGCTTTTCAGGTACTCGCTAGGCATGTGTGTTTCAGACTAGCACTCCACTGTGATGCTAGTGGTGAGGATTGCTTTCTTGGTTTCCCCGACTTAGATCTTTAATTCAGCATTCATTGTGCTCTGATTTCCCCTCTTTCAAGAAGCGGTATTTCCCATCTTACCTTCTCTGCTAAAAAACTACCTTAATCCACAGTCTGAGCATCCTTGAATGATTGCCTCCAACTTGAACTCTGAATCTAGAGCTGCTTTTTATTTCAAGGGCACTGAACAAACTAAATAAGCTGCTTAAAGTTCACATCCCCTTAGTGTCACGTATACACAGAGAAGTATCTCCATCTGTGCCCTTCTGTGTTTTGGTCTGCACTCTGTATTTTCCCCACAGAGTTGCAGGTGATAATAGATTTTTTCTTTGGGTTATGAGGAAATGTGCCAATAAACAGTGCCTAGCTGTGGAAAGTAAAAATACAGAACTCCCCTGAAGTATGAAGGTTTACGTGCTTTAGGTTTGACAAAATAGTGAAGTCATAACAAGGGATTATGTAATAATGCATAACCGCCTTGTACATCTAACTCAGAGCTGTTCATGTTGGAAATAGAGCCATCATATCAGGTAAAATTAAAAAGTCAATGGTTAAAGAAGATATTATTAATCTATATTTTAGATTTACCCTTTTTAGATGTATTCAGGCATTTCTGTGGCTTGTGCTATTTATCACACTATATTGACTGATTAGAATAAACATCTAAGAAAATTTTGCTTGCTTTCTTGTCTTTTTAGCTTGTGGTACAAATGTCCTGTGGAACTGCAAAGGGCAAATAAAATACTTTTGTAAATGTTTTAATACTTAATTTTTTCCCCCTTCTCCTCCCTGCTCCCAAGATTCAAGGGACAGTCTGTGTTTGCCTGGGTCTCTCTGTTTCAGTCATGGAATGGTTAAGAGCATGTAGAGAATAAGTAGTAATCCTAATACCAGAGGCAAGACAGGAATGTCACAACTTCTGTGATAATTTGGTGAGTTTTGTTTATTTGTGTTTTACTGAGGAATGTGGTTTTAATGTAGCTCCTTTTGTGAGGGGAATTTTGTGAAGTGACCTGTTAGATACATTGAGGGTGGCTGAAAGGCAGATGTGGGAGGTTTTGCAGTCCAAAGGCAGCTGGAGAAGTTCTGGATCAATTCTACTCTTACACTACAAGCCGAGGGAGACAAGTCTTTATCTCTAGAAATCCTTAGCCTGTACCTATTTACTCAGCTTCTCTGTGACATTTGGCCCTGTAATATGCACACAAGTCTGTCTGTCTTTCCCTTTTGACATGTCATGATGCTAGGAAATAAATCCTGTGCACTGCTGAACTTCACCCCCATTCATCAGCTCCCCTTGCACAGGTGGGGGGAATAAGACCAGTTATAAGTCTTCCAGTGTGAATAATGTTCCTTTGTGTCAGAGGAAGTTCTTTAGGTCCTTCCGAGTCTCTCTAAACAGTTTGAAACATGCAGGAACTGCCACTTCAGCTCTCCCTTTCTTCTACAGAGACCTTGCCACAAGCTCTTCATTTTAATTTCTCCACTGGTAAAATATTACAAACGAAACACTGTCACAACAGCCAGAGGAAGAGAGAATAAAACAGACAATTCTTGTAATTTCCAGTTTTCTGTTTTACTTCAGCTTGTAGTATCTGGTTGCAAATAGTTAAGCGAGAGAAAGCCTAATACTCATAGAAATGGAGATTGAGAACGTGAACAAAGCTAAAATTAAGGCTGAATAACACTAAAAGTTCAGAGTGTAGTTTTCCTTTAAATTCTATGATGTCAAGTCTTGCTGCCTTTTTTATTATTATTATTTTTTTAGCATCACTTCACATATTTTATGGTTTGTATCAAACAAGCTGATGAGCTGAATTACCTGAAGATTTCTTCCACCTCTTTGCCTTGTAGTTAAAGACACTGTTTTCATGGGTTGTTCTGATTTTCAAAGTGCTCAAACAATCATGCCTGTGGTAGGGCTGGCAGGGTCAGGGTTTGGGTTTGTTCTACAGAATATTTGGTGAGGGATGGAGGAAACAGTGAAAAATGAAGGGGAGGACATCAGTCCCTGTCCAGCAGTGCCATTTGCTGTGCATTAAGAAAGGAAGCAGGTGAGTATTAGAGCAAGGTTTCACATGATTAAGAGTGTAGAAAAGCTTATTGCAAGATTTTAAGCTTCCTCCATCATGAAAAATTACAGTTCTGTGTCATGTTTCCAACAATGGTATAAAATCATTAAAGGTTCTTTAAGCAACTGTTAGGACAATTTCCTCTTTTTCTATACTATTTGTTCATCCACCAACTCCAAATATAGTTACTGATATTTTAAGTTGTTCAGTTTTCTAACAAGCTTAAGTTTAAAAAAAGCTACTAAAAGTATAATTACTGAGAATATTCTAAATTCAGATGGTTTGGCTTCTGGAACAAAATCGGCTGATTTCTATCCATGTTTAGAGGTTGAAGAAGCAGTTGTGTGAAACCCTCTTATCTTGCACTGCTACCAGACTCTGGAAGCAGCTCCATGGAGAGGTGATGTCCTCTTTGAAAACTGTTTCACCTGGAGCACATCCCTAGACTTCAGGCCACTCGGTAAGGACACTGTAGTCTCCACCCAAGTAGTGCAGGCTGTGGAAAAGACAACTTCAGCTTGGCCAGATCAAACCCCTTGTATCCAAAAAGGGCAGGAGATGAAAAGCAGAAATGGAGAATTACAGATAGGAATAACCTTTAAGACTTGACATCATTTGTCTTACCTTGACTTAGGGTCTGTAACAGGATATATTATTCTTGATGGCACTCCAGATCAGTTAAAATGAAGATAATGCAACAACTTCAGCTAAACTTAAAACTGGAGCATTTTCACATAGCTAAGAGAAAAAAATGCACTGCTTGATTCATAATATTATTCTTTTGTATTATGCTGTTTATTTTATGTTGTTCCCACATTTCGTGGTACTTAAAATACTTTGGAATAACTGCCAGTACGTAATTATATGGTTATGTTTGTCGAGTGTAGTTGTATGGCATTTAGGCTTGTGCAAGCTGGGATACTACCAGAGAAAGTTTTGTTTGCAAAAAATGTTGAATAATAAAAAATCAATATTCATCTGTAATTAATCTTGCTAGACTTCAAAATTCCATAGTAGTGAGGTAAATAAGGCAATAACATTATTTGATTTAGATATGCTCTTTGTTTAGAAAAGTTATTTTGGTAAATATGGACACCATAAACTCATCGATGAAATATTAGGACCAGAAGCAATTTTGTGGCAATGGGCATATGCCAGTGCTGTGCTTTTCTAAACCAGGTTGCTCAAAGTCCCATCCAGCCTGGCCTTGAACACTGCCCAGGAGGGGCATCCACAGCTTCTCTGGACAACCTCTTCCAGTGTCCCACCACCCTCACAGTAAAGAATTTATTCCTAATATCCAATCTAAATCTACCCTCTCTCAGCTTGAAATTATTCCTCTTCATCCTATCACTACATGCCCTTGCAAAAAGTCCCTGGAGAGCGTGTCAGTTACTGTAGCTCTCTGGCTGACCATGCTTATGGATGGCAATGCCAAATTCTACTCAAAAACATACGTTTTCATTGAGCCTTCAAAGTGATGTGCTTATTCCCAAATGGGATTTTATTTAAATTTTTCCAATGTTCACACAACCACCTCGTGAGACTGGAAGCTGGCTGTTTCCTCAGAGAAACATAATGGGCTTCTGTGTCTCAGTGCCTCCACTTGCCTCACTGACCTGCCTGCAGCTGGGGAGGAAAGTGGTTGTGATTTAAGCCTAATGGTCATTACTGAGTGAAATACTTTGCTGCTCGGGGTGACAGGTCAGTGCTGGACAGAATGGAGATTCATGTGTTTATATATCTGCTTGTCTTGCTACTGAACATCTCTGGGAACAACTGGTATATAGCAGCAGGTACAGGAAACCTATGTGATGTATGGAATTCAGACAGGGCTGGAGAAGAGGAACTGAGGGAATAACAAACAAACTGACAGTAATGACATCTGGAAACTGCATCACTGCATGCAAGATGCACTTACCAGAATTAATGTACCAGGCATGGTGAGTAGTTTTACAATGCCTACAAGCAGCATAACCTGCTTTTGGCATAAACTCTATAATCACTATTCCAATGCTGTATCTCACAGCTAGAGTTTAGAACAAAGCCTATGTGAAGATAACGTTTCAAATGCAGGAAACCTGGTACTTAAATCTACCCAGCGCATTAAAATAAATCTCATGCATTGCTAAGGATTCCAGTTTAATATGCATCTCCTCTGATAAAAGCCAAACAACTTCTCTTCTGAACCCCCACCACTGCCGCCAACTCATCATATAATTTCCAGCTATGGATTACTCTTTGCCTCTGCTTTGGAGGCATGAGACTTTAGCTGTGTAATAAATCAGTGAAATATTCCTATACCTGTCTGTCTGGTAATTTATTAATATTTTTTACTATGCATATTTTCTTGATAAATTTCAAACGTTTCCTCTTAAGGAGAATAATATTGTAAGGGCTGCCTACTGCATGGACAGATTGTATTCTACTTGGTTTTTGTAATTATAAGCTCCTGAAATGCTACCATGATCTGAAAATAACCAAGCCCTGCAGCTACAAGAATAAAAATTATACTTATGCCATCAGTGTAGTAAGGCATAGATCATATTAACTGTTATGAAGTATTTTATAAGTGTATTGATACTTTTTATAGCATAGCTCCTATGTTACATAATAATGTATTGTTTTATATCAGTATTACAAAACTACGTAGTATTTCACATGCTCAATCTGGTATGAGTGTCAGTGTGTGCAGTATGTTCTGCTGATGGCTGGGCAAATGGCTTAGGACAGACCTAGTGGTTGTAGATATGTGTAAGTTTCTGCTGAATGTAAAACTGATGTCCAGCGTCCTCAGCATGCAACCCAAAGTCAGGCTTTTTCTTTGTGGTTAGGCTGAACCCTATTCATGTTCCTGATCACATCAAGCCTGAGGTTGGGTCTGTGGTTTCCGGTCTTACGAGTGAGAAAAATAAAGAAAAATAGAAACAAGATAGCCAAACTAGCAGAAGGTGGAGGTCTTGGAGTTCTCATCTCCAACCTGGTGTTTAATATCCCAAACCTTTACACTACTATGTGTCATAGGAGAGCATCTTCAGTGTTTTAAATATGTTTTATTTTGGGAAATATATGTATAAACCCAAGAAAGACATCTGGACTTTTTTTTACTCTTCTAAAGGATTAATTAAATGCACAGATTTAAAATATAAAAAAAAATTGCCTGGTAATCCAGTGCATGATGGAGGTACATACTAAAGGGGAAAAAATAATACTTGAGTAGTTGCAGTTTTATTTCTTTTTTTCCTCTTGGGTAAAGCAGTAGATGAACAAGTTGAGATTTCAGTTTGATACTCCCAGAAATACCTTTATCTGATATTCAGGAGTCATTATGACTTTTAGCTAAGAAGTACCACATATGCACCTGTTGGTCATGTAAATATCACTTTATTTTCTTTCCACAAGGCACTGCGTTAAATTCTGGTCCAACCATCACATCGCTTCTAAGCACATTGTATCTGAAATCCTGAAATGAACACCAGAGACCTTTCACACTCTAAAGAGTATTGTTGGCATCAAGCAGTTCTAATTGGATGTTTGCCATAATTCAAACTCAGCTGCCTGTGGCTGGTTAAAGTAATTGTTTCTAGCTATTGCACAATTATCTTCATTATTTCACATGAGGATTAAATGTGTGGTAAAGTAGTTATGTAAGTGCCTGTTTTCTATCTGAGCCAGAATGAAACATCATGATGGGCCAGCACCTAACCTCAGAACTGCCTTTACTCAGATTCTGGGCAAGTTTGGGCTTGGAAGTGCACTGAGCAGTTTGACATGTCTCTAAAGGACTGTCATCACCTTGCTCTTCAATCTAGCCTGGGCACCTCTTGAAAAGGAATTGCTGATGTTTTTTTCTGTGCTTATTCTAAGATTTCTACTCTGTGTTAGTAGCTCTGTTATGACTTGTTTAAAGAAAATGCAAATTTATTATTGCATTTTGCAGGAATGACAACACTCTGTTCAGCAGGGTCCCAGTTTACCACTGTTTTAATCATTTTGCCATCGGTGAGCAAGGGGTGAGGGAGAGGAAGTACTGGTTCAAGAGAAGCATAACTCAGTACAGTTCTACTGTGACCAAGTATATAAAGCCATTAATCTTTCATTCTTTTGTGTCACAGGAGGATTGGATCAGTTTTATTTTTCTCAAATCTAAATTTTATTCACTTACTTCCCTTTAGTCATTAAAGTGATTTATTTATTTTCTTTAAAACTACCAGCAGCTCTTTCCACTCATTAGACACCATGCTGTGTAGCAGGTTCTGTCTAGTGGCTCTTTTGTTATGACCACGAGGAAAATTGTGACTTTTCCTTTTTATACCTGTCACAGAACAACTTTATTTCCTAAACCCAGAGGGATTCTGAGAGGTTCAGAGAAATTACAAAGAAGGGACTTTATTTTTCATGTAGTCTGTGGCATTTGGCTTGTAAGATTATTCTTCATCCACTATAGTTTCAAAAACCTAGATCTGATGTCTAGCACTTGTTTCCAAGGTCACATTATTGTTCATCACATTCTTCCCCTCCTTTAATTTAAAACTTTTGTTCCGTTTTGAACCATTTTCCAGCTCATTTTCTACCTAGCCTTTGTTTTGCCAGATCTGCTTTTAACTCCTTTGCAATTCTACCGAGAGGGGTACCTTGGATTACTTGTCTTAGCTCTCCTGTGAAGATGTGGCAATGTATACCTCTGACAATCTGTTCTTAGGGTTTATTTGTTTTCATTTTTGCCTTTACATTCTTCAAGCATAAATATACAATTATTGCTATTTTCTCTAAGTCCCTTCAGTTGGGTTGTTTCTGTCTGGGAATTGAGGCTCTTGGAATTAAACACTTTGCACCAAGGGTGGCTATGCCAAGATTGTGGCTGCAATAAGGTCTATGGGGGCAGAGCTTTATATGTGCCTATAGTCCTACTGATTCAATAAGTTTCCCTGCAGAGCAGCCTGCTTGTCTGGAGCTCACTGCAGTGTGGGACACTACACAAGAAACGACCCCTGCTGCTACCTCACTCTATACCCTATTGCCTAAGCACCAAACATTCTGAAGCTGCATTGATATTTTTGAGGTCTCACATTGCAAATTCATATAATGTATGTGCTAGTTTCCATGTTTCACCATCCCTTTGTATTTTAGGTGAATTTTCTCGGATTGGCCACTGTCTGATCCTCCTCCTGATGTTCTCTTTACTCTGAGTTCCTCTTGCAAGCTGGAGATACCAGAGCTGCATGAGTCCTTGATCCTGGTGACCCTGTAGAAGAGATGACACACATAGCAGCCAGAAATGGTAACTCTTCTTTAAGAAGGTAGAGTCCAACATGTGGGTTGAAGAGTCCTGGGGGCATGAACTCTTGGAGGAATTAGCTGCAGAGAGCTTTCACCTGATATTAAAAAAAAAAAAATTGTCCTTCTACATGACAGGCTTTGCTTGGGCCTGCTAATTGAGACTTGAGGAAAGTACAAGTGGGTGACTGATAGCCATTCTGTAAATATGTTATTTGCTTGGGTCCTTGGATAAAGCTGTAGTTTTGTTGCACTTCTTTAGTACATATTATTTGGGGTGGTTATCCCGGACCTAGGTATTTTTGTTGTTTCTGACTTTCCAGCTGGTGCCTGCATAAGCCTCATGGTTTTAAAGAAAGAAAATACCACAAGCAGTATCTGACGGCTACTGCTATGGATTGAGACAATTCACACCAAAAAGGTCTTATATAATCCATCTGGCCTTATTCTGGTAGTCTAACTGTAATGTACAAGGAACATGCAGAGAAAAAAAATCTGCCCTCCATAGGAGACACATTGAAAAGGTTATTTCTTCTGTTCACCTGTCTCACTGTTCTGAAAAAGCATTCAAGCATGTTTATCTTGCTTATATTTGGAAACCTTTTACTTCTATATTCAACTTTCCTTTGTGTCTTGCTACAGTTGAAAGTTGTCAGATACCTCCTTGAAGATGGCATCTCTGAGTCATAGGATTGAAGCTAATGGAAAGCTCTTACTCATTGCAACAAACTTCTTTCTGTTCCCCTGTGAGCGACTTGGGAGCACTGCAGATTTATGGTTTGATGCAATACCTCACAGGAGAACAAATGCAGATTTGTAGCTGCAGCTGGAACTGAAGGAAAAACTACAAGAGATTAATTTTACCTCTAATTTTTCATATTGTCATTTATTTGAAATTCTCCTATAAAAGGGAGACTAAGCACTGGTGGCAGATTATTTATTAAGGAATCTGATACAGCAAATAGTTTAAATATTTGCGATGTATGAAGCAGTGCCTGTTTAAAATGAGGTGAGGAACTCTGTAGGGGGATATATATAGCAAATGTCATCACAAAAAGATAGAAGCAGGTGAGGAAAGCAAAAATCAAAAGGAGCATAACTAAGGTTTTATAAGCCTCACTTACTCTGCCTCTCAACTAATGGCTCTAAGCAGTTGTAAAATTGTAGTGACCATTGCATCAGTAGGTCCCAGGCTGCCTCTGGAACCTAGGAACCCCACACTGGTACATGTCTCCACTCTGGAGACCTTGTGTTGGGTTCTGGTGTGCTGGGGCCAAAGGAGATGATGAGCTCTCATGGGCATTGCCTACACAGGAGTTTCTGAAGACATGGGGATAAACTGTGCACCTTTCTGAGCTACCAAAAACAAAGAAAATAACTGATCTTGTGAAAACATGTTGCTCTGCTGGTACAGGCAAGTGTGTGTCTTAGCTGAGATGTTATTACAGGCGGCCTTCAAAGAATGAACATGTATACCTTGCTATATAGCACTTTCATCTCCGTTTTACAGTAAAGTCCTTGTCCTGTTGCCATTAAACTAAGTCTAGCTTTGAAATGGAGCAGATTTCAGGAAATTATGTAATTTCTCATTTTTTTATGTAAACATATAAATTAACATAGACACAAGTCAAATATCACAATACCTGAAGGTCATAATAATTTGCTTGGAATGTAACATTATGCCTTGGTGAGATCACTTTATATAAGCCACCCAAAGTACTTACAGTTAAAATTTTCCAACAGGCAGAAAAAACTCAAGTTTTCTTTTTCTTTTTTTTTTTTTTTTATTTTAAACCTATCCAAAACATTAAGATGCCTCAGAAGACAAGATTCTACAAGAACTCCAAGTAAATTAATAATAGTTTTATTTCATCCTGTCAATGTTGTTATGAAAAATAAGTTATTAAAAAAAAAAAAAATCAGACTCTAACTAGTAAGATTAAACCATTTGCTTTAGAAAACTTCATAACCAGATCATTTACTTCTCTCTTAGGGATACTGACAAAATATTCCTCTCTCCATCTCTGGGGAAAAAAAATAGTATGGAAATAATTTTTTGTAAAATCTTTACTCTGAGAAATGTATTTTCCCAAAGGGGAAATTCTGAATCTGTAGTTTTCAATCACTGGTCAAGCTAGGTATGTATTACCAGTAATGTAAAAACAGTCTGAAATATGGAATAGCATACAAGGTATAACGGAAGTGGAGAAAATGTGTTCTGTGCATTCCTACACAGGGCCAAGTGTTTTTCTTAGTTTTTCACCCTTACTTAATTGATGACTGCTAGTATTTGAGCTTATGTGGGATTAGCATGTTTTGTTTCTCTGCTTCATCAGCCTATTTCCTTCTCAAAATACATTATAGATGACTCACAGAGCCAGCTATGCAGATTAAACCACAAAATATTATGCCTTGTGTGGCTCACACTGGTGCAGACGTAGATGCCATTTAATTCTCTGGGGCTTACGGAATGTGCCTACTGTGTGGATATCAAAAGTAGGAGAGATGACCTTGCTTTGGACTGCTACTTCCAGAGAGTTCTTAAATACTTACTAAAACTGCTTTATAAATAAAACAGTAGAGCTTTTGACATTTAAAGGTTTCAGGACGTGCCATGTGCCTTGCTACAGAGCATTTAGGTGAGTCATCTGCTTGACCTCACTACTCTTTCTTAAGGTATAAAGTTTTTAAAAGAAAACAAAAAGAACATGGTAATGGGTGGTAATTGTACCCAGCAATAGGTAGCAGATGCAGCTGTTTCATACTGTCCTCCTGCTTACAGCAATATACCTCCATAACACAATATTGTTTCATTTGTACAAGGGGGAGAATATAACCTTTTCTATAGCATGAGTGAGACTTAAAACTGGTACTTGTTCCAGAAAAAAAATGAGTCCTGATTTGTACCCTAAGCTCTGCCTTGCTGGCTGCAAGAGAAAAGAGAGGTTGATTGTTTCAAACAGAAGAACCTCTCCTCTCTCCCTTTACCTTCAGCATTACAGTAGCAGGACTACATTACCTCTGGGAGAAAACAAACAACTCCAGAACTTACTGTACTAAGAAGGAGATGAGACAGAAAGAAATTCCCCTTAAATAATTAAGTGCATTTTCTTGTTTTTATCTCCCATCTATGGTGAGCTGTTTATTTTTATGCCCTCCTAGGGGGATGTTGCAGCCATTAGTAGTACCCCATCTCTCTTTGGTGACTCTTACTCCCACTACCTTATTGGCATCTGCCTGCTTTGCAGTTGGCTGCAGCCTTATGGGTGCCTGTATTTCCAGTCTTAATGTCCCCTGTAAAACCGGTCGCACATGAGTCACACCAAGTAAACACATGCTGGTTCTTACTGCTGATTGAGGCTTGGGACTTGGTTAATTAAGAAAAGACCCTGGAAACACTAGAAGAGACTTATGAAATGCTACAAATAACAGGAAGCCTCACAGCTTGAATATTGACCAGCACTGTTTGGAAGTACTATTTTCTTAAACGTAGAGGATGGAGAATGTCAGAGCAGGAAACGGTTCCTGGTAAATTGGAAGCTGCCACATGCATAAACAACAGAGCAGATGGAGGAACAGAAGCTCTGTTTTTGCTTAGCCTGAAAAAGCCAAAACTTAACAGAATTGCTAGCCTATCTCCAAGAGTTAGTGCCATCAGGTATGTTTGAATAATGCAGCAGCAAATGATCCAATCATCATTAGTTTTAGATTTGATGGCAAACTTTTTCCCTTTTCATATGTCTAGTTGGACAGCTGTGTCATCTCAGCCTGCGCCTAATGACATAATAATTATACACAGTACATCTATTGCTGGCATTTATTAAAATCTTTGTTAAAAAGGCCAGCTCCCTGTCTTTCACAAAGGTCATGACTGAATGAGTTTATTGTTTTTCAGAAGGCTAGGCATCTCAATCTTTTCCAAACACTTCAGCAGTAAACTTTTGTTGTAAACATTAGTGCCAGTTTTGTGATATGCTGTAGAAGTAAAAGTATTTACCATGTAAAGCCATACTTTTTGTTTCGGAAAACAAAGTCCACAATTTAATGGAATCTTGAGATGCCTTTGGATAGAAGCCTGGTTTGTTCAGAAAGTATTTTTTTTCCTCTCAAGCACAAATTAATTATTTTATGATAATTTTAATTTAGTAATTGTTATTTAATTTGGTATCTCTGTTATCTCATGATAACATAGATAACCTCATTATAACACTGACCTCAGAGGATCCAAGGTCAGTGCTAGATTTAGGTGAGAGCTGGCCAGAACTGCAGCACTTGGAGTTCGGATTTTCCCAAAGCTCCAGAAGACTCATCAGACCCAAGGGGTTTTGTTTTTGCTTGGAGGAAGCTCACACAGCAGGTTGGGTTTTTTTCACTTCGTATCTATAGTTAACTGAATCCTCTAAATAAAAATACAGGACACAGCAGTAAATTAATCAAGCAGTTGCAGGTTCAGTACTTTGCTGAAACATTGAACCAAACCTTGGTCTTTTCTTTATACAACTATCAAAATCTGGGTCTCTAGGAAGTCTCTAGATCCTTCTTTCTTCCTCTCGACTAGTCACCCTTCACACAGATAGTGGATTTTCCATAAGCTTTTTAAAAGTACCCAGGAAAGTGTTGCCCTACGTGGTACTTTGGTCTGGGAGATAAAAGGCTTAATCCCTCCTTTCCATAGGATATAAGAAACTGTGGTTTGACAGGTCAGCATTTAGTCATGGGAATCGCATGAGACATGCCAGATATTTAGTAGTAAATCAACCATTGAGCCCAGGGAAACTCAGGGGCTGTTTTGTGTATTATAGTAATAGTTTTGCAGTAGTATGAGAAGGCTTCAGTCTCATGGCAAGGGACATAGTAGATGGTTGCCTAAAGAGAACATCCCTTTCCTGATGCATTATATGCTAAAATATTCCACTATTTTCTTTTTCTTTTAAAAGCAAAGAGAGAACTAGAAAGCCTGTGATGCTGAAATCCACAGTTAAGCCCATGGAAGGAGACTCCAGCCTCAGAAAACAATAGAGCTTTTTACTTCCTTGATGTTTTTTGCATTCGCTTTTCTGTGAGTGAAAGAAATTCTGCCATCCTTTAAATCATTGAAATAGCTAAGAGTCAAACCCCATCCACTCATTTTCTCAGCTAGGGACATCCCTATCAGCTCATATGCTGTCTTAAGACCCAAGTTAATTTTAGACAGATGTTGCATCTTCCAGAGTCTCTTGTTAGAAGAGTGCCAGCTAATACATCTTCACAGAGGCTATGGCTGAGGGTACCCAGCCCTGCTTTCCCGGAAAGAGCTATCTGTGTCAAACTTCTATTCTGAGCACAGCTAATGCAAATCATGGATGGGCTGAGGTTAGAAGGGACCTCAGGAGGTCGTCTTGTCCAACCTCCCTGCTCAAGCAGAGCCACCTAGAGCAGATGGGCTGTAGTATGGCTTGGCTTATTGCTAAGGCCAAGAATCTGAGGACAAAAAGAAGATAAAGAGAAGATCTGAGAATGAAAACAACAGGAATATGGAAAGGGTAGTGTTTCTTCTGTGTCTGCTTCATTCTGTCTCCTGCTTAGGCTCAAGGGAAATATAAGAGTACTTGAAGGCTAAAAGTAGCTCAGGCATTAATAAGAGAGCCTTTAAGCTAGAGAGGACAGCTCTGGGCACGGAAATGTGAGTGAATGACCTATGTAAGGCTGGCTGATTTATCAGAGGTGAGTGAAGGCTTGCTGGAACAGAGTGGCCTGTCACAGGGCTTGAGTGACTTGCTGGAAGAAGGTACAGGAGCCTTTGTACAGGTCTGGACTGAGACCCATGACGCTTAGGAGTCTGTTGTGTTCTGCTGTTGCTTAAGGTACAGGGAAATGATGTTTCAAATGATTTTTACTTAGCTGCTCTACATGAGCTTTTTCTCAGCCTACGTTTCAGTGCTTGACAGCTGAGCTTTTACAAGTTTTTAGAGCCATTAATCAGAAAACTGTTTTGGGAAGCTTTTGCAATGTATATTTGAGAATTTGTATGGCACTGGTTTAAATTAAAGGCTAAGTCTTACTTCTGAGGTGGTTTTGGCTGCTTTCCGTAAAGCATGGAGTTGTGTATTATTGTTCTAAGAACCCCTAATTGGTAGCAAATGTTTGCAAAATGCTAAAGGTTGTTGCTAGGGTGTTCTTTCAGGATGGGATGTGTGAGGGATAGTTAAACCCAATTTAGATCTGTTTCAAAAACTGTTTTCTTAAGCTGCAAGTATAGATAATTTTTATGCAGTGCAGCACATTCTGACTTTTCAAGAGGGCAACAGGAGTAAAGGCATTACTCCTGGAATAGGTATGGCTTTGTGTGAGCAGAAAGTAAGCTCCTATTCTCTGAAATAATTTGGTAGTGAATCAGATGTGAGATAGGAAACAGGACTTCAGACATATAAGGCTGGTTGGTTGGTTGGGGTTTTTTGGTGGTTTTGTTTTGTTTTCATAGATGTGTTGATTCATTTTCCCAGAACCACTCAAATACCAAAGTATACTGTTAACTTTCGATTCAAATAAGGATCTGAAGAACATATTTATTTGTTTTGGAGGTAAATTATAACTTTTTTAAACTGATAGTAAAAAAACGATTGTGAAACATCAAACTAATCCCCAAAAACCTCACTGTATGGTATATACATCTCTTGAATCTACAGGTAAGATTCCATGTACAACATGATGATTGCTTTTTGGTGTTTTTGCTGTCAGGTTTTGAAAGACCTACATAAGAGGTGCTCCGTTTGAGCCAAAATATCTCCAAGCATGTTTTGCTGTACAGTACACTAACTGTTAACACACAGTGGCTCTGCAGGTCAAGACAATTGCCAACAGAATTAAGTTGACAATCTGCAGACAAGAAAGGTTGCCATCGCTGTCCTCTGGGTGGTGGTCCTGCACATGCCACAATGGGTGCTGGTTGCTCCTGCTGAGGGATGCAGGACTGTGGAATTCAAGGGCTGCCTTCAATTTTGTTGTAGCTGCCCTGTGTAATTTTAGTTAAGTCAATGAATGTCTCTATAAATAAACTTCCCAGCCTTCTCCCTGGATGTTTGACACCCCTTCCTCTTCATGTCCCCCTTTTTCCTGGTGTTCTTGCTTCTGATGCAGCACTTGCACTGCCTTTGTCAGAGGCCACTGGCAGGTCAGTCCCCTGCCCTGGGTCCCCTTGACAGGATCCCCACCTGCTGTCCATGCCTGCGGTCACTGGTGTCATAGGACCCATGGTGGAACTTTGCGGCTATGGAATGTGGGAAGAAGGGTGGCAGGAACTGCTATGGAAGCTGGATTAGGTACCTTACCCTGCACAAAGAGCCTGGGGGCAGGGAGTGCTGCCATAACCTGGCCCAGAGGGTTATAGGGAGGCTGTGAGGATATAGGCAACACCTTTTGTATGAATGTCTTGCTGAATTAATATCTGCTGAGCAACCACTAGAAGATCAGCTGGGGGGTGGAATGAAGGAGAAGGTGAGGAGTGGGACAGGATTTGTGCATCCAAGGTGAGTCAGGCACTGACCCAGCCCAAGCAGGAACATTGCCATAAATTATGAACCTTTTCAGAAGTAGGGGTGCATGTGGGCCAGCAATGTGATGAAGTATTTGGTTTGGCTACAGAGGGGTGGGTTTCCAGGCTCTCATTCACAGAATCACAGAACCACCAAGGCTGCAAAATACTATTAAGACACTTTCTTAAATATTCCCCTTTTTGGTCTTTCACCTCCGTTTTGCTGGCAATAAATTGCTGGGCATGCAACAATGACATTAGAGCAGATCAGCTGCCCTGGTGCTTCTGCTGTATCTAAGCTCCTCAGCTTGGGTTTGCATGCACAGCACTTGCTGTCTGTGCTGGACTGCATCCATGTCCTAGTGTGCCCTTGCAGGATGGCAGGCTCTGGATTATGAAATGGCAGAAACCCTTTTGTGCTCATTTAGTTTTGTCCTTTAATCTTGGGCAGCCAGATACACATGGAAGTGTCTGTGTACAGAAGGTGGGGGGCCATAATGCTTTTCAGGAGACTTAACAGGACTAATTAATTCATAATTGCTCTCCAGCTACCCAGATTGTTGAAGTAAAACAAACAAACAAACCAACAAAAAACCCAACCCACCAACAAACAGCCAACAACAACAACAAAACACCTGCTGGTGTAGTCCTTTTTTGAACCCTGCTTTCTTCAGTGCCATTTCATCATAATTATAAAAATTTGAATTGGTAGGGGTGATGGGAGGATGTCACTTACAAAAACTATTGAGCTGCTCTCCATCTCAAAGGTAGGATCTCTCCTGTCTGATTATTTCCTCATCTTTGCTGCTTCATTTCTAAATAAAAATAATTGTTCTGTGTTCAAAGGGGGACAAGGAGATTGTCAGATGTTCAGTTGCTGGTTTTACTGTTGAAAGTAAGATCAGGGTCTGGTTCTACAAAAGTCACTTCATGCTGTAATTCACTGTAAGATGTGCATTTTTCTTTTACATAACCTCATTAAAAGGCTAATCTAGCTTTAACCTAGATTTTGCTTTGTACTTTTTCTTGTGAGTGACTGCTCCCTGTCTCCGAAGAAGACAGACCCAAACATGGCTTCCACAGAGTGTGGAGGGAGAAAAGAAAACAATAAGCCCATCCAGGAGGGGATGGAGCTCAGCCCCAGCACTCTGGTTTGCACCAGTACATCCTAACTGGCATGCAAGTTAGAGGCAGAAGATTTGAGATGCTGCTTCTGAAATTAGTCCCAAATGGAAGAGAGATGACTAGTCAATTATACTTGTCACTTGATGGGAAGCAGGCATCGACTAGTGTAAATCAGCTCACTTAACTGTGAGGGCCTGACAATTTGTTCAGCCATAAGCCATGTTTGTAGAGTCAGGAGAAGCCTTTTTCTGTCCTGGTTTTCTCATGACTCTTGGTCAAGCATGTGATGGACATATGGATGCTTATATTTGGCCGTTGCTCTAAAAGTGTCTCATTATCTCCTAGAATAATGTCACTCTGTGCCATCCTTTTGTTTTCCCAGGTGCAACAGTATAATGTGAGTTTCTTTTACTTTGCCTACCTGGACATCTCAAAGGGAGTGAATGGTCTGCCCTCCATCAGCAGTCTGTCACTTGGTTTCCTATAAATATACTGCCAGCAAGAAGTGCTCATACATCAAATCTCTGTTTGTTTGGGTAAAGTAAGGAGCAAAGGCCAGGACTGTTCTGCCTGTCAGTGTTGGTAAGCCAGTTCTGACTGCCAAAGTGCAAGAAAACTGGGGTAAAGAAGCTGCTATCCATGGGAAAGTGGTGTGCAATTGTATTACAAACAAATTTCCTCTTTATCTCCTGATGAAGTTCTGAGCTTTCACTGAAGATTTGGACTTACGAAACATTTATAAAATATTTCCTTCACTGAAAGTTATTTGATTGCTTCAAGAACTGGACAATCTAGGTAATAAATGTGTTGAGTAAAATAACCTTGGAAGGGCAGAGTAGCCCATGTTGACACAGTATTGCATCTTGTTCCTCTATGGTGGCCAGGCCACTTTAAGCATTTCCAGGTTTTTTTTTAGCCTTTGTGAAAAGGATCATGAATATTCTCTCACTTTGTAGGGTGGCCAGCCCACAGGCAGCCAGAGGTAGGTTAGAAATGCTGCTGTACACCTTGCTCCTGCAGTGCCATGTATTGATGCAGGCTGTGGGCAAAGAGGCAGATGTGACTGTTATAGCTACACTACCTGCAGGGTTGTTTTTTTCCCCACTTGCTTTTTTTTCCTAACTTCATTCTAAAATTTGCTCTAACATTGACATCGCTGCATGCCTGGAATTCAGACATGTTTCTTGTGAGCCTGTCAAAACAGGCCTCTCCTTACTGCTAGTTCTGCACCATTATGAGAGGGAAACAAGTCCAAGTAGATTATCTGTGCAGTTGACTATACAGAGGGCCTGTTATTAGCCATTTAAGACACCACAATTTATGTTTTGTTTTGTGGTGTGTTTTGTTGTTTGTTTTTTTTTTCACTACCCTAAGTCTAATTCTCTTGGCTCCAAACAAAAGCTTTAGCATTTAGTCTTAAAGCCTGTGACCAAAATTTCAGAGTCTATATACATTTAGAAAGAGATTTATCTTTAACCTCAAGAGTCAAAGCAGTAATATTATATCCATTTTGTTAGCAGAGCATGGAAAAATAGAGCAGTAAGATTTCTTCAGGGTGCAGGCTTTTGTTTGTTTGTTTCTCCTGGAAAAATACTCAAGTTAGATTTAAATTTTGCTTGAATTTCTGTGTAGTGTTTTCTCCCATGTCTTCCCCACCACTCTTTAAACTCCCCTACCTCTTACCTTAGTGAAGGATCAAGGATAACCACTTTGATTCAGAAGCCTATTACACAAGTGTTAATTACCAAAATGTTCATTTTCAAGTGAGGTCACCTGAATGACCTGCTGCTCCTAATAAAAAATCAGAGGTAGTAATTAGAATCAGACATGGTGAAGTGCTTATCACTAGGCCGTGAAGCCTATAAAGACACCCCAATTATTTTATCTTTTTGCGTGGAACAGATGCCCTATTTTTTTTTTTTTTTTTGCCTTGCTGAACTTACAATATGTTAGTCATCATCAAAACTATGTAAATTCTGAGCCAGTAGTTAGAAGCAAAGCAAATGCATCAGACTGGTGCATGAGGAGTTTGGAGTTAATGTAATTTAAACTGTAGAAGTTGTTTGCATTTTTAAGTTTTGTTTTAATGACATTTTGGTTCAGTGGTCTGTGTAGTATTTAGGTATGTGAATATCTGATGTAATTGTGATGCTGAAAATCTGCAGCTAAGGCAATGCTTGCTAGCTTTTGTAAGCTGGTCTTTTCTAAGTTTGTTACTTTATGATTGGTAAAAGAGCTTGGCTTTTAGCTGAGTGTAGATGAGTGTAGGTGTTTTTTGAAAAATATTATCTTTTGTGTGTGACTTGACTTCTTTATCTTGAACTTGTGAAAAGATATTTTAGTGACAATAGTGGAAATAAAAGGCATAAAAGGGCGATCTAAGAGCCCACAACTTGGAGAACGGTACTGCAGGTTAAAAATTATTATGGTCATTTTGCTTTCTTAAAAATAACTTATATAAATGTATATATGCTAAAAGAGATTGCACTGGGTGGTCCTGGGCCCTTACAGGTACAGCTGCAGTGTGTAATTTCAGCTTCTCTTCTTTGCCTCTGTTTTTTCTATATTGTAAATGCTATTGGAAAATAAACGTCCAGGGCTTCACTGGAGAACGGGGCACAGGTTAATCAGATAAGTGCTGTTGCTTGCATACCTCTTACTATCTGTACAGTACTTATCTTGTTAACTATATGTCATGATGTACATTGGAAAACACTGTTATATTTTGCTTTTTATAGGTAGTCCAATTAATATCTCAAACCAGTTTTATAATAATTTCATAATGAGCTGTTGAGTTTATAGTCTTGGCAGACTTACAGGCTGTTGAGTTATATAAAAAATATTCTAAGAAATAACTGTCCACAAAACCAGTGCTTTGTATCCAAATTTGTGCTATTATTTTCATAATTGTTGGCTGTCCTTGTTTTTGTTAGACTGGCTAGAATATAGAACTTGCTACTTTTAGTAAAATATAGTTTATAATATGGCTGCGACTACCTACAAGTCTCTGGAGTGTCTGTAAAATTCTTCTGCAATGCAGTGGAGAGTCATCACCACCAGTTTCAAATAGATTAGATCTGCAGGATGAGCTTACTTTACAGACGCTCTTCTAAAGGCACGTGCAAATTCTATTTGCCAGCTTCAGCACTTATTCTGGCACCTTATTGCTCTTTAGAATGAGGAAATACCCACAACAGTAATTGCTGCAAGTTGCATTCCTTTGTGTAATGGTTTCATGGCCTGTTGTCAATGTCTTGAAGAGAAATGTTAAAGGATCTCCAATACCTTACTGGCTGCTGTACATTGTCTGACTTGTCAGTCAGACAGTTGGTAGGGCTTAGGAAGCCACTTCTTTCAGATAAGGGCCAATATGACTTAAAAGGTGCTAACCCAAGAAGCAGTTTAGGATGGCATTAGGAGTCTCTTGGTAAGGACTGTTCAGACATAATCTCATGACAGAAGGCTTATCTGCTGCTAACACAAAAGGAATGTGCTGGTACTTGTACATAAGGTATGAGGATTTCTGGGCAACCTCTTGGTACCACTTAGTAGGATGTCTGATGGCAACCTTACCTGGGTTGCTGAGAGTCAGGAGTGGGGTAGGGAGGCAGCTTCCTATCTCTGGTAAGAAGACTGTTGTGGCAGACATGACTGATACTTTTTGTAGTAAGCAGTATACCTAGAGGAGAATTATTAAGGTCTGATTATGGCTTAAATTAGGCAGCCTACTTGGGTGCCAGCTAAAAATTTCCAGCTGAGATGCAGAGATATATTCCAATGTTTTGTGGAAGCTCTCTTGGACAGATGTTAAGCTCCAAGAAGAACGATGGAAAGTTGACAGAATGGCAGTGTGCAATGCAGGAATATAGATCTATAGCTGCTATTGCCCAGCTGCAACTTGGTTAGCACTAAAATGTGTCTACAACAAACTGAACCCAATTCCCATGTTAGTAGATTGTCCACCCCTTTCTGAACATATTTGGTTTCTATTGTTACTATGGTGATCAAGTACAGTTTAGCTTTCATTAAGCAAACAGGAGAATCTGCCAGTTCTTCAGCAAAGGCCTGATAAGGTAATTTCCTTCATCTCTTGTTGACAACAATGAGGCAAATCAAATACTGTACATGGAAAAGTTGTCTCTTAAACTGTGTTTTCTGGTAGTGACTATGGTTCAGCTTGTACTGGCCTGGCTCTTAGTGGTTGTGCTCTGATATCTGAGCACAGAATTGCTATCCCTCTGGGGAGTGAAAATCATAATCTCAGTGCTGGGAGATGCTGTTTAAAATTCATAGACAATGAAGCTCCTTGTTTGGGGACTGTAACTGATGCTTTAAGTCACTGTGCTGAAACCTCAGTGCTGGTTGATTTTTACATGCCATAAATTGATAGATTCTGGGAAAGAGGATGTTAACAGATAAAAGAGAAAAGGCTGTACATATTACTGTGAAGATGATGAAACTGATCACTGACAGGAAAACAGCTTAAGTGGAGAATGAAGTTGCAGATGCTAATCTAGCTCCTGCATATTGGCACCTTGCCTCACAGCTTCAAAGCAGCAATTGGAAATTGGAAGATGCCCAAGATGAGTGGAGTCAAAGGTGGCAGAAATGTTACAGAAGTCTCCCTAAAGCCAAGAGGAACACAGGTCTCATTGTAGCAATGAAAGTCTAATGTATCTGTAGCACTCAGGAACACAGGGAAAAGAGATAAACAATAATCAAACCTAGTAACTCAGAAGTACCAACAGTAAATTGTGGATTCTGTTACTGTGTAGTTTACTGAGTGTCACGTAAGCTCTGCTGCCTCCAAGTTCTAGCTTAGGCTCCTGCATCAGAGCATGTCCTTTCCTCTGAAGCATAGTTCCTACATTTGCAAGCCCAGATCCTTTCATAATAGGACTCACATCTTCATTAGGCTCTGTTCAGCCTCTGCTTGGATAGTCATCTTGGTCTTGTCAGCTGGAATCCATTTTCTGTGCGAGTATTTTTAACTGAGAGGTGGCATGCACAATTAGAAGCAGAATGACTTGCAAGTTCTTGTCTGTCTCAGATACAGTCACAACTTTTTGCAATGTCTTAGTTTAGTATCCAGAATTCTACCCCTTCTTCATCAGAAGATCTCCTTGGCCTCTCCTCTCTATTGTCTATTCCTTTAAAGACTTCTCCAGTCCTATCCTAATGCAAAGTCAAGAGGAGGTAATCAGGTCCTGGGAAGACACTGAGCTGTTGGTGTATGTGGTGCATGGTGCTTGGAACTTAAATTATAGATTGACATGTTCCTTCTGTTAGCTGTTTGCAATTTATACAGCTACACAGAACAAGGAAAGGTAAAGTTAGTTCCTAGCAGATCAAGCTCAAGTCTTGATTCATCCTCTCGGGATAACTATTAAACTCCAATTCAGTCTGTTCTAATGCTAGATAGTACACTTAGAGTCACTGCTGTTGTAAATGAAGCTGCAGTTACAGACAGTTCCTAAAGGAGCTCATATAACATGAGTGGTAATATTAGTCAAATGTACCTCTTGATTTGAATTTGAATTTAAAATATAGAGAAGTAATTGCTGGAACAGTTGCACAGTCAAGTCTAGCTCTGGCATTGCTTCCATTAAGAGGCAGTTGGGTATAACACTTCATGCACTTTAATAATGAAACAAAAACTACTCCTAGCTCAGATGTTTAATATGTTTTGAGACTAATGCTGTTACTGAAAATGTTCTTATATAATTCAAATCTGTCTTCTGGTAACTACTTCCACATAAGCACCAAGGCTTGCTGCTTAGTGTGATGCCTATGCTAGTGAGTCTTTGAGATGAGAAACCAGTAGCATTAAGTCCCTAAACTATACCTTCTTGAAAATACTCAGGCTGTTATCCTCTGGAACTCTGCAGCTGTGAATGCAAGACTTAGACTTGCATGCTACTTAACTAAGTAGTGCTTTGCCATTTAGCAGGTTCTGTTTGCATCCCCTCTCTTTGCCTTCACATGGATTCTCATTGGCTCATGCATTTTAGACCTTTTCTGCTGGGAGAACTGAAGGGACAACTGTGGAACTAATATGGCAGGATGTACTGGAACTCCTTCAGTCTAAAGAAGACAGGAGCATCTCTCCAATGTTATCTCTGTGCTGAAGAGTGGCTGAATTTTGTCAAGAGTAAGAAAAGTCATTGTGTTTAGATTGGACCTAGTGAACACTTGTCTTGACAGTTTTACTCTCATATGCTTGCCTTGATAGTTTTACTCTTGTATATGCCTGGTTCCATTAGCCCCCATGCTAACACCTTGGAGTGTGCAACACAAATTGTCTGCATGTTTAAAAGAGATTTTTTTGATATTACTGAGTTGTAGCTATTGCTGATCTTATCCACTTGATCTCCACTTGTGACAACTCTAGATAAAGAAAGATAAGGCCATCAAGATGTAATCTGAAGAGGCTTTTTCCCATAAGGAATGCTTCTCTGGAGGAAGATAGATGCTTATGAGAGTTGCTTGCATGGTATAATGAACTGCTTTCATATAAAATGAGGTGGGTTTTTTTTTATACCTCTGGTTGTCATATACTGTTCCTCTCTGGTACTAGTGTGGAAACTCATTAAGCATTCACAATTGAATTAGAGAAGACCAGATATTAAAAGAAACCTTCTCAGAACCATCTGTGCTGGAGTTCATACAAATCCTTATTTGCATTAACCTGAGCACAACAAAACTCTGTATATACTTCATCACACACCTAAAACATGCCTGAGGAAAAAAAATAGAAAAAAAAGTCTCTGCTATTCTACAACAGCAAATACTTCATACATAAATGCTATCAGTAACCCAAGATTCTGTATCTGCCCTTCCAGAAATGTACCCAAACTTCTCTTGCAGTAGGTGTGAGGCTAAGCAAACATTCTGCAGCAATACAAACTCTCACTGGCAAACTATAAAGGGCAACCTTCTCCTCCCACTTCTGACAATGAGTAAATGCTCTGGACAAAGCAATCTCTCTCTCAACCTGGTCATTAGACCTGTAGGTCCTTTACTACAAAAATACCTAAAGATCAGCCTAAAAGCTAAAATTCATTATGCTACTAGATTCTAGAAAAATGGACTCTATTGAATGGTTTATGGCACATTAAAATCTGTGGTCCACTGGAGAGACATTATTTGTCTTTATGACCAGCCATTGTTCTCCCAAGGGGGAAATTACTGTATCAGTTTTCTTTCTTCCTTACCCTCATCACCTCACATTATTCAATGAGGATGCTAACTGTCTTTGCTCTCAAACAATGATTTTACAGTTATCCTTCTAACTGAGCTCCAAGCAATGCATTTCTCAGCTTGCCTTTAGCTTTAAAAACTGCTGCTTGTGTATTAGGCTTACATACGTGAAAATGTGTCTAATTTTTCCAATCATATGTTTATTTTCGATTGAAGCTATTAGTTTAATCTACAAATACTGTCCTGCTTCTGATCTTGACCACACTTGTTATTTGAACCCTGCCTTTTTTCTTACCTAGCACAAGTAGATATCCCTATGGTGTCTGTTACAAGTTTGAGCCTCAAAAAACCCACATAGTTATGAAACAGTCTCTCTTTGCTTCAAGTACAACTCCATAGTTTTTTCAAGTGGACTCTGATGTTTCCCGTTAAATTCATGGATAATTTTTTTTTTCTGTTAAGCCCAGGCAAACACTTATACTCACAATCGGGCACACACTCAAGGAGCCCTTTGGCTTACAAGTATCTGCAGATCTGGAAACATTAATGGGAGTGAGGAGATGGGGGTGTCAATAAATATGGGTAAATTGTGTAGTGCTAGCTGTAAAGTACAGTAGGATTAGTCTTAAGCTATCATGCTCTGTATTCCTGCCTTGCTACCACTAGTTCATACCATTGAAAGTCATTATTCAAAGGTACCTGAGTTGTGACACATGACTGTTACCTGTAAGTCATGCAAAGTCATTTATCTGGGAAATTACTCAGCACCACTCCTTCAGTGTCTGCTCTTTGTGAGACAGCAGGATAAACTTCAAATTAGTGAGTGTTACTTTGTATATAGACCATAGAGTGGACTTGAGCAGACTCCAGATGACTGAGGGACTGCTGTCAATCAGTATATCAGATAGACAAGTGAAATGTCATGTGAAGAGTTAGCAGGTTTTTTGTGGTTTTATTTTTTCAGCTTTCTGTCTCTTAATCCAGCCACTCACTTTATAGTATACTGTTTTATCAGTACTTCCATGGTTGTTGTTTTTTTGTTTTGTTTTGGTTGGTTGGTTTTGATGTTGTTTGCTGTTTGAGTTTTTTTTTTTTAATTTATTCCTATTTTCTTGCACTTATGTTCCTGGTAGATTGCTGATATAAGACAGGGAGAGAGCTGTTTCAAAGTGGCATTTTCTCCAAAATATTTTTACTCTCTTGTTGTCTCCATGGTTTACAATGCCTCTTAGCTCATCTAGCTACAGAGGCTTTCAGCATTTAAGATTTCTAATTAAAGGGGTTGTTATATTTGGCTTTAACAAGAAACACTTGAATGGTTTCCTTATTTACTACATATGTAACTGGCAATGTGTAGTGGAATGGTTGTCTTTAAAAAAAATAATACGAAGAATATTATTCTCTCTCATGAAAACGATGTGAAATATTTATCCTCCTCATCTCTGCAGCTGTGAAGAAAACTCTAAACTTACAGAGAAAAAGTTGCTATTGTGCTCTGGAGACTGGGGGGATGCATGTAAGGAAAAAAAAATATTACACTCCCTAGGTCACTTAGCTCTGTTATGCTCACAATAAATCAGGCACTATATGGGCTGTACATTCTGAATAAAGATTGATATTTGTATTTTGTCTTGTCCAAATAATTTGTATTTCAGTTCTTCTAGATTCCCATGTTAAACTTCTTTGGCAGCTTAATTTAGAACAGGCTGGGATTCTCTTTTTGCAAATGCTATGGCAATAAGCACAGAACGCTGCTTTAGTATTCTTGTGCCGCTGTTGCGTTTCTAGGGTGTAGGATGCTGTTGTTTATTCTGCTGTTTGACCTTCTGCTGCTTAATCTTGTTTTTCAGCAGTATCTACCCAGAATCTCTCTTTGTCCAGAATCTATCTTTGCAGCAGAATACAAAATTGAAGCAGTTTTTTACCTTCAGATGAACCTTAGGATCTGCTAAGGGAGATAACAACCTGAACTTCTGGGTGTCAGCTAGCAGCGTGTTGCTGCTCTCTGTATTAACACTCTACTAGGAGTCATTCCAGTTACCCCACTGCTTGTTGGTGCTGTCATGGCCTCAAGACTGACCATTTGGAGATGGGATGTTTTGGAGGAATTTGAGTGGCTTAAACATGCTTATTCTGCATTAGAACCAAAACAAACCTGCGATACAGTTTTATGAAACAGGACGGCATTAAAACATCCAGTAGATGAACTTGTATCATGATTATGTGACACAAGAGCTTTTGACTTTGAAAACTTTCCATGGGAAATTTGCAAAAGCAGATATCTCCATGAAATTCTCTGATTTGAAAGACAGTTAAAAATAAATGGCACTTTGTTGCCAAAATACAGAGCAAATATTGAGACGCTGATACTTTTGCTGATTTTGAATGAAGTACGGTGATTGAGTACTAAGAAAATGTGACAGAGGTAGTTGTGCTTAAACAAAAATACTGGATTAAGTCTCAATAGCTTGGGGCAGAGTAATTGGAGGTTGTAGTTAGCTTGAATTCTCACTTGAATACCTCAACCTAGGTGATTGCTATAATCTGCTTTTACATCCCGACCTACCATGCTTTGCAATCAGTAGAGCACACTGTTGAAGGGCAGTTTCTGGAAGTCTTGTGGCCAAGCCTAATCAAAATGACCTCCTAGCCTTCATGTCTAGTGCCCTAACTTCTAAGGACAGAATCAGCTTTCCAAGTGAAAATAGTAATGTGCTTATATTCTCTTTCTCTTCCTCTTTCCATCCCTCACTCCCTCCAAGAGTTTTATCTGTATTGTAATAGATAAATAGAGTTTCTGATACTTTTCAAAAACAAGAAAAATGCTACAGTTTGGACTTCTTAAAATCCTTGCATGGTCTTGATTTAGATTTGGACTATAAGATGAGGAGTAGATAATTAAAGAGATTTTTCAAGCACAGAATTTTGAGTGTGAGCCTGGTGTTGAGATAAGAGGGAGGAAACTTTAAAAATTTGTTTACTCCTCTCACCAGCTAGAAGTACAGGGTGCCTATCTTCAATTCCCTGTCTTCTCACTACATTTCCTGGTATAACAAAGAAGTTAAATCTTTGCATTCCAATAGTTTTGCGGCTTCTAAAACAAGTAGTCTTTTATCTGTGAGTTTTTTCCCTTTATGCACTCCCTCATGTCTGTGAAGATGCTTTGTGCCTTTGAAAACACAATAGAGCTTTGCCAGACAGAAAATGAGTCATGAAAGATATTTCCCTTTTTGCCTGTTATTAACCCCCTTGCGTCTACCCAGACTTAGGATTTCTATCATCTTTTTTTACAACACATCAATCACCTGGTACAGCCCCCAGAGCTCTCTTCATCCATTTGCTATCTCACTGACCTGCTTTGCCTCAGAGTGCAGCTACATCACCTTTCCTTGTACTTGAGCTTCTGGTATGGAAAATGAAGCAGAGAGTTGGATTCTGAATAAACTTTGAAACAAAAGGACAAGGAGTGGAGTGTGCTGCCTTTCACATGAACAATATGATGGCTGGGTGACAGCCAGAGTGTCACTTTGTGTCTCTGCCTTGACTTTCCCCTTTCTTGTAAAGCAGGCATAAATGGTAGCATAGCTACATTCTCTGATTAAGTTAACTTATTTGTCTTCTTAAGGCATGTTATCATCCTTGACTAGGAATGTGGCTGAGCAAAAAAATAATTTGTAAAAGAAGAAAAGTGGGTAAGTGTATTCTCTAGATTTATTACACAACTACAGCAACAATTTGATTGGAAACAAAGAGAGGCTTGCTTAATAAAAAGGAATGAAAGTGCTTTACTCATAACCCTAAATAATAGAAACTCCTTAAGTGCAGAATTTACAACATAAAGTATTACATTTTGGTGCTGGGTAGATTTGTTTTTGTTTTTCTTTTTCAGCTGCACTTACAAGTATGGCCTTGAAACTAGATTGAAAACTAAATTTAGACTTGATATAAGGAAGAATTTTTTTCAATGACATGGTGAAACCCTGAAACAGGTTGCCCAGAGAGATAGTAAATCCCCCATCTCTGGAAACATTCAAGGTCAGGTTTGGATGGTGCTCTGAGCAACCTGATCTGGTTGAAGATGTCCCTGCTCACTGCAGGGGGAATTAAACTAGTTAGAACATTTAAAGGTGCCATCCAACCCAACCCATTCTATGATTTTACAAAACACTCCAATATATAAGAGGTTTCAAATTGTCAGTGACTGGAAAAAGCCTGTCTGAATTTATACTGATTTTATTATGATGTGATGATGTTATATAAGATGATCTACTGCCATCCATGACAATTTTTTGTGTTTGACCGGCTAAAATATAGTTTTACTAATTGAAGTTGTGGAACTATTTCCTTGGGAAAGAGTACTTTTAAGGTCAAAATTCTAAAACTTAAGAGCTGAGAAACTCTGAAACTTGAGATTGAGAAACTTAAATGTCATCAAAGACATGATTGCCATCTTCCAACCTGTTAATTCACTGTGGTTCTCAGCATAAAAACTTGGTATAATTCAAATTTTTATATTAAAACATGCTTTTAGTTTTAGGGAGAAACTAGAAAGACAAGGCTGTTTGTATCAAGCAGTGTACAGTTAAATTTCAGTGTGGATCTCTTCTTACTCTTTACTTGATTTGCTAGCCCCAGTTTTAAACTCAGTTTGTTTGACCTCTCTCCATACAAATGCTGCATCCTACACTTTCAGAAGTCCCAGACACAATCACTCTGGCTCAAAACTGTATTAAAGTACTATAGTGGGAATTTGCACATCTGTTCAAACTTCTTGATTCTCCCAGCTGTATGTTGAAGGTATCCCAGACTCTGGCAAATAGTGTGGGTTGCTCATCCAGAGTGGAGGACCCGCAGCAGTGTGCTGGTTGAGGAAGAAACTGGTTGGGGAAAGGTGCTTGGCTGTGGACCAACAGAAAGATGTCTGGGACTTCAGAGGTGTTTTTCACATGTAGTTCCTGTAAGTCTCAGATGCAAAGCCAGGATACCCAAATCCCTGAATTTTTCTAACCTCAAATATAGGCACAATGTGGCCATGTTTGACTATGTTTTGCTTTGTGGACAAAGTAAAACAGAAGGTTCTTTTACCTGCATGCTGCAGGGCAGTGTCATCATGTGTCAAACTATTAGAAGGGGATGAACCCTCAGCACTAGCAACAAAAGGCCAGATCTGATGTTGGTATGAGGATGATGAATTTTGATGAAGACTGAGAAGTTTAACCCCAATGGCATAGCTGGGTATGAGTAAGGACAAGCAAGGCTTGAGGAGAGGTGGTCCATGTGAGGCAAGGTCTCATCTTTCTTCTTTCTTTCCTCTTGTACTCTGGTATCAGGTTGTGTGGTGTTTTTGGTAATCACCTCCTCTCTGTGCCAAGCATCAGTGTTAAAGAAACACAAGAAAGGTCAAAACACTGAAGAGGTGGACTTGGCTGCCCTTTTGTCGGCACAGGGATGGTGTGGGTAATGTGTGATGTTGGATGAACCTACCCCTCCTGGGAATAGCCAGCAACTTACCTGCTCTAGCCTCTGAATGAATGGCAGCCAGATCAAGTCTGTCTTCTACAAGAGACAAAATGGACACCAGAGCCATGTCCACCTTGCTGTCCCTAACAGGTTACTGCCCTTTGCATTACCTACCTTCTCTGTTCCTGCAACTGACTTTGTTTATACCTCTAGGTCTTGTTGCTTATAAAGAGGAAAAAAAGAAATTTGTTTGTTAAAATTTATTTGATCAGAAGCCAATTTTCAGTAATCAAAGTAAGCAGATTTAAATTTAAATTATTGAAGCTAAGAATATCTTTTATGAAAGGATGGTGACCTGAATTATTGAAAGCTATTTGGTAATATTCACTTCCTCAGTGCAATGTTCCCTTGTGCTCTTTCACTGAATTTAAGGGAGTTCACCTATATAAAAAACTCTTCACATACACTGTTATAAAACTCAGTTTTATAAGCACTGACAAGAAAGAGTCTGCAAAAACAATGTGAAAAGAAGCAGTCAACAAACACTATTCTTATACTTTTTTTTTCTTCTTTTTTTTTTTTTTCCCAAACTCCTTTGGATTAACTTGCATCAGTATCTATACTGATACATGGATATGCTCTAGGGGTCAAAGTGTTAGGAAGGAATGCTAAGCCATGCTCTTAGTATTAAAACAAGATTTGTCGGCATACTTTACCTATGAATTTCCCTTAGTCTCTTAAAATTAATTGCTAAGGTTTATAAAGATCTGTTTTTTCTATGCTCAAGTTCACTTCCTCTGAGAGGTCTCAACTTCAGTGAATTCTTTGGAGGGGTGCTTCATCCTCATTTCACTGATGTCTGTTTGCAGAGCAGTCTCTTAGCCTGTCTTCTCAGGAGAGGTGCTCCAGACCTCAGATCATCTTTGTGGCTCCCTCCTGGACTCAATTCAACAGCCCTGTCTTTCTTGTGTTGAAGACTCCAGAAATGTGGGAGTCCCAGAAATAAATTCACAGAAGAGTGAGAAAGGATCAGTGTGGTGGAGCAGGGATAAGCGTGGGACAGATTACCACCTCCGTGGCACTGTTGGGCATTACAGAGTGTCCCATTGGCCTGGTGTGCACACCTGTGTCTCAGCCAGGCGTGCTGCTGGCAGAACAGTGTGAGCTAGTGTTGCTTGAGATGACCTTGGCTCTGCCCCTGCTGCACAGCAGGAGGGTGGCTAGCTTGGCTGGTCTACCCTTGCACATCTTTGGGAGCATTCTGTGGGGAAATGGCTGAAGAACGAGGCTAAGTGGCAACTCCTGGGAGGGGTCCAAACCAATTCTCAGCTATGGTGGAAGGAATAAAAGTGAGGAACTATCTTCCCACCCAAGACAGCAATTAAAAGGGGCTGCTGCTGTGTGTGGTTGCACAAGGAAACTTCTGTGTGGGGGCAGGTAGGAAAGTGTTGAAAGTGCAATGGAAGACAGTGAAGTGAATAACATGGGGAGAAACGTCTGGGGAACTGTGATAATACAAATATTCGTTTGTGTGGTACAGCTTCCCAAGGCTGCATCTGGAAGGGGAAACAGTGAAGTGCACTCTGGGGTATAATGCTCAGGCAGTTAGATGGAAAGAGGGAGCCAGTTTTTCCTAATTCTCGACTTTTAGTCTTTCTGCAGAATCTCTGAAGGAGATAGAATTGCTGAAGATGTTCCTGTTCTCTTGCCATTTAATATTTCTCTCTCCCCCACTCCCTAGAACTAATTCATTCCAGATTTTTATTAGGAAGAAAGTGCTACCTGGATCTTCCCCCACCCCTTCATTTTCTTCTCTGTCAAGCATGTGGGTGTTTTGACAAATTACCAGCTAGTCATCAGCTGAAAAAGAAAATTCCTTCCACACTATTTTTCACTACAAAGATTAGCAGCTGGTAAAATATCGATAAAGTTGTTGAGGGAAGTAGCAAGGCTCTCAAAATCCTAGTTAGTTTCTCCACCAAATGTGAGTAAACAGCCTTTTTTCACTGAACATTCAGCATTCCTTTGAATCAACTTCAGTGTCATAGGACTTCCTGCTGAGTTAGGGCTAGGAAATGACTTGCTGCTCCAGCTGAGGAGAGTCATGGTATGAGTCCTTAGAAGGAAGTGAATGTGTGAAGAAGTTCTTCTCCAGAATAAGCAAGCCAAAATAAATTACCTCTTCTTTATGGGGGAAAATAAAGCTAAACCAAAGACCTTGAAGTGGATCTTTCATTTTCTTCATTGGCCCGAAAGTGTCTTAATTCTAGGTCTTGTAGCTAACCAAGAAGAGGTGAGAGTCCCTACTTAACTGGGATTGTTAAGTCTCTAGCTGACTTAAATAAATCTCCAATATACAGCAAATTTCTGTGGAATAAATTATTCTTTTTATCATCAAATATCATATGAATTTCCGTGGGATTCCTCAGATCTATGATCTGAATTTCTCTGGACCTGAAATTTTTGCCCACTTGCTGATGCCTTCTTGTTTTCTTCTTGGCAGTTTAGTAAGTATTTCCAAATGTATAGAGAATCCATGGAATATTTTTGTATGCCCTAAAGGGGTATTTTTTTAGTCTAATGAAGTCTCTTATTAGACTAAAAGTCCTACTAATTTTTCAGATATGTTTTTACTCATATTAATATAGTAGGGAGTCTCAATGCGTATACTGAGGATTCTCCTTTCAGGCACTCTTTTTATTATTGTTATTTTATTATTGTCTGTTTCATTTATTTATTTATTTTTATACAGAGAGAGACAGAGAGAGAGAACCAGGAGCAAAGTCAGGCAGAGAAATTTAATCTGTGTATGCTTGTGAGGCCTTAGATGGGTGACAGAGTCAGGGCCTTAGCAGAGTGCTTCATTCTCGATATGAGACAGACAAAAAGATGGAATGGTACTTACTATATTGATCCATGAAGGGGTTTGTATGCAAGAAAACTAAGATTTAGAGCATAATTATCCTTTGAACTACATGTAGAGTAAGGTTCAGAGACCATACTAGAGCTGCTCTGAATTAAAACGTCTGCGATGCATATAGAGCCCACGTATTGTTCTTGACACTGTCTGCTTTGATCTTCTAATCCACTCCAAATGCACTAGTATAAATATAACCTCAGAGCAGGTTGTGGAACTGAACTTTACTCAGCTTGAAATTCTAGTATTTTCTAATGTTTACTGTGAGGAAAACACACGTGGATATGTTTGATTTAGCATCAAGGAGACAGATCCTGTTGACAGGTAAAGAGCACTGAAAGTAAATGTCTTTGTGACACATTCATTACCTGTGAACCTCTAGCCATCTGATATGCTTAATTGTGGGAAAGGATGAATGTAAAAGGAAATCCAATTTAAAACATGTAAGCCATGACTTTTAAATCTAGTTTTCTCCCTGCTTTATTTCTAACTTCACTTTGTCACTGTGAATATCAACAAAAAGTGTTGATGGTGTTCTGCTGAATTCTGTTGGGTCTTATTCAGCTAAATCTCACCAAATCATTTTTCAAGGGTGATGTGAGAATATTCTTAGATTTGGGGATAAGTTTTGTCCCTATGTAAATGTAGCACAATCACACTTGAAGCTACTCAATGTTATATTTGCTTAAATGTAGCTCCCCTTGGGAATATGAGGCATCACCGTCGGTGCTGGTTCCTGTCAGTTATTCTCTTCACTCTTTCTTTTCAAATCTGTGGATGCAATTTCCTGTCTGAGATAGTGCTGCTTCAATAAAATAATGATTATATTTCCTGACTACATTTAAAAAAAAAAAAAAATCTATTAAAATGGCTACACTTCCACTGATATCTAATCAGAGTTGTTCATCCCTTGCCTGAGGGATCTCTGCCATTTGAAATCCATAGTGCTTCACTAGATATACTGAAGCTTTCATGTATGCAGGTGCTTTAATCCAAAAGGGTCCCAGAGTACTTCTCAAACTGCTGGTGAAATCCAGAACCTGTTGATGTAAATGGGAAGGCTCCCACTGACTTCAGTGACCTTTGGATAGGCTCATTGAATTGTAACAAGAATGACAACAAATTTATTAAATGTAGATCTGTCAAAAAACTACTTTAATGCTGATTTCTTTGAAATGTTTTGACCTTAGCTAGCTAGACTCCCTGCATTTATAGCTTTTATCTGACATCCGTTGAACTGTTCTGTTTGTTTGTTTGTTTTTTCAAGTTATTCCATACAAATGCTTGAATTATACAAGAGTCTGGGAATAAGACAACTAAGTAATCAGGGTATGTATGTAGTCAAGTACACCAGTGACCAGTACTGGAACCTGGGAAGGGACACACAACATCAGCAAAGTCTCCCACCTGCAGCCTGTGTGTTGCTGTGATGGTTGAGCTATGGCATTCTCAGCTGCTGACAGAAGGATTCACCAACTTCAAATACCAATTGAACACATGGTTGTCTGCAATTCCAGGCATGGTACCAAGTACCCAAGTACCTTGGTGTTGCAATGTGTTTGCATAATATAAACAAAGCCGCTTTCTAGTCTAGATATGGCTGATGATTAATGTTCCACTTCAGGTTGGTTTTGGAAACACCTAGCTTTGAACAGAGTTTGAAGTAGCGAGATTTATGCATTAAAAACTTGATTCAGGCCAAATTGTAGTCTATAATTCAAGTCTGTTTGGCTCAAAATTTCCCTCCCTTTGTAGCTGTCTTGATTCTGTCTGGTCCTGGACTTCAATTATTTTGAATTTGTGCTGATGGGGAAATCTAACATGGTTCTTTTTATTGTTTTATTTATTTATTCTACAAGTTGAAACAAAGCTGTTGCTAAGCTACATAATAGGATTTCTTAATATCACACTGAAACAGTGAAAACCAGCCTACAGAAATAGGTAGGGCTCTTTTATGTGCACAGTAAAGGTCTATTTAAATAGTTGTAAACTTTCACAAATGACATTTTTGTCATTCCATAAAGGCAACACATCTTGCATAAATCTTGTTGTAGTCATCAATTAAACCAAGATAGGTAGCCTTGGGAATCTGGCAAGATTCACAGCCAGAGTTTCTGACTTCCAGTCCCCTGTCCTAATCATTGGACCATATGTCTTGTGAAGGAAGAACAACTAGAATCTGACCTTCCTTCGTGTGAAACAAATGGCAAAATAATTACCATGCAACAGCAACCAATTACAAAAATATTACATCTGGTAACAAAGCAGCTTTATCACAGAATGGTTGGGGTTGGAAGGGACCTCTGGAGATCATCTAGTCCAACCCTCCTACTAGAACAGGATCCCCTGGAATAGATTACACAGGAACACATCCAGGTGGGTTTTGAATGTCTTCAAGGATGGAGACTCCACAGCCTCTCTGGGCAGCTTGTCCCAGTGCTCTGTTACCCCCAGAGTAGAGAAGTGTTTTCTTCTATTTAAGTTAAATCTCGTGTTTACAGGTTTCTGACTATTGCCCCTTGTTCTGTCACTGGACAACGATGAGAAGAGTCTGACCCCACCCTCCTGACACTCACCCTTTAGATATTTATAAGCATTAATGATATACCCGCTCAGTCTCCTTTTCTCTAAGCTAAACAGACCCAGCTCTCCCAGTCTTTCCTCATACGGTAGATGCTCCAGTGCCTTAATCATCTTAGTGGCCCTCTGCTGGACTCTCTACAGTAGTACCTTATCCTTCTTGAACTGGGGAGCCTAGAACTGTACATAGCAGCACTCTGTGTGAGGCCTCACCACGGCAGAGTAGATGGGAAGGATGACCTCCCTAGACCTTCTGGCCACGCTCTTCTTAATGCATTTCAGAATGTGTCATAATGTTTTGACCTGAAGCTACTATTTTACTTTCTGTGTGCCTTTTGTAAAATGAGGAGGCTTCTCGTTTATCTTTGTCTTGCTGAACATTCAGCAATACAGTTTTGTTTTTTTTTTTGTCTGTAGCACACTATCTAGCAGCCCAAAATCTCATGCCAGTGATTGAAATGCCAAAAATACTCCTATTGGTTCTTGCATCACTCTGTAGTAAAGATTATTCAACCTGACTTTTGCCAACAGCTTTATTAATGATTCCTGGTGTCACCTCCCTCTTCTATTCCAGTCATGGCCCAGGAATACAATAAAAAATAAATTCTCGTTTCACCCTGAGGGACTCAAAATCAAAGTTCCTCCTCAAACCATATATGGAATCAAGAACTTGATATATCTACATCAGTCTTTTGACTGCAACCAAACTTCTTAAAGTGGGTGTCTTCCAACTTGCTATTGGAAATGTATTTACAAAAGAAAAAAAAAAATGTGTGAATTACAAATTAATAACTGCACGGAAAGGCTCAGTTTAAAAAGCATGCATTTTGGAGCCAATTTTCTTTAGGATCAAGGACAGGGTTTCCTACCACAGTCAAAGCCATAAGTTGAAATTCAAACAATTAGGATATTCATTTCCTTGGACTTCACTGAGTTTTTCAGTGATTACTTGCTGTAGAGGGGATGGTGTGGACAGATGATAATTCGATAGTTTCTAAACTAGGATTCTTTTAGGTGCTAAGATGAGGAATGTCTAACCCTAAAGCAGTGTTCCATCTGTCCTTGCTATATTTAACTCCATAAGGGTTCTGTAGCCCTGGATTTACACATGCTTTAGTGTGCTTTCAAATAAAAAATCAAGCATGCACTAGATGCATTGTAATAGCTCTGGATGTCCCAAACCTCCAACTTCTATTTTTTTCAATTGCAAGAAAATTAAGTTAATTTCATGAAATTCAACACAGCAGACAAGTGTTGCTGTTGGCTGTCCAGTAATATTTTCATAAATTTGTATCCAAAGTACATATCTGATCCTGCTACTGGCAATTCTGCTTTTTGGCTCAGTGGTCTAGTTCTGAACTGAATTTCTTATCCAAAATCAGAAGGTTTGTGCTTGATTTACTTCAGTTTGTCTGTACTTGGACAGAATTACTTTTTTAAAACTACGCAACAGTTCAGTAAGTTGGATTTTTAATTTTTTTTTTCCTATGCATTGTCTTCTCTGTTTTCTGTGACTACTTTCCTTTCTATTTTCCAACTCCTGTAAAACATCCTGACACACTAATTTACTTGCCAGTTATCAAGGCCTACTGCAAACTGGTCAAGGGATGAAATGCTGCTGTTGCCCTGGTCCGACACAGGAGGGGAAGGGCAGTGCTTCCTTTGAATCTGAAAGGCTAAATAGAATGGTGTGGGGTGACATTTCTCATGCCTGGTGCTGATGTGGGACACTAATATCAGCTTGAAGGAAATCAGCAGTGGAAAACTGAAAAACTTGAGCTGGGGAAAAAATATGGGTAAAAAGATGGAAAACAACAGGGTGTCTGGAGGGCTGTGGAGAGGCTGCTGCTGAGTGCTGTAAGTTGTGCCATGTGTGTAAGGGGTATTGAAATTTTACTAGTCTTCATCTTCTAGTATTTACTCTTCTGGGGCTGCATGTTCCTAAAACTTGGAAGGATTAAGCTCTCATGCTGGTGGTGTGGGAGAGACTAGTGATGGTGCATCCCAAAATGTCTGTTCCTGGTTGTGGACAATCAAGAATTCTTGTGGTCTTATTTATTTATTTATTTTGGTTAGTTGTTCTTTCGCTTGCTATTTGTACAGTGATTGTAATTTAATCTTTTTATGTGGCTGTTTGAAAGACAAAATGTCACCTATGAAGGGCTGGAGCCCATCACAGTAAACTACATTTCCAACAGTAAATGGCAAATCTCAGCAGAACAAGTGCCCAGAATCTCTAATAAGGTAAATAAGCAAATCAAACAGAACAAAAAGGTGTTAGTCTCTTTATCACTGTTGGCTTGCATTATTCCTTGAATGGAAAGAGGCTCAAAATTTGTCTACAGTTTCTAAATTTCAGGTCATCGAACTTTCACTATTATTAACTTTGGGGTTAGGGCTTAGAGATAACCTTGGCTTTGAAGAAGATCCAACTTTCAGGAAAAGGATATTTTTTCCCCCTCAATTTCCTACAGTATTTCCTGGTTTTTTGAAAATTGCACAGAACTTACCACACTGTGTCTTTTTAACATTCTGTGTCTCCTGTGAGAGATGTAGATGGATAAGTACAGTGGCATTTTTTCCTTACAGTCATAATTATTTATCAAAGGTTATTTATCAGGAGATAACTGTAGTGATTAGTTTTGGAATGATGACTGTAAAAGGGAGAATAGGGAGCATATTGTCCAGAAAATCTTGCTGTATTTCAGCAAGACTGCCATTGTTTTGTTTTGTTTTTTTCCTGGAGAATGCTTATGAAAGATACATATTTTTATATCCAAGCACAAATCACATATATTTGTGTTCAGAAAATATTCTGGTATTGAATTTTTGGTATTCAAATATTGAGGACAATGCCAGCTTATTTGAGCTGAACTGTAAAAGGAAATAATTTTGAGTGAGGGTTTTTTTCTCATTCCAGAAGCTCCAGTGATTTGAAGAGTTATGTGGTAAATCTCAGTGCACGCATTTTGTATGCTATTTAGTACCACAGTTAATAAGCTTAGCATTTGGAGCCAAAGTGATTCCAAGCTTGGCAGAGTTTTATGTAATTTGGAGAAGTGGGTTTTGGAATAGATATGAAAGTTCCTGGCTACTCGAAGGAGACCTATTACAGGCTTGGCTGCTGTGTGCCCCTGAAGCCTCACCAGCACCAGAGGATTGTGTGAATTTTGTAAAGTTTTTCTCACGATGTAAATAAAACCCCAATCAGCTGTATCACTCTTCTCTTAGAAGTCAGCATATTCAGGGCTTTGAGCTTTTCTTATATAGAAAACTTGTTGAATTGTGCCTTTCTAGATTCTTTCCTAAATTCTGTTGAAGCCCTGATGTGGGAAATGGGATAAAAAGTCCATGCTCTTCTTAACAAAGAGATCAAGAGAGATTATTGCAATGATCCTTTTTTATTATTCTTATTTTATTTTCAATAAATGTTAAAGAAAATGACACTACCTTTCAATATCTGATAGATGGGAAAGGGGAGAGGAAACTGGAACCTGATTATTCTTTATCTTGGGGTAACTGCTGGCTTACTCCACTGTGAGGAGGTGATGGTGCCCTGCCAGGTGACTCATTCAGTCCTCTCTCAGTTGGCCTCTGATTAGAACTGGGCATGGGCTCATTAGTTTCCAGGTCTGAAAGGCCTCAGTGGATGGTGGTGATGGCTTTTTAGTGCTCTAAAAGGAGTGAATCAGGGAATTATTATGGTACTCTGCAAAAGTGGTGCCATTCTTCCTTCCCCAATGTCTCTGGTTAATTCTAACATTTGTGGCCTAGTGAAAAACACAAGAGAGCAGAGATTCGGGGGGTGTAATGAGACTTTAAAAGTGAAAAGATTTGAGTGCTCTGAAAAAAAGAGAGACCATGTTTGCAGCTAAAGAAATACAAACATACAGTTTTCTCTGAAATTCACAACTCCTGCATTTTACTTTCTTCTAACTTGGAGCAAGCTTGTGTATTTTTAATTTCTCTGTAGAGGAGTTTTTATCTCTTATCTCCCCCAGTTTTCATTTCAATACAAAAACAAGTTGCCCTAGGTTGTTATTTAGCTCTCCTATGGCTCCTTTTTCCACTTTAGTTTTCATTCCCCTGGAAGTGGATTGCAGCAGAGTCTCAGTCACTGCTACCGCTAATCTTCTCTTTTCTTTCCCTCCTCTGCTGATTGTTTATATTTTCAAACTTCATAATCTCACCATCAAAACCTAGGCATTCTTTGGAACATAACTTGAGAAGGCACACAGACCTCAAAAATGTCAGTTTTGAACTCTAAAAATCAAAGCCTTTTCTGTGCTTAAGCAGGGTGCTACTAAAAGGTCTGGGCCAAAATTAAAAGTGAAAAATATTCTCCTGTAGTGAAAAAGTGAAAAATGGCATCTCCTGTAGTTGTTTGAGTGTGTATTTGCACAGCCGAAAAAAAAAAAAAGATAACCCACAACAGTAAACATAAATGTTTATGTTTTTAAAGCCCATAAAACAAACCAACAGCCACCTCCAAACAATTGCTCTTTCTCCCACTTTCACCTCCCTCACTTCCATTGCTTCCCAAATGAGAATTGAAGCCAGTACCAGATCATGTATAACAATGCACTGTGTTTTCTGGATGATGTCTTCTGCTAAAATGTCAGATTTGGCTTGGAGATGACAGACTGGTTATAGTACTCTCCTTGCTTTCTGTTCAGTACCACCAACCAGGGTGTATCTGTCTGTATCACTACACTAGTATTAATACTCACACTGCTTTACAGTGAGTAAGGATCTGCAGTCAAGTCTTTTTCTGATGTTTCAAGGAGAGCTCCAAATGAAATGGGCAGAAACTTCTGTAAATGTGCAAAGCTTTTAAAAAGGCATTAGAGCAAAATCTGGCTTTTCTTTCTTGGATGGCTTTCAGAATGAGAAACCAATAATGATTTGTTGTTATAAGGCTATTACCTCTGATAAAAGCAAGGGGAGTGAGTTCTAGAACTGTTTAAAACATAGGCAGCAGCAGAAATAAACAGGGAATATGATTAAGCTCTCACCTAGAGGAAAGTGAAGAAAACGTTAGCAAAGCCTGTGCCTGCTGGCACAAGCATGGCAGGGCTGGAGGCAGAGCCCAGCAGATAGGCTGTGCTAACACAAAACCTTCACACTTCTGTAAGCAAGGAAGGCTGACACATGGAGGCAGAAAACACTGTGCTGCCGGTAATGTTGTCTGCTTCCTCTCAGCTGTTATTGTGGTCTTGGTCACTGGCAAAAAAGCATCTTCCAGAGAAAGCTAATCTCTTACAGCCCCATCAGGGCAGTGCTGCTATAAATCTCTGTTCCACAACATTTTGACTAGAAATAGATATGATTGCACAAGTACCTCTTCTGTTTCCAGCCAGAGGTGTATCTTCCAGGTTCACTGCTCAACCAGTGTTGTTTTACATGGGAATTATGTTAGTCTGCATGTTGCTGAGTTTGGAAAGTTTATTTTTTTCGGCATTATTGCTTTAAAGAAAGACAAGTACTCATAGATTTGTAAGAATGGGAAAATATAACATTTAATGTTAACGTTTGTACAAAGGAGTTGTACCTCTCTTGAGGCTGGCATGGTTCAACAGGCCAGAATCTGACTGTCATTGAATCCTTGTAGTTCAGAATTTTCCAACTGTTTCTAGAGATACAAATAACGATCTTTAGCTGATACAGGCTCTGTAGTATTCCTGTAGCTTAGGCTTCCCCAAAGACTATACAGCTCTTTCATTCCTTTTCATTTTTCTCGGTAGCCTTTCCTCTTATCTTTGATGACTTTCAGAGTTCTTGTGGCATTAGTTAAGACTTCGTGCAGATGTCCTTTCTGACATGGCAAATGAATCAAAACCTTACATGTAAATGCTTAATGTTCAATAAAAGTTAAAAATAGTATGTATCAAAGTTAAATCTAAGTGAAACAAAAGAATGCAAAACCCGTAGAAGGCCTCCAAACAGACATGCAAACTTCAGTGGCTTCTGGTTTTATAACGAGCTGAAACCAAAGCCTGCAGACTCAGTGTGTTTTTAGAAAGTCTTTCTGAAAGTTGAGATTTGGAGCTTCTCTCTGGCCCAGGTTTCCAGTAGTGAGCTAGAACAGCAAATTTCCATAACCTTAGGCAGGGTTATGCACCATTTATAACAGCTGGGTATGTGGAACATCAGTGTTTGAGTTGTTTTTACAATAAAAGTACATGAGAAGTTGCCAACAAATGACATATCTTTGATCTTTGGTGTTCAGTATCCTAAAGGATTCACAAGCTTTTTTTTTTTTGTTTAAAATGCACTTCTAACCCACTTGTGATCCTTCAGATTGCCTAGCATCAGCCTCTCTATATTCTTCAGTCTGCAATGCCTCATCTGCTAATGGAGATAGTGCTACTTTAAAGCCACTGCATCCTGAGAGACAGTTGCTTGTCTTTTGCCTTTCTTTAATTTATGAACGCTCAGGAAGAGTTTTCCATTTTATGGGGATACAAAACTTACTGCTTTTCAGAAGATGGGAAAACAACAAAGGCAACTGTTTCTACACTGCTGTATAGTTCATGCCTTCTGAAGTAATAAAATGCTGGTATAGCATGATTGTTCTCTATAAACTGAATGACAAACTATTACCATACACTAGGAAGAAAAGCCATGCCAGATATATTCATATTTGAAACCTACACCACTTACTCCACTCCTTCTATCTCCCATGAAACAAGGCTGCCGGCGGCGAGGGAAGCGAGCAGTCCAGAATCAATGTGATTGATAAAGCAAGCTCCGATTTATTGAGTACACAATGTTACTTTTATACCCTTTTCCAAACCTACATGTAGTGAATTCATTGGATAGTAACCACGCATAGTGGATTCATTGGATAGTAACTACTTGTAGTGATTTTACTGGATAGTAACATACATCTGAGTTCCAGGGTTCTTCCTTATTTTCTATCATTCTACTTCTCTACCTTGTCCTTGAGTTAGTTTAAGCTAACAGAGATTGTTTATACTTGTGTTAGGCTAAAAAAAGAGATTGCTTGTACAGCTGCTATTTGTGCTACACTCTCAAGGCCTCTCGAGGAGATAGCAGGGGCCCATGGCCCTGCTGCTCAAGCCATTCTGCAACACAAGGCCACCTGAATGTTGAGTGAGTGATGATTAGGGATTTGGCCAAAAATAAATGCCTTCAAGTATTTTCACTTTTTAAAATACACTACGTGTATTTTCAAGCTTGAGTGGTCAAATGTGGCAAGGAAATGTGAATAGGACTGCCTTCTGGGCAGCATCAAATCTGTTGAAGTTCAGAGAACTACCTGAAGAATAAGCAATTGAAATGCATTAATGTTGGCCTCTGCTCTATTAGAATCCTTCTTACCTTGACTGCAGTGCAGGGGGACCATGTTTGCGTGGCTCATTTTTTTTGCTGCTGTTACCTGACTCTGTTGCACCTTGCACATTGTCTTCCAGCCCTGTTTTGCATTGCTTACAGCACTGTCAGTCTCCAAATCACTTCTGCTGCTGCATTTTCCAAAAGCTAGGGAAGGGGAGAAAACAGCAGCACCTGGCATGGGCTGAATAGTGTAATTGATTTGTGTGCCAGCAGACCTGTTGTGCCCATAAGGGCATCTTGCTGTTACTCTCAGAGCTGAGAGCTGGTGCACCTGGCAGAGCCTCAGCACAATGTCCTGTTGCCTGCTGTGCTCATCAGAAACCCAGAAATGAGAAGGGGAAGGTGGAGATCTTTCTGGAGCAGTCTCTGAATCTGACCTGTCTTTCTTCATAGCTAAAGCTAAGAATGACACTGCATTCCCTTGCATTTAGGGTCCCTGTAACACTTCTATGAGTTGCCAGTGTATGCAGGGAGCCTTACTACAGACCTCAGACACATCACTGTTACAGCACATAATTTTGTGCATATACTTACCAGAATCTTTCAACTTCATGCTGAGCATGTTGTACTAATCCCCCCCACCCGCTTGTATTTAGCATATGCATCATGCAGCTTTGTGGGGCTGCTCATCAGTGTATGGCTGGGGCCCATCCAGGACTGTCTGACAGTGTGGCACAGGAGAAAGCCAACAGCTTTGGCGACCCCACATGCTTTCTGCAGTCCAGCTTGACATCTGCTTGTCTCAGGGCTTCAACTGTGGCCAAACAGCCTCTTCCAGGATGTGGTTGTGCTGGTGTAAGAAGTCACCAACCCAGCTGCCCATTGCCTGCTGCCAATGGGCTAACTTGACCCCCCTCTAATATGTTTCATTTCAAATAAGCTATTGCAGCTGAGACCTACTTCCAAGTCAATCCATTTCAATTGTAGATAAAATGTGCTAGAAATGAAATACCCCAGCCACTTATGGGGAAGAAGAGCCAAACACTTGGGTGAAGAGTAGAGCTGACAAGGTCTTGCATCAGCATACCTTGGTTTGCATCCTTGTTGGATATAAGTGACCCACTTTCTATTTATCCTTTAATCCTATTATATGGGGAAGGGTGGTTATTCTCAGTTTATCTGTTGTAAAATGAAATTGATCTGCATATAGACAGAAGACCAACACTGGGAAGAACATTTCCCGGTCTTCTAATAATAAGGTAACAAAATCCCAACTTGTAAGTTCTTCAATTATTTTGAAAATTCACAACTGCTTCTAATGAGGTCTTGTGTGAAGAGGAGTAGCAGGACTGGAAAGTATGGGGGGAAAAATTCCTTGCCATTTTTCCTGAAAGTATCTAGCAGAATGTGCCTGCTTGGACCTGTCAGTAATTTCTATTGCTCCCTGCTAAAGGTTTTTTAGAGAAGCAGGTTTTCCGATAGGTAGTATCTTTATTGATTTTTCACTATTTTAATTTTGGATTGGAAATTTCTGGAGTGTTTCCTATAAGAGGCAACTAATGGTGAGCCTCTGGTTTTTAAGAGTAGTTTAAAAATTGTTCAAATTTAAATCTGGTGATATCTAATGAAAACATTGCTCATTTTTTGCAGTTCTCATTTCTTTTTTTAAAAGACAAGGATAAGAAAAGTCCACAAAGAAGATCCACATCTTTTTTATTTACTAAAATTATGACAAGATGTGTATTTTTCTACAGTTTTACATGGTATTCTGGAAGAAGCCTATTTTCTGCTTCTTCTGAAAATAAAGTTTGCTTTTTTTCCTCAACTGTTTTTCAGTTTCTAGTGAGATCTTGTCAGAAATATCCTGGTTTAAATGTACTGAATCAACTTGTTAATGAGATCGATGTAGACTTCCACTTGGTTGTATTGCATTTACTCCAAAATTTGCAGTAATGTCCAAGTGATAACTGAAGTCTTCTAAAACGAATATCTATGTGCTCTGTAACTTTCTTTTTTTAATATGTTTGTGCTCCTGTCTTTCACTCTTGATATCTTAATCCCATTCTCATTGGCTGTCAAGATGACCCTTGTGCAGGCGTGTTTAAATTCAGTCTTTCTTGCAAGCACATCTTTTATGGAGCCCATTATTTTATCCATACCATCTTGCTGCTGTGCATAAGCAAGGCAGTTACTGTATTTAAATTCATTGTCAAGCATTCTCCTTTAGCTTCAGGTCAGCATGGTGCTAATCTTTTGCTAAGGAGCTTTGTGCTAGGAAGGAGTTTCTCATGAGTAGTTACTGTGAGAATTATTTTGCATATTAAGTGTCAACTGCTGAAGCTGAACATATGCTGCCTCTCTCCCAAGGTTTTTGTTGGAAATTGGCAGGATAGAAAATTTGCGCCATCTGAAGGTAAAGGTGCCAGAGATGGTCGATACAGACCTGTAAAAATAAGAGATAATTTTGTGTAACAAAACACCCCAAATCAAAATAAAAATCAAGGTCCTAAACTCAGCATTTGGTATATGGACTAACGTGCCCTCTGTTCTTACTAGGTGGGATGCATGGTCTGTGCCTCCACCCATCTGTAAATCATTTGGTTGTGGTCTTGGTCATAAGGAAGTGGACTCTGGGTTTTGGACTGTCTTCTGCCTCTGAAGGCCTAGACCTTCACTATCTGGGTGCCCTGGACTCTTCTAGAAATGTCTTATGGTGCCCTCTGCGCAACAGCCTCATCGCACGCTCAGGGCTCTTTCACCATGGAAGAAGCACAGATGTACATTATGAGAAAGCCTGACCAACGAGCAATGAAAAATGCTTTTCTTTTTTTCCAAGCAGTTAGCTAAACACTTTTAAAAATACTACCCTCTTCTGAGGTTTCAAATTGTGTGTGATATGCAAGCGTTGTGCACCTGGCAGCTTTTAGAACAGGTAGCAGCACATACTGGGAATACATACACGCTGGTCCTGTCTGAGACTCAGGAAACTCGCTTTTAAATATCTCACTTATTCACTATCTAACTCTGTTGAAACAGCTATGCACTTTGATACATCTAGGAGAAAACCTTCTGAACAGGGAATAATTCTTGAGACTACATATTAATTTAAAAATAAAAATAATTAAATGAAGCACAAACCGGGAGTTTTCTCAAATGGAAATATTAGGGAATATAGACAGAATTATTTCCAGCAGGGATTAGTTAAGCAAAATATCCTTAAAGGAATACAGCAGTATGCTGTATATTATAAGTTATTTTTTTCTTAAATTCAAGGGAAGGAAAAACACTTTTACTTGGTCAAAACCACTAGGCAAATTATTTTTCTCCCTGAGAGTTTTGGAAGAGGATTTAACTTACTGTGATTCTGATGGACATAAGCTTGGAAGCTTTTATGCAGTTTGCAAAATGGATCTTAGCTACAAAAGGTCAGTTCCATGTCCCAGATTCTCCTGAGCATAATGTTTGACACAAGCCCATCTGTACCAGGGTTTGCTCCTAGGCATACTGAGGTGAATGGCATGGTTGCAATTTTTTTAAAGAGGCAGAATTCAAAAAAACCCTAAAGGCCTAAAAAAGTGAAAGAAGTATTTGATTTAAAAAAAACCTCAACAATAACTGCATTGAAAATAATCTGGTTAATATTCAGATTTATGCTGTGAGGTTTTTTCCGTGTATCATGTGGTATTTTGATGTTCCTCAGAAAAAGATAAAAATATGAAGACCTGCTTTGAATTTCTACCATAGATTCAGTGTCATTGGAGAACACATTTTTCTCTTAGAGGAGATGTCCTCTCTCTGCACTTGTTTCTGCATTTACATTTTTAAAGCTTTGAAGGCAGTAATCTGATGAGGACAAACACCATCAAAAAGAGAGGATGAATTAACACTTCTGATGGAATATTACCAAGTGCTGAAAATCTGAGTTGAGAATACAACATAGACTGTTGGAAAAGGAAACATCTGGCCATAAAATTCATGTTAAAGAGAGAAGTTAAGCAAAAGCCCAATACTGGCCTTCTGTGAAGAAAACCATGCTTCCAAACCAAGCTGAGACAGTCGATATGTCAGGGACATAGGAAATCCTTTGGCAAACTGGAACTGTTCTTAAACTTTCTTGAATTTTCCTATTTTGTTGACTGTCAAGATGTAGAATTTTCTTTTTAAACTTCTAGAAAAGGTTGTTTGCAAAATACACCAAATATTTGTGGTCATTTTCTAATTTAAATAGTTTATATTATACAGCAGGAAGGAATGCTGGGGAACTTGCTAGAAGCCAACACAAACACCTGAGATTATTTTTTTTTCAAAAATAAATTCTTCGTAATTATTCATAACTGCTGGCAGAAGATCTGGTAGAGATCTCTACAGATCTGGTAGACATTATTTCTCTGTATTGGGAGTCTAAGATGAGCCTGCATAGGCTCAGATGAAGGACATACTTAGTTTTATATTCTTGGGTGTATGAGTAGTCTACCTTAGTATTCAGCTGTGGGAATCCAGATCTTCTTCCAAGTCCATAGAGGGAGAGAAATTTCAGAGCTGAAAAGTGAGTGGAAGTGGTGGTGCAGGGTTGGAAGATGGTGTAATTGATTTTCTTGTATTTATGGTGTTGCTGCTGAGTTGTCTGAGTCAAACTTAAGCTAGTTAATGGCTCTGTTTGTTTATACATGTAGTTTTAAGATTGTCAACACTGGCTAGTGTATGAGTGTTCTTTTGTTATAAAATGGTAAGAATTCAAATAAATTCTGCATAGCTTTGTCCTCTGGTTACAAGTAAAGAGAATTTAAAGGTTATTTATATTTTACTGCTTGGCAAGCTGGTTTTGGCCACCCTCAGTAGTTCTGACATACATACTGTGAAGCCTCACAAATCGTGGTTACTTCATCCAACTGCACTGTTAAGTGAAGTTTTGCTTGCTTAAGACTATCAGACTTGCTGGAGGGGTTGAGCTTAAAATGCCAGAAATGTCAGGGCCTTCACAGATGAACATAAATCTAGGTCTGAGTAATGTTTTAAGTTCAAGGTAACTAAGTATAAAACTGGCAGAACAGGCCACACAAATTTTACATTTTCACCTGCTTAAGAAAAAATGCTTCTGCTATGAGAAACCATTCTGTTTAGAGGAATTGCTGTGTGGTATTCTCTTGTATCTAAAAAATCAAATGCTGAATGCTCCTTTTTTGGGAGATTCAACTTGAGTTTTTTTGGAACTACTGCTCTGGATTTTTTCTATATATTTTTTTTTTAGTTTGGTTGTTTTTTGTTGTGGTTTTTTGTTGGTTTGGTTTGGTTTTGTTTTTTGTGGTTTTTGTTTGGTTGGGTTTTTGTTTGTTTGTTTGGTTTTGTTTTTTGACAATAGCAACAGAAATAGTTGCAATTTAATTCTGTGGGAAAATACTGCAGACACTGATGGGTAAGTTGTACGTAAAGGATGATGTAGGCCCAAAAGCAGTGTCACACGTCAGGATCATGAACTCTGTTATGCGTATTTGTAGAGCTGAGTAATAAAACAATACTAAGCACAGTGTCTTGAAATCTGTGTGTCTTAAATTTAAGGGGTTTTGTCTGGAAAAACTACACTTTCTTTTATAGTTGGAAAAGATAGCTGGCTACTTTTTTGTCAGGCTAGACCAGAAATAGTTTGCATTGATGAGTTGCAGTAACCTGCCTTTATGAAGACTTTGATTTTCAGTAGAATTATTTTAATTCCAACAACTGTAGTGTTAGGCTTGCAGTTCTTGTTTGGCTTTATTTTAAGGGTGTTTTAATCACAGGCAGGAATCTCTGTCTCTCCAGAGCACAGATGGTTAATACTTATTCAGATAATTATGACAAAGGAAGAGTTAGATTATTTTTGTTCTCAAAAAGAGAAGCTATTAAACTAGTTCTGTCTAATCAATAATAGTTTTATTTCCTGTAGCTACAGAAATCATAACAAGGAAATGAGTATTTATCCTGGAATGTACTTAACATTCAATCTCATTGTTGTAGTTTGATTCTAGCAAAGAAGTCCTTCCAAAGGCCAAACCTTAATTATTTTCCTGTCATTTTATTTCACACAAGCACTAAAGCATTTCTCTCATAAAAGTTTTTCCCCAAAGGTAATTCTTAATAAAATCTCATTTTGATTTCATACTCTGCAGAGTGACTTGCATTTAAACAGTATCTTTCACTGAAGTCTTCAAAGCCTGCTTATTGATAGAATGAAGACATGAGTTTTGTTATACTCCTATGGGGTTAGAGAATATTACGAGGTCATATTGATAGTTGGGGGAGTTGGCAAACATCACAAAAATGGTGAAGCATTTAGATGGTCACTGCTTTGTCATCTGGCTGTCTAGCAGAATGTGTAGTCCAGAATTAGGTGTGAAGGCTTTCCACAAATCACAAATAAATGTTTGATCCTCCTACAAAAATAAGAATAAATTCTAATAGTAGAAAATTAGTTCTTTAGTAAAATAAACTAGACAGGGGCTGTTATGTTACTGTATGTTTGGGAGGGTTAGGCTTTCCCTCCCACTTGGGTAGGGTTTTTTGTTTGTTTGTTCTGCTTTGTGCACTCTCTTGAATTTAGATAGCTTTCTTTAAAAGAATAAAGTTAAACTGGTTCTGCATAAGGGCTAAAGAAGTGAAAGTCTCTTTTGTATCTTGGCATTAGATCTGAGCAAAATTATTTAACTCCTGCCTTGCATGAGTTGTTCTCTTAGACTTCTGGTGTCACTATTTTTGGTTAATTATTTATTGGAACTACAACACAGCCCTCCTCTGTTCCAAGTAAGCTCTCTAGCCACTGGGTAAAAGTCATGCTCACTCTCCTTTAAGTCAGCAAGCAACCAACAAATTGCGCTAAGGAAAGAGTTAAACACAAGGTAATGAATTCTCTTAGTGTGCATGGGCTAAGAGAGTCAATACTCACTCTTCCACAAACCTGTCTGGAGCAGAGCTCACTCTGTTTTGTGTGCTCTGCAAAGACCAGCAGGATCCTGGAATATGAGTAGAAGAAAACCTATTTTATAGGTACTGATGTGTCTGGGCTGTGTCATAAATACAGGGCAGGTAGTTGACGTGTTTTGGAAGAGGGCAGGAGATCGAGCGTTAGAGAACTTGAGTTCTATGGGATTAGACAACCGCTGAGGAAAGTTTCTCTACAGATGTGTATATTGGAGTAGCTACTTTCTTTGAGTGGGGCAGACACAGTCAAAAGGTGACTTTTCCAAGGTTCAACTTGCAAATTATTAACAGGTAATAACAATGTCAAGAAGATGATCCAGGAAAACTGTAGTGCCTTTCTGTAACTATGGACACCTTTTAAATCTGATACTGCACTGAGGATGGAGCCTTTCCTTGTGCTTTAAGATCTCATTACCACATACAAACAAATGTTTAATTTGAGGTCTTTGCTATGAATTTCACTCTGGCTTTTTACAATTGCTGTACGTTGGGTTTAAGCCTGCCAAGTCATCCAGCCTCCCGCTGAGCACCTCTCTGTGTCACAAGATGGCAGTGCAGAGTAGCTTTGCAAACCTAAGCCTTGGTAAGAGTTGAAGGGCAAATTTTTCCCGGGGAAGTTTGTGATTTCTGGGTGACTTTTCAGATGGTAGGTTTTCCTCAGAAACAGTCTTCAGAACTGGAACACTTGAGAACAGCTTACAGTTACAGCATGAAGTTACATTTTCTTGACTTTTTTCTTAAGCAAGTCTATTTTTTTAAAGTTGCAACAGGCAGTATTGTAAAGGTATATTGAAGATTAAAAAAAACAACAGGAATTTAGCAGTATTGGCAGTGAAAAATCTGGCCAGTATCACCACAGAGTAAGCAATAAGTTGCTATATAAATTTACTTGCTTAGAGCTGGCAGCTGAATTAATATTTATTAGTTTATGTGGGGCTGATATATCACTTTAGGCTGGTGTTAAATTGCTGGAATTTAACATCCATGGATTCAGGCAGTTTAAGACTGAGGTACAAAGAGAGGTTGGAGAAACTGTTGTAGCTGAATTGCCCTCAGGGAATGGAGACCATATAATCTCTAGAAGATGAGGATCTAAAACTGCTGAAACAAAGCATGTAACAGAAATAGCAGGTTTGACTGGCACAGTCTTTAGTGGGTTCCAATGTACAAGGTTACTGAACCCAGTTAGGAAAATTCCTTTGTCAGAGGAGGGAGGGATAGAAAAGAAAGCTTTTCTCTGTGCTACAGACCTTACTCTGTCAAAAGCACTCAAAGCAACAGGACCAGAGAATTAATTAAAACCCACTAAAATGTAGTTTATTGGCTATAGTTAGGGACCCTTATGTGAGACCTTCAATGCTAGGTAATGTCACTGGCTGATTATGCTCACAGGTGACATCCTCTAACAGCCCGTTCATGTTCAAATTTTTGGCTTCCCTCTTTGTATGCTGCAGTTGGCAACACAAATGACCAACAGGCAATAACAGGGAAGAAACAAGTGGTGGAGGCACCGTCCCCGGATGTGTTCAAGGAAAGGCTGGATGTGGCACTTAGTGCCATGGTCTAGCCAATGTGGCGGTGTTAGGTCATAGGCTGGACTTGGTGATCTTAAAGGCCTTTTCCAGCCTTGGTGATTCTGTGAGTCTGTATGTAGAATGCTGCAGGGACAGGCTTCCCTAGCTGCTGTGCCTCCCTGCTGGAAAGTCCTACCACCTCCCCTCTCCCCTCTCTGGGCCATGGGAGATGCATGGCAGAATTTGCTTGTAATCAGGAGAAACATAGTTATGGATTGTTCTGCCAGTTTGCTAATTTGTGACATTTAAAGTGTTGAAGAACTGCACTCTTGGGCACATGTTGATGTTTAATTAGGAAAATGTGTGTTGACTAGATCTAAATATCAATTTATTAAGGTAATATATGGGTATTGTATCATGTGATGTATGTTCTGTACTAGATTTAAAATAAAAAAATTAAAAAATATAATTTAAAGAACACTCAAAAAATGAGTGAGCTATGATAGGGCTAGCTACTGTGGTGTAACAGAATAACAAGTAGAATCAATTATGTCAGGCAAGAATCTTAGAGAATCCATTTAAATAATCACAAATCATACTGTAACCACCATCTCCTCTTTACAGATACTTATGGGTTTCCCCTTCACGCATTCCTCTACTTAAGCTGGTTTGCACATAGTATCCCAAGTGAAAAGGTTTTAGAATGGCTCAACTTTGACAAAATAAACCTATTTAAGAGTGTTAAATAAAGCTTGGCAAGTGACTGTGGCTATTTCCCATACACCCAGTTGAGCTCATCAGTTCAACATGTGTCCAAGCTCTTCTCAACTAAATAAGGGCAAAATTCTTACTCTGTTGGATGCTGTGTTCAGTGCATGTCCTGACATCAGTGGAAGCTCTCTGTACGATGCACCCATAGACTGTGCAACTGATACTGAGCTGCTTGAGCTGGAGACTTCTAAAAAGGGGGAAGTGTCTTGTTTCCCAGAGACAGCCAATACTTTGGCCTATTTTGTACAATCCAGCCAGGCAATGAGCTGCTCAAGCTGGTGGTAGTAACAGGGAGAGGGAAGCAGGAAGCTGTAGCAAAGCACAAGCTGGATGGTATAGGCTAAATGTCTGCTGAACAGCCTTTCTGTAATTGTAAGTGAAAGAGCAATTTCTCTCAATGGTGGGTCTATTTTAGCAAAACAAACTCACTTGAGTGCTGCTCTCTAAGGGTCAGATCATTTAGAAAATGAGTGATGCTGGTGAGAGTTGAGGACATTGGTGTGTTACATACTCGCACCTCTTAAAACTGAGCTGAAAATTCAGATTGTAGGTAGTGACAGCTTCCATTAATCCCCATCAACAACCTTATCCCTTGTATGCTTTAATTAGCATTGCAGAACAAACAAATAATTCATTCAAGTAAGCATGCAGAAGTCTTGTTGATTATCTGAACTACATCTGCATCTCAAAAACTATGCTGGAAATCTCCAGGGGACATGCTTTCATTAGATTTCTAATATTTCCCTTTTCTAGTCAGGCTAAAAAGATGACAGCATCCTGCCCTTGATTCTGTTCCCAGCCAGAGCCTAGAAATAAGAGAAGCATATGAAAATGAAACGGGTGTGTGAAAGAATACCAAATACCAAACCTTAAAAACATTTAATCTTGTATTTCATGAAAGGGATGAGAAAAATAATTGATAAGTCCTGAATTTACCTCTTTAGGTTCAACCATTACTATGACTTTGTTAACACCAACAAACTCAGCACCAGAGTGATGTGCTCATTTCTCACCAAAGTCCTTGCTAAATGTTAAACTTTTTATACTCTTTTTGGCATCAGATGATTTCTCTTTTTAGTTGCAATATTGCCAACTGCATCAGTAAACATAACAGATATTATAAACAGGTATCTGGGATTAGGATAGTCTGAATATATCAACACTATTTGAAAGAAGTTCAACCAAGTAAACAAAGTGTCAATATATTCCATAGAGACCATCCAGCCAGCAAAGAGATGGGTAACCAACAAGATGATCTACATGCAGAGGCTTAATTTAGTGTAGGTAGTTTACTTAATATTAAATGGGAAACTTCAGGTGGGAGAAGGTTTAATGATTTCATCTTCTGACAAATATGTCAGAGCTGAGCAAACAAGCTCTGTTTGATATAAATTGCCAGTTTAATTTGCTGCTGCTAATATGTGAATACCTTGGAGGACATTATGTCTAAGTTATAATTTTTCCTTTCTTTGCATTTGACCAGCTAATACAATGAATGGTGTTAACATTTCCTTTCCCCTGTGCCCCCCAATTTTCTCATTTTACAAAGCTTGCCCACTGTCAGCTTAATTTTCCCATTAATATGGATTATATACTTGAGTAAGACTGTTTTTTGCTCTGAGAGAAAGGCAAGTCCCTTGGTCTCTCTCACTGTGATTCAAAGAATAAAGTCTTCATTCCCCTCCCTAAGGTTGTGGGTTAATCATCTTTGGTTTCATGAGGCATAGATAGCATCCATCAGCACCTTTGCAAGTAAAAGGCATACATATACTCCCTCAGTCTCTAATAAATCTTATTTGACTTGAAAAATCTATTTACCAGGAAAAGGTTGATATAGAAAACTGAGAGAAGAATGGCAAGAAGAGATTTTTCTTTATAAACACTTGTAAGGTAAATATATTATCTTGACTAAATAAACCTGTCAGCTTATGCAAAGCTCATTTTTTCTCAGTGTCAGGGACGAAAGTGAGCTAAGAACGATCTGCGTTTGTCAGAGAAATGGTTGTGCTGGATCTGAAGGTGTTTCAAAAATAGCATTTCCACTCCTAAGCTATCTCTGCACCTCCTTCAGTCAGCTCCCAGTTTGAAGAGGAAATTCACTCTGTGGTATAAGTTTTAGTAATAAATTTATCCTTGTGGTGTGGTTTTGCTTGTAAGATTTAGCAAAAAAAAAATAAATCAGATGCAAGATACAGAAGACATACTGCTATGCACGTTTACTTTTGGCAAGAACTGTTTTATTACACATGTGGCATAATACATGGCCACCTATCTCTGTCTTTGTCCCTTATGAATCCTATGCCTCTGCAGCCACTGTATGCATGCTAAAGAGGTGTAACAAGAGTCTACAGCAACTGAAAGAATGAAGATTAACTGCAATACTAGTGTGAAATCAATTGACATTGACTAGTAACTGCAGCGTCTGGAGTAAGTGCAGAGCTGGACTTGGAGAGAGCAGAAGGTTTATTTGGTATTCTCCCGGTGATACAATTGCCAGGATGCATTTTTCAGTTCATCAGTATTTAATCCCTAGGTAGCACAACTGCTACATGAATGATGCTGTTGATGCTAAATAATGCCAGGCAGAGGGTCTTTCTGAATCTATGAACAGACTTAATGAAACCCAAACCAAGAAAATATGAGAATACCAAGTGAAGCTGGCTGCCTTTTATACTTTGTCTCAGGTGGGTTGTCAAAGAAGACAGATGCCCATCTCCCAGGAAAGTGTCCCTTTCCTGAGTTTTAGGCTCTGTATTCTTGGGCTACTCCCCAAATACCTGGCTGTGTCACACGTGGAGTTAGACCTGAAAGCAGCCCAAACTCCTTCACATCCTCCAGTAAAAGGGAAGGTGCAGGCAAAGCAGTCCAGTTCTGCACACTCAGAGTACCACATGTTGCACAGAGCTTCATGTAACAGTAAGAATAACATCTGTGGGTCCTGATTTGCAAGCCAAGAGCTCTTTTTCCCAGAAATACTATGTAATCACTATGGGGTTGAAACAAATAAGATTACTTCACTGGCATGGACTGGTGTACCCACAGCATACACAGTTAGGTTTCCTTCTGTAGAAGAAATTTAGTCCCAAGCTATTTGTGGTCTTTGGAAGGGAAAATAGGGAATTAGATGTTTTATGTTGTGCTGTTTTGTATTGGATTTGTTTTAAGGCCAGAAGTGGCCATTAGAATAATTTAATCAGGTCTTCTGCATAAGTGAAGCCAAATAATCCAGCCACTAATAGTTGCATCAAACTTGTAGCTTCTGGTTATGTTTTAGAAAGACATCCGGAAAGAATTATATGTTTTTGGAAATGGCTTACCATCTGGAAATTGGGAGTATAGCACAGACAGCATGTGTTAGGGGAGAGTAGATTAAAGAAATAAATAAAACTTTTAAATGTTTATTTTAACTTCTTACCTTTGAAATATACTGAGATATAGATAGGCAGCTGATAGTTTTATAAATGAGCTGAGTGCTACATTCATTTCTGAGAGCCTGGATCTAGGGAGGTCTGTTTTACAGAGGTGCCCTTCGGGGGGATGTGCCTGTGTGAAACTGATGTCTGATGGCGAATGGGCACATCCTATAAGCCATGGGAGAAGTGCTGTTCCTCTGCCGTGCCTCTTATCATCTTTCTATCTAGCTGTTTGAGTCCAGAGGAGGCCCACAAAGATGATCAGAGTACTGGAGCATGTCTTCTGTGAAAACAGACTGAGAGAATTGGAGTTGCTCAGTCTGGAGGAGAGAAGGCTCCGGGGAGACCTTCTAGCAACCTTCCAGTACCTGAAGGGGCTACAGGAAAGCTGGGGAAGGACTTTTTACAAGGGCATGGAGTGATAGGACAAGGGGAGGACTGTTTTAAGCTGAAAGAGGGTATATTTAGATTGGATATTTGGAAGAAAGTCTTTAGCATGAGGGTGGTGAGACACTGGAACAGGTTGCTTAGGGATGTTGTGGGTGCCCCATCCCTGGAAGTGTTCAAGGCCAGGTTGGATGGGGCTTTGAGCAACCTGGCGTAATGGGAGGTGTCCCTGTCCAGGGCAGAGGGTTGGAACTATAACCCAAAACATCCTATGTTTCTGTCTTTCTAGCTTTCTCTCTATTTCTGTTTTAAGCATATGTGCCTTCTACAATCTTGGCTCTTTCCCCAAAATTACTATATACCCTAAACCTTTGTGGGACAGGAGGTACTGAAGGCATAGGTATTTGCATGCAACTTCTCCTGCATGCTTTCTATCAGTGAGATAAACAGCAGATAGTGCAGTAACAAATGCTATAGACTTGGTAGGATTATCTCCAGCTATTCAGTGATCACCAGAAAATAGATTAAAATCCAGGATTTATTTTTATTTTAATTTAGGAGAAGAATACATTTTCCTAGCTATTTTTTTGAGCTTAAATAGATAACATGAAAATAATGCATGAGTTGGCAGCAATCCAGTTTAGGGCAGAAGGTGAAAAAGCATTTAGTATCTGTTACATTGCAGATAATTATCTCAAAAACATCTATTTCACCATTGGAAAAAGACCAGAGCTTTTGTGTTTTCAGAGGAGAGAGACATCAAAGAGCATTAGTGCCACAGTTCAGGTAAATCAGCCTGTTTGTTGATCTCTTGTTCAGAGATTCTGCTTGTAAATAGCTCACAGTTTTCTACACCTTTCTTGTCAATGGATTCTAGGTCAACTGCAGATGAGTATTTCCAAGGGTGCTTTAATTTGTGATGACCACCAAGGAATTACACATATCAGGAATGTAGTATTTATGTCACCTGTAAAACGTATCTTTTTAATGGTTTGGTTACTCGTCATGTTTGAAACTTGAGTGAACTCGTGTTTTGGCTGCTGAGTTAAAGAAATAGCTGGGGGGAATTGGTAAGCATCTCCCATGCCTGAAGGTGGACAAAACAATGTCATTATCACTCTGATGGTGCAAAGCTAACAGCTCCAAAATGAGTCCTTTGCAGAAAGACTTTTCTTTCTTCCTCATCTCATATAAGAGTACAAATAAGTGCATGGACCATGAAATGGAATTATGCACAGGGTTAGTAGTTTGTCGTGGTGTCGTTATTGGAAAGGAAAAAATTGGAATGAACTTGCCTTTTTGTTGGTTTTTGTTTTGGGGTTTTGGTTTTAAGTCTCCAGTTAGAGGTTTTATAGTTTTCTTTTAAAATTACTCAAATACTCTTTCATAGCATTTAACTCCTAGTGTGAAAGATCCTTAATTCAGTGGGATCTCTGCTGTAGCTGCTCTCCCACTTCTTTCTGTGCAGAAGGGGTTAAGGTCCTAGTGCCAATTCTCTTGTTTGCAGCAGTGGTCAAATTGCAGCTTGTCACTTGAAGGCACTCTGCAAAATTGATTTTTCTGTTAATATCCACATGATGTAAATTCCCTGGACAGCTTAATATATTGATTCATCATTCTGCTGAGCTGCAGCTACTGTCTGCCAGAAATTTTTGTTAGTGCAACCTGGACATATATTGAAAGACACTTTTATTGATGTTATTTATACAATTACTACCATAGGAATGGTCAGTAAAATACAGGTAAGTAACCTCTTTTCAGCACCCTTTGCCTAGACATATAAATCCTAGGATATGGGTATTTGTATACTGTTAAATAAAAGAGAGTTCTTGCCTGGAGTCTCTGATTCCCAGAGCTCTTTGATTATTCCCTCTCTTCCTGGCTTTGGTTTGGACCATTCCAATTCATTCTGTTGTAGACAACTGTGAGATGCAGTGGGTTCATCCTGCACAGGGTGGGTGGATGTCAGAAAGTGCCTCTTTGCCTTGGGTCAGTCCATAGTCATGCTCTATTTACCAGTTTATTTATAGCCAGTGCCCCAAGTACTGAGTCTAGGCAAATATTGATAGATATAAATTCCCTGCTTATTGTTACACTTCCCTAAAGAAACTCGCACACATAACAGTAACATGCCTGTTTCCATTAGATTAAGATTATCTGAAAACATGCTGCCTGGTGTCACCTCCAGTAAAATTATGAACTAATTAATCTTGTGACATCTGTGTTAAAAATATGTCCTGAATTATTAAACCCTCATCTAACCCAATTACTTTTTTTGCTTTCTGAATAAGGAATTAAATAACTTGTTGTGATACCCAAATTCCATTTACAAGTGGACAGAGTTGTAGAACAGTGCTAAATTTAAACCCTATTTCTTAGGGCATTTAAAAAATATTTTTCAGTGAAGAAAGTTATCATTAATTTGTACAACTTTATTTTGTGATTTTAGTATATTGCCTATAATCCGAAAGTCTCATAAACCCATAATCTTTTGATATTCAAATGCTATTTTCTTTAAATAGGTTTATAGGAAAGTATCTGAGAGTCACAAAGAAGTTTACTTTGAAGTGGGTTTTTTGCTGATCTGCTTCCTAGCAAGGTACACCCTTTCTTATTACTCATCTTTATTGTTGTGACCATGTTAATTTATGCAATGGGAATATAGTGTGTACACAGCAGAATGTGAGGCAATGTAATATGCTTATGTTTTTTGCATAAAACAGTTTTTCAGGTCAAAAAGAAAGTTTAGGCAGGCTCAGATGCTAGCCAAACCGTGTACTGTGAGCTATGGCCAAGGGCCAAGCCACAGTAGATGGATGCTGTGCATGGAGGTTGAGACTTTGAGACTGGGAAAGTGGCAGTGGCATTTTGATCCATCAAACAGGATCTTCTCAATTACTGCCTAATGCAATCCCTCATGGAGGGATGGATTTTTGAAGCTCCTTCTTTGGGATATAGGAAAGTCGACAAGCTAGTTTTGGTGGTGCATTGTCTGTTGGTATGCTCCACTAGTAACCTTCATGTACGCAGAGCTGTAGCCTGGGTTGTGCATCCTAACCAGTAAACTGAAGCACAGCCCTGCAAACCTTCTCCCTGCAGAGCTGCTGTGGAAGTCAGAAGGCTTTACTTCTTGTAAGTTTGCTGGCTTGGAATATCAGAGAACAAAAAGCAATTTATGAATACCATGCGAATTATGTCATATGAAAGTGACTAGTAACCAGATGATTCACTGCAAGTGCATTGGTTGTTTTGGTGTTTGCCTATTTTTTATTGTTGTTGTTGTTTTTTTATAGTTGAGCAGAGAGGGTTTATTGTAGGAGTCTGAGAGATTTTGAATCCTGTCTGCTTTTCCCAAGTATGTGGTTTAGCATGGGAGCAGGAGATCAGGCCTTCTACCTCCTGAGAACTGCTCACCTTTCTGTTAATTTTGATTGTGGCACACTCAATTGATATGTCGTCTTTCCCTATGATTAAAGTGACAATGATGACTGCTAGATACAAACTCCCTGGGAAATAAGAGGGAAGGATATAAAGGAGTTAAATTTTCTGTTTAACATTCCTCTGCCATACTGTTAGCAATACACAAAATTCCAGCTAGACATCTGCTTTCTCCTTCTCACTCCAGAGGAGATGGGGGTTATGCATAGAATTTTGGATTCTCACCTCATTGGCAAACTCCCTTAATAGCTCTACCTCTCTCTCCTACTCATGTGCTGTCCTGGAAACCTCTAGTGCCACGGGAGGGAGCAGCAGCATCATATCATATCTGCAATTGCCTGCCCTCACTGTCCTCTGGTCAGTGCCACTTCAGGGGGTGGCATGTCTCCTATCAGTGAGGGGAAAGCTTTCAGAAACCTGAGATTCCTGTAGAAGGGCAGAGCAACCTTGGGGAAGGAAAATGAGGCTGAAGTCTCTCTAGTGCTGTGGGTGCTGCTGACATTATGTTCAGCAGCCCTGTGGTATGACCTGTGTGTCCAGTATGAGCCATTGTGATGGTTTAATCTCCTCCACATTACAGTGAACATCGAACATCACTCTCATGGATGACGGATAGTCAGCCCATAGTAGAGTTTTACTGCAGTTTATTTAAGAACTGTTCTATCTTTTAAAAACTTAAAAAAAAAAAAAACAACAAACCAAAACAAAAAATGCTTCCCATTGTGCTGCAGCTTTCAGCTGTCAGTCTTATGTGCAACTGGCCAACTTCCCTGGACCTCCTCCCCAGCACATATCTCATTGATGTCCCAGATCTTCTGTCCCTTCTAGGATCTTCCTCCAGCTGGGATCTTCACCTTCCTCTTTCCACACCTTCTTTTTTTTCCAAGAGCACTGATTCTCTATGGGATCTCTGCTTTTTGGAACTCCTTTCTGAAACCTTAAATCCCAAATTGTCCCGCTCTGGTGTACATGAAGAAGAGCAATGTGTGTTCAGCCTCCTAAAGGGTTGTTCTGTTTCATGTGTCTTTTTTAATTGAAGGCCTTGGGATGTTCCACTTTTGTTTAGTCCAGATATTCTCAAATCTACAACAGCCTGCACTTGTGACAGCTAGCAAGTAGCAGGCTTCAGCTGGAGAGTTCAAAAGTTCAGTTATGGGTGTTCAGCCACCTGCTCGCCATACAAACTAAACATTCTGCTGCCTGTCAGTGTTCACAATTTAAGAGATTTTTTAAATTTATGATAATGATTCACTTAGTTTTGTATCCAACCTTCCTGCCTTACAACTGAAGCACTCGTAGATGCACAGTTAGTGGAGATGAGCAGGGAGTAGGATGGACAGAGCATAGGTTCTTCATTAATGTCATCCAGCATGGCTCATATGCATGGCAGCAAACCATATAATGCCAGGCAAGAGCTGCAGAGACATGCCCTTCTTCCAGGTCATGACTGATGTGTCCTAGATAGCATCTTTACATTTTAAAGAGATGCTAGTAAATAGAAAGAATCAAAATAATTAACTGTTTTAATTTAATATCTTCAATCCACAGCCAGTTTTCTTTTTTCACTTTCCACCCTTTGGATTTCTCTTGTTGTCTCCATGATGATAGAAGCCTCTAATATTAATCACTGGTTTCCTCTGTCACTTTGGTCTGGCAGCTGCAGATTTCTAGGTAGTATGTACTGTCAGCCTGCTCTGGAGTTTTATTTCTGCCATGGAGAATTGTGTGGCATGAGTCAGAATCTAAATTGGAAAATTAACTTATTTCTTCTGTATTCTTGGTGGAGTGGTGGTTATTTGTTCGGGGTTTGGGTTTTTTTATTCTGTTGGTGGAAAACAAGCCTGCTCTGGAAGTGATATTATTGGTTGCAGGGCTTAGGCTGGGCCCTGGCAGCAGCTGCAGCAGAGGAAGCGACACTTCTCAAGGAAAAGGAGAAACCCACAGAAAGAACCATATATAAAACCTTAGTTACTACTGTTTCAAACCACTGATGTATTTAGCTGCTGAATCTGAAATTAAATGTGAGTGGCAGATCACATGGAGAACAAAGCAGTACACCATTATCTCTTAACCATAATGGAAATTTACAGGCAAACAATAGGCTTTTACGTGGTGATGTGGTAAAACACAACTTCATTTTTTGATTAGCCTGGGGACAGCTGATGCTGACTTTCATGTCATCAAGGTGGCTCAGCAACAATTTCTCTTTCTACTTGCCGATTAGATTTGTTAAGCCAGAGATTGTTCATTTTGCATAGAGGGCAAATTAACAGTTTCCCAACCTCTGATTATGTCATTGGTCAATATTACAAAGACTGGCAATGATCTTTCCATATCTTACTAACACAACTCCTCCTTTTTCCACCTCCAGCCAGAACCGTATTGCTTTGGCTGCTTGCTCTGACCTTTTAAATTGCTTCAGTTACACAAGCTATTAAAATATACACTTTATTTCCAGCATTGCCGCACGAGATGCATTAAAAATTCTTTCTCATACTTCAGTGTCAGTGTAGTAGTAAATATCCTATGGGAAAGTTAATGAAATGTTCCACAGTGCTCTGGGCAGGTTATATAGGTGTATGAAGGAAAAACAAATTCCTGTTCCTGGTTAGCACCTGCTGTACCCAAAGGATAATTTGTTTCTTCGCAAGTAATTGGAAGGAATTACTTTCTCTCTTCATCAACCAGTTTTTGAATTGCATTTTTCTTCTCATAACCTCCCTTCAGAAAGCATGCAAAAGAAATAATTAGTTCTGCAACTTTGTAGCATGTTTGTTGAAGATGTTCTTAGAATTAAGATAACACATAGTGATTTGCAGTGATTAGTGAATAGATGAAGCCATAGATATTCCACTGGCCTTCAAAATGCATTTCAAAGCAAACTGACATTTTCTCAGTTCTGACAAAGTCAGGACCAGCCATTAAAACTGCAGGATGCTAGTGTTAATGCAGGGTGACAGCAATGGCCTGATCTTTAATGGTAATATGGTTTAGTGGGTTCATGTTTCTAAAGCATTTTGAATACATATGCTCATTGCTCTCTACAAATACATGGGAGGAGATTGTGGTGAGGTGGGTGTTGGCCTCTTCTCCCTAGTGACCAGCAATAGGACAAGAGGAAATGGGGTCAAGTTGCAAAAAGGGAGGTTCAGATTAGATATTAGGAAAAATTTCTTCACAGAAAGAGTGGTAAGGCATTGGGACAGGCTGCCCAGGGAGGTGGTGGAGGCACTGTCCCTGGAGGTGTTCAGAAAACTAGTAGACATGGTGCTTCAGGAGATGGTTTAGTGGTTAGGGGTTATTGGGTGGACTGTTGGACTTTATGATCTTGAAAGTCTTTTCCAACCTTGACGATTCAGTGTTTCTGTGAACTACTTTTGAATGTGAGAAGGCTTGATTAAATATTATGCAGAAAAGGCTGGAGAAAGTCAAATGGTGTGGCAGGTGTGGCTAAAATCGGGTTAGTAACCTGAGTAAATGCAAATCAGAATTAAATGTGAATAGGATAGCACAAGGGATTTGTTTTAGTATGTTCTACATTTCTTGAAAAGTTTGGGTATATGATCAGCATAAAAATGGTACTGAGCCTCTGCTGCAACAGCAGCTGTTATATTTGAATGGATTCCCAGAACCCACACCTGGCAGCCTATTATTTGTCCAATTTACATGGGTTATCTCCTGATAGAAGCAAGTCTTATGGGATTCGAACTGCATTTCCAAGCACATTTTACATCAAATAGCTGTGTGTTGTGTAGGGAAAATAGTGTTTCATCAACAACATTGTAAAGCTGCTCTGGATGTTTCTTACCCTCAGGTCAGAGCTCTTGCTGCTAAGTGGCAACAAGCAGCAGCAAAGAGATGTTGAGTTTTTTAACTCCCTGAATACTTTATTTATTCTGCAGCAACAGAAGCAACCAACCACCATGTTCCGTTGTGGCTTTTCAGTTCATCCTTGATTTTAACACAAAAGTTCAGATTAGAGAGGATGCTCCCTTCCCTCCATTGCTCCTACTAACAAGAATCTGTGGACACAATGTCTAAAGACATTTGGGTCTGGAGTTCAAATTAAAACTCACTACCCTCACACTAAAGAATTTCTTCATAATATGTATTCTAAAACTCCCTTCTTCCAGTTTTGATCTGTTACCCCTTGTCCTCTCACTAAATGCCACTGTAAAAAGATCCTCTCCAGCTTTCCTGTAGGCCCCCTTTTGTTACTGGAAGGCTGCTATGAAATCTCTTTGAAGCCTTCTCTTCTCTAGGCTGAACAGCCCCAGCTCTCTCAACCTGTCTTCACAGGAGAGGTGTTCCAGCCCTCTGATCATCTTCATGGCCCCCCTCCTACACCTCCTTGTCCTTCTTACGTTGGGGTCTACAGAACTGGAGACAGTACTCCAGGAAGGGTCTCATGAGTGCAGAGTAGAGGGGCAGGATCTCCTCCCTTGACCTGCTAGCCACGCTTCTTTTGATGCAGCCCAGGACATGGTTGGCTTTCTGGGCTACAAGTGCACTTTGCCGGGTCTTGGCCGGATGTTGAGTTTCTCATCCCCCATCAGCCCCAAGTCTTTCTCCTGAGGGCTGTTACCAATCCATTCTTCATCCAACCGGTATTTGTGCTCAAGATTTGTGCTCTGACTCAAGTGCAGAACCTTGCACTTGGCCTGTTGAACTTCACGAATTTTTCATGATCCCGCCTCTCAAGCCTCTCAAGGTCCCTCTGGATGGCTTCCCTTCCCTCCAGAGTGTTGACCTCACCACACAGCTTGGTGTCATCAGCAAACTTGTTAAGGGTTATGAATATGCTTTTAACAATCACTTGTTACCAGTTTAGACTTAATCTTTGGATTTCCTTATGAGACCCTTTTCCCAATCTGAACTGCTTCAAATCTGCGCTCAAGACAAAGAAGAGCACAAAATGTACTTTGCTTTGTATTCAGGTGTTCTTGTCTTTGGTTAATTATTTCAGTGTGATGGGAGAGGGGAGTGGCTGGTTTGTTTTACCTTTATGAATGCAAGATCCATGAAAATGCAAGACTTAACTATTTAGGATTCTGGCTGCAGTGCAATTGTGGAAGCACTTGGACTTTTACTCTAGTTATGGCCCATTAAGGGTAAAGGAATTAACATTAAGTTTCATGGAGAGATTTTGCTATTTTTGTGGCTTGGTTGCTCATTTCCAAAAGAGAGATGTTAGCAGTTCCTATCTCACAGGGAAACAACAAAGTAATGCAATATAGTTTAGGGTATCCAGTTAGCTGAAGCATGGGAATGGCAGAAGTACCATGGACTCTAGGCTGGAGTTAAAACTGAGAGGAATCAGAGGCTTCTATTTCAGTGCTTTTTAGCTCTGACTCTACTCTGTGTTAGAATATATTGTATGGTGCTGAACCCAAACTGATCCTTTTATGGGACAAAAATAACTGTGAAGATGCTACAGATCATGTCTGGACTGTATGTAATTACATGTTGACTTGGAAAGAAAAGACTGCATTTCTCTTTCCAGGGAGTCCTCAGTTGTCAGAGCAGTGAATTTAATCTGCTTATATTCAGTCTGAAATTATAGAGGACTTTTGTTAGAAAAGGAAACCTCTCTTCTCCATGATGGCTGGAAAAGTGAGTGAAAGCTCTCAATGATCAGGGGTGGTGTTCTCAACAGTCTGGCAGAGGTGGTGACTAAGACAAAAATATCTGAGAACAACTATGAAGAAACTGAGGTGGGCTGAAAACTGGGCCTTCATTCACATGATGGGATGAAGCAGAGGAAAAGGAAAGCTGAGACTGTTAAGAAACAGATTCCAAACAGAAATTGTGAAGCTGCGTCTTGCTTGAGTGGTTTAATGGCAGAGCTTGCTGCTGCCTGTTGTGTGGATGCAGGATATTGGTGTGTGTCTATGGAAGTGAGTCAGCGATGGTTGATTTGCTCAACAATATTTCATTAGGGTGTTCTTAAAAATAAATAATTGTAGGTTTTATATAGCTTCTGTCTCTTCCTCCTGAAGATGTTATTTCAGAAAAGCCCAGAGTCTAGGGTCCATGTGCAATAAAATTTCCTTTAAATATCTATTTAATATTAAAATATTTATATTTATAGGTGTTCTGAAGGTCATGGAAGCTATATAGTAGCAAAGGCAGGGTCTCTAATTGGGCACTTGCCCGTTTCTCCACCCCCATAACCATCAACCTGCCTTACATAAACAGTGGAGCAGATTTGAAGGGAAGAGTGGATGATTCTGTTCTTTCTGGGGCCTAGGATGACTACTGCATGTGTGCAGAGTCTTTCTCATTCTGCAAAGTGGCTACTGGATCTCTCTCATCCCTGCTCAGACGAAACATTTAGGATCACCCTGGGAGTGGTGTGAGATTAATTTACCACACAAACAAAACCACAGAGGATTTTCCTGCTTTAGCTTGGCTTTTGAGCTGTTGAGGTATGAGACACTTGCTGGAGAACATTTAGCACTGTGTTTTCCTCGTAGTGTTTCTTTAACAATTTGGGAATGACCCAATGTCAAGACACAGAGTGACAGATCCTCTGGGCTGCAAGATTAGTACTGAATTAACAGAGTTTGGCTTTGTGAATAGTTACATATAGCTTCCAGGTCTTCATGATTCCTCCATCTGTTGTAATAGGCACAGGTAAGAGATAAATAAATGAAGAACTTAAATAGCTGTGAAGCTCTTCTTCCGTACATTCATAGCATTGAAGACCTTGTGTAAAATGCTGCTAGTTTGTTGGTGGTTTTTTTTCAAACCAGAGCATACCTGTCTCCCCAACAATGTCTTTTTTTCTGAAACCATTTAAAGATATTGTGAACACAATGGTTCTTTAATCTTCATGAAAATGACCTATGTGAAAAATCTGCTTGAATTAGACTAGCTTTTCTTTTGTTGTGGGGGAGTGGAAAATTTTCTCAGTATTCTCTCTCTAACCATTTAAGTGTGTGTCTGTGTGTATAAGTTAATAACTTCATATATTTACATGTTCATATATATGAATGTATAAAAATTATATGTATTTAAAACATTTGAATGCCACTAATACTCAGCAAAGTTCTCTTGTTTCTCTGTATTTAAGTTATTTAGTGTGCAACATTTTATCCTCACAGTCTGCCTTCTGAATGGGAGTGCATTGAGATCCACTTAGTTGGCTTACCTGTAGGTATCTCTTTAGACATTTGTAATTTAGTCCCCGAAGACTGGAGTAGTGAAATGAAATTGTAGAACTGCATTATTGGCCAGAAGCCAGACCGCTTTTCAGGGGAATTCATCACAGCTTAAAAGGTAAAGGCAGGCTGGTCTAATCCACAGCCAGATGGTAAAACCACCAAGGAACACCTGGGTGCTGAGAGAAGTGGTGTTGATGGTTTCATGTGTGTCTTTCCATGCTCAAGTTGCTGCATCTCAATGTGCTGGAGAAGCCATTTCTTAGTAAACTTTAAACAGAGTTTTTTCTGACATTGACATCTGACTGTGCTTCCAGCTGAAACAGTTTGGTTAGCTGATGGCAAGCCAAAGCAAAACGAATAAAAATATGTATTTTGTAACAAGCTGCATCTGTACTGCCTACAAAATGGTAAGGCATTCGGGTCCTTCCTTAATATTAAAGAGGCACAATGGGGAAAATGAAGCTACAGCAGTTACATAGCTGCATCCACAATATCAGTCTCTCAGGGAAGTTATCTGAAGCCTGTACTCCAGTGAGACTCCAATTGGATAATTCCATTGGGTCTCTGTGAATTATATAAGCACTTTTCACTATCTGAATTCACCACCTAGTCCCTGCTGTTATCCTCATCTACTCTCTAGCATTTATCATGCTTCACTGAAACAGCTTCACAAAAGCAACTGAGAGATTTGTATGTATGAGACAGTGTTTTGATAGCAAAAGATTGATGAGCCTGACTTCTTATTTTGCAGATGTGTGGCAACCCTTCATTTTGCTGTATTTGTCACTGTTTCTCAGCTCTCCAGAGAACTTTGCTGACTCTCATTAGATCATCTTCTTAGCAGAACTACTTTCTGGGCACTTCATGTGGTAGAAATTGTGGAGTATAATGTGTCTGTTGAGTGAGCTATGGGAGATTGCAGAGGTGCAGCATGAATTGTTTATGTGAAAAGGAAAAGCCTGTCAATGCAGCTACCCTTTTTGAGGCTGCTAAGAGAATGAGGTAGGCTGCAGTTTGACCAGTCATCTACACCCCTCATCTCAATTACCAGCCCTCTGCTTTTGTGATCAGACCAGGAAACAGCCTCTACAACTCCCTCTCAATGAGGTGAGTACTGCTTTGAGTCGTAGAGCATCAGTAACAGATGCTTCATACATTTCTTCACCAGCTTCCTTCACACACTGACTAGACGTGACTTTGGTTGCCATTTGGAAACGGGGGAGATGATAACTCACAGTGGCGTTTTGCTGTCTTTAATCCTTACTGTTCCTCTGACAAAGTCAATGAAATGGAAAGTAAATTTGATGTGGGCCCTTTTCTCATTTCTCCATATCACCTCTGTGGCCAGAGCAAATGTTTCTCTTTCTGATGTCCTCTAGGTACATAAAGCCCACCTCTGTTTTCAATACAGAGTTAAACCATCTCAGTTGATCAGAGATGTCTTTTGTACCCTAATATGATTTGCTTCATCTTCCGTTTGCCTATTCTTCTTTTAAAAAGCAACAGGCCATGACAAACTGAAGTTATGGCCTACTGCTCAGCTGGAATGATCTCAGTTTATTTTTCTGCTGTCCTTATATAATCTGACTTGTGGAGTTGGCTGCAACTTGAGATAACTGGGTCTTGGTATCAGCTGTGGAACAAATTATCTTTGTGAGCCTTGCATCCTCTTGATTGCTCTTTCAAATGTGCATATGGGCTCTCACCTCATCAGGTCTGCTAGCAAACAATGGCATAGAACTATCAACAAGAGGGAGAAGGATTCTTGGCCAGGAGTTAACGGGGCTCATTGAGAGAGCTTTAAACTAGCCTTTAAGGGGGTAAGGGATAAAACCCCTGGAAATGAGCCTGGGGACAACAAGAGGACAAGAATTACCAAGGCTCATCCAGGGAGCTTTAAACCAGACTTGAAGGGGCATGGAGATAGAGCTGGACTTGCTAGAGAGGTGCCTTCGGGTTATGGCTCAGCACTTGTAGGGTGGCATGCTAGTATTTTAGTCTCTTTAAAATGCTTATACACTAATGCATGCAGCATGGGGAATAAGCAGAAAGAACTTGACATCTGTGTATGGTTGCACAGCTTTGATCTTATTGCAATCATTGAGACATGGTGGGATAGCTCAGATGATTGGAGCACAATCATGGATGGCTTATGTACTGTTCAGGAAAGACAGGTGAACAAAGTGAGGTGGTGGAGTGGCTCTTCATGTGAAAGAGCAGCTGAAGTGTACCTGACCAGGAGAAAAAGAAGAATGTGCTGAGAGGTTATGAATGAGAATTGAGGGGCAGGCCAACATGAAGGACACTGTTGTAGGCTTCTACTATAGGCCACCTGATCAGGATGAGGAAGTTGATGAGGCCTTTTACAGGCAGCTGAAAGTAGTCTCACAATCACAGGCCTTGGTTCTCATGGGGGATTTCAATCACCCAGATATTTGCTGGAAAGGCAGCACATCTGGGCATACACAGTCCAGAAGGTTCATGCAGAGTGTTGATGACAACTTTCTGACGCAGGTGGGTGAGGAACCTACAAGAGGCAGTGTGCTGCTAGACCTGGTACTAACAAACAAAGAGGGTCTTGTTGGGGATGTGAAGGTTGAGGGCAAACTTCGCTGTAGTGACCACGAAATAGTGGAATGTACTATTTTGTCTGGAAGTAGGAGAGAAATGAGCAAGACTACAACCCTGGATTTCAGGAATGCAACATTTAACCTCTTCAAAGATCTGCTTGCTGGAATATCATGGGTTAAGGCTCTGGAAGGTATGGATGTCCATGAAAGCTGGGAAACTTTCAAACCCCACTTGCTCCAAGCTTAAAACCGGTGCATCCCAATGAGAAAGAAATCATGTAGAGGAGGTAGATGTGCATGGATGAGTAGAGGTCCTCTGGAAAAAAAAATTAAGGAAAGTAGGAAATTTACAGAATGTGGAAAACAGGTCTGGCCACTTGGGAGGTATATAGGAATGTTGTAAGAGAATTCAAGGATGCAATGAGGAAAACTAAGGCTAGCGAGGAGCATCAAAGACAACAAGAAAAGTTTATTCCGGTACATCAATAAAAAAAGGAAGAACAAGAGAAATGTAGGCCTGCTGATGAATGAGGTGGGTGCCCTTGTGACTCATGACACAGGGAAGGCAGAGTTATTGAATGCCTTCTTTGCTTCAGTCTTCACTGCAAATCCCAGACCCTGGAGATAAGAGATAAGGTCAGGAGAAAGGGAAACTTTCCCTCAGTAGAGGAGGACCAGGTTAGAGGCCACTTAGCCAAAATGGACATCCATAAATCCATGGGCTCTGATGGGATGCATCCATGAGTTCTGAGAGAGCTGGCAGATGTTGTTGCTAGACCCCTCTCCATCATCTTTGAGAGGTCTTGGGGAACAGGATAGGTGCTTGAGGACTGGAGGAGGGCTAATGTCAAATGGTAATGAATATATCTGTAAGTTTGTTTTCTGTAATTCTGTACACTATGCAGAATATTAATGTGTCCCTCAATTTTATTTTATGACCTGTTCTAAGTTATTAATATATTCAGGAACTACACTGGCAAATACTAAAATATTTATTCAGGGAATCTAAATGAACTATCTAAAGTGAAGGGTGTTTCTGTCTTTGTTTTTTCCAGTAGGCATTCACATATTTCAGGTTACATAAAATGGAAAAATTATCTTCTTTGGAGTTGCTTTATGGACTTCCTTGGGTGCATAGCATAGATTGTTCCAATGTATTACTTGCTGAGAACCAGGTCTGAAAGCAGTCAGCAAAAGGTCATGTGGGAATGCTCATGGAGTTGTCTGCATTTTTTGAAAAATCAGTCTTGCAGGGGAAAAGACCATTCTCCTTTGCTTTACATTTTTTGGCAAAAAAAGCAAAGGCATCTTCAGGCCTGAGATTATCAAGAAGTGTCAGTTTTCTTTTCCCCTTTCAAGGTACTGTCAAGAAGACCTGACTGTTCCCTTCTCCATCCCTCCTGCAGTCATTCCTGCAGTGCTCCATTTTCTCTTTTTACTGATACTATATACAGTGAAACTTGTTTTCTTAGTCTACTCTGAAAACCTGTTCTTTGAAGCTAGCGAGATTTGCATTTAAACGGTCTGCTGAGGTTCTCGGCATTGTCTTCCTCTGCAAAGGCTGCAAGCAGGCTGTTTGTTTAGCCACCTTCTTCCCACCTGTGCTTCATTCTCCCCTCTAGTTCCAGCAGTTGTTTCCCAGAGGCAGCTCCAAGGCCCAAAATCGGTAAGGGAGTCTTTTGGAGCAGCCAGCAATGTCCCTGTACCTGAGGTCCCAAAGGGAAAGCCACTTTGAGTTATTTACACAATCCAGCTAAACTGTTTTTTTCCTGACCAATTATTCAGGGCTTGTTTTTCTGCTCTCCTTCTAAAGCCATTTTCTTAAAATTGGGAACTGACCGTGGTCCCTCCATCATGATAGTTTTCTCTCTCTGACCTATTTTGTGCTTCTTCAGTGATGCAAAATAATCTTCAGAGTTGATCACACAGCCAGTGGAGAAAGGGGTTGGTGAAGTCAGGAGTATGGAAATTTTCTGACCCGAAATTAGAATGCTGCTTAGTTTACATATTTGTTGGCATGTAAATCCGGATATCAGTATTGCCAGACCTGGATCTTGCTACACAGTTTAGATCTGGAAAGGATCCAGATTTGAGGGAAGTTCAGACCTAGTGTTTCAGATCAGCTCATAGGAGACAGGTGTTTCACCTGTAACATTTGAAACTTTTTATTCCAATTTCTTTCCACAGTTTTGAGCATTTCTCTGGCAATAATAAAATTCCAGCAAAGTGACACTAGTAGAGAAACATCTTCAACCTTTTTTTTTAGTCACCTTGCTACCAGAGAGACATAAACATACTTGATATGTAATCCTTGCACCAACCAATCAAAATACTCATTGATCAATAACATGTTTCTGGCCAAATTCTGCATGTTCCTCACTCTGGGCCTCTGGCCCCAGAAAGTCTATTAGTTGTTTGGAAATTCAAAAGAGAGAGACAGTTGATTATGTCAGCATCTTCAAGCTATAATTCTTCCTGCTGCTTCCTTTAGAAAATGTTCAATATGACAGGAATTCTTGTAAATTCTATTTCATCATACATCAAAGCATTGGCCGTGGTACTCTATTTTAAAAGATTCAGTGATAGTAAAAGTCTATATGAGAAAAGTTCTGGAAAAATCTTCCATGTTCATAAAGATCCTTTTGGATTAGTATCTTAAGTTCAGAATTTTCTGCTTTTCTGGTTTTGTTGTTGTTCTTAATGGTACTATAAACCTAAAATTGTCCAGAAATAGATCTAGCAAATAAGACTTCTCATAGGTAAGAGCAAAGTTTGAAATTCCACTTATTTGTCACTCTTCCAGTTATAAACCATCATTTATCTTTGAATGCATTCTTATCTTTGCTAAGTGGCTCTGATTAATACTGCCAATGTATCATGACACACTTCTTACACATATATCTCAAGTAAGGCCATATGTAATTTGCTCCACTTACAAATAAAAACCAGCCTCAGAGACCTGAAGTGATTTTACCAAAGTGACATCGGAAAAAAAACACAACAAAACTCCATGGTTCTTTTTCCAAAGTTTAATTACTCTTTATTAGAAATATAAACTTTTCTCCATATTTTCACATTTATAATAGATTAAATGCATGGGAATGGTGGAAACACTGCCCATGATGCAGTTTCATGTGGGATTCAAGGGGTTACAAAAGCAGTAGTTGACCTTGAAGAGTAAGATGAGGGGACTGTTTATCTTTCTTTTATTGTCTAGTAAAATTTTCAAGGCCTTGTGTACTAAAAAGTGCTGCCAGGGTAACTACAACAGAGACGCATTTACCATTTACCTTCACCTCTGGTGACCCGGCTCTGTGGTTAAGAAGCACAGCAGCAAACAATAATGTCTCTTATTATGGTCTCCTCATCCCAAAAATCTGGACCTACTTGAGCAGTCTCTTTTTGGTGTGTGATAACCGTGCAGTCTCAGCCTTCTAGGGTGAAGTTCCCTGGATTTTATCACATTTCCAATAGATAGTAGAAGACATCAGAAGATGGGACTGAGGTGTAATTGAATCAAGTGAACTCCACTCATAAACTAAGGTTGACAAGCATTACTATATTTTTACTTTAAATGACCAAGCAGAGCCTGATTCCCATGTAGACAGAAGTTTTGTAGCAGAAACCAAAGCAAACTCCTGATCTTTCAACTCCCACACACATTTATTAATATTTCTTAGTGAATTTAGATGAACTTGAAGAGATCCTTTCCCTTCTGCTGAGAAACTGTTCCTTGAAACCATGACTGGAGTTGTCCACATACTAGATTATTTTAGGTATGTAAATTGGAAAAAGAAACATTAGTCATTTATTAGGGCAAGGGAAAGCCACCATTATTCTTGCTATTATGATTTCTCAGTCTGATGAACCTGTGGATCCAGCACTGCCAACTAGGACAGAGAAAAGGCAGCAGCTGTTGGGTGTATTTTCTGTTCTCTATGTGAAGCATCATGTCTAGCAGAAGATTTTTTAAAGGAAAACATCTATTAAGGACAGGAGAAGAACATTGGAGCAACTTGGATCTCACTGACAAAGCTTAGTTTTAATATGCTATGTTTAAAAATTCACTTGGCTTGCCCTCCTCCTATCACCTGTTAAGTATTTTTTTTGTTTCCAAAATACAAAAGAAATTAAAAAAAAATATTAAATAGTGTTAAGCATCATACAAGGAGATCTTATTACAATGATTAACTGACTTCATATGGACAAGGAAAATTTATCAGAGGAGAAGAAGGAAAGCTAGTGACTGGAGACAGTAAGGTTTACATGCTTTTGTCTTTCCTATTTACTAGAAACAGCTGACATTAGAAATAAGAATAATTTGTTTTCTCTATCTAGTCAATCCTTCTCCTTTCAACATTGAGTGCTAAGAAGCTGCCAGTTATGTAGCTATCTTTTTCTGCCACCCTTGCTGAAATAAATTCTCATTATTGTGAGAATAAGGAAATACCCTTCCCTACTACAGTGATACAAATTTGTGCACACTACCATAAAAAGAAAATTCTCCAGAAGAAAAGAAAAGTCACAAACAACAGGGACATTTTATTTTAGACTTTTTTTTCCTGTCTAGAAGCCAAAACTTGAGGTGTGCCAAGTATTACTGCTCTGATCCTGTCTGGTGTTAGCTCTTTGTTCAACAATGGATGGAATATGTGGAAGAGAAAGCAGATCACTCAGTGCCAAAGAACTTGATTTAAGTAACATTTTTTTAATTCTTCTCATAGGTATCTTGGAAAGAATCGTTGTTGACTTGTCAAAAAGGTGATTTTTTTATTATTATTTTTTTTTTAACTGAACTGAAAGGGAGAAAATACCTTCATAGAGGGTAGAGAACTAAAATACGCAGGCCTTAAATGGTGTTACTAATTTAGTTAAAAGAGAACAAGACTGCTTAATGGACCTAAGATGGTGGCAGACTCTGGGGAAAAGCAGTTCAGCATGAGTTGCCAAAGCCTTTGAAGGAAATACTGAAAGTGTTTGTTGTTATCCCTATTGGAAAGCTTATAAATGAATTTTTAAAAGGGATATAATTGGTCTGAAGGAATGACTGAGTGTGTAATTTTTTAATTCATGCTTTACTGAGTATGGAAGTAGGAAGAAAGAGTACACCGTGATAGGGTTTAGAGTGAAAAAATGAGATGACTGCAGTGTGGATCTGTCTTCTGATATTTGAACATGTAGGAACAACTAGGAGAATATTTGTGACAGAAAGCTTTTGATTACTTAATGCATTCAAAACAAGTTAAAACAACTCCAAATATAACTGTAGAATTGTCAGTGGTTCCTCATTTTTTTAATCCACATAATTAGAGAAAAATAGTAGCTGCTTTTGAATGAGCATCCTGATGTTGGTTAATCATTCTGGTGGGAATAATATCCTAATCTCTTTCATTTATTTAGTCCAGAGGAAAGGAACATTTTTGATAGGAACTTTTGCTTTATTTTTATTTTCTTTTTTAATTCCAGGTGTCATCAGAGGGTCTTGGGATTGTTACCACCCTTTTTCCATAGCAAGATTTCTGATAGGGTTTATATAGGCAAATGTTTAAATTTCTGCATAGAATTAGAAGATAACCTAGGTTGGAACTCTATGGATGTTATCTGGTTTACTCCTCACTCAGAGGAGGGTGAGCTAACATCTTATTCCAGAAAAGGGCATTCCTTTTCCTCTCTTGTTCTACAATAAGATTAAAATTCTTTTATCAGGTAGTACTTGTGCATCTGTGTGTTTAAGTTATGCAATGCCAACACTTGGTTTGGTAAAGTAGTGATGGTATACAGAAGTAAATATTTACTTTCAAGATGTGAAGCAAAATCTATCTCTGAACTGAATCTTCAAATTTTAATGTGTCCTTTAAATGTTAGTCATTGCCATATCCACAGAGTAGTCTAACATAAACTTACAAAAATCTTGAGGTAGTTTCAAGTCATCTTGGCAATTTTATTGTGTGATTTCATGCATACTTTATATTTTTTTCTCTCTCTGCAGTCACAAGAGTTAAAACCTGTGATAATGAAAGGTTTCTATTTAAGTATTTATTTTTTTAAATCCAGAACACGTGGCCTCAAAAAATGCCTCTGTCATGGGACTGATAGGAAGCTGGTCTCACAAGAACTGTAGTGACAGCTTCTACAAATCACTGCCTATCCACTAACAGAATAAAGTCTGCAATTCTTTTAAAACAGCTGAACAATTAGATAGGGTTGGAAATGTCTGGTTCGATATGGATTCACTGTGGCTTTTAGTTGAGATGACCTATGTTCATTTTTAGTCTTACTGCCTACTGTCTCCAAGATTTTGAGCTCCCAGTATGCCAAGAGTCGTATAGGTATTAACCATGGTACAACACAGAACTATGAAAAAGGACAGTGGGTCAATAAATTGTTATCCCTGGCATCTAGTTAAGGGAACTGAAGTTAGAAGCGTAAGGGTAAAGATTCAGCTCCCAAAGTCACTAAAAGCATACCAGAAATTATTTATAACTTCAGTAAACGATGAAACAGCTCTTAAATAATGTGCTCAGGATCAAAAAGGGGGAGTCTGAGACAATCTTAAAAAACTGAAATAAGTCTTGGTGCCAGTTATTAGGCAGTGATTTGCTATGTATTCTAGTTCTGTCCTGATGTATTTTTTTGTATTTGAAAACAAAAAATCAGTTCAGAAAAGTGTCTTCAACAGTCTTTCTGGTATGTTCACCAGTCTTTGGGAGTTTCTGAAAATTTTCCCTGTCTGCTACTGAAGTCTGCCATTGGTACATATTCACTTCATGTAATTGGAAGCAGCTTATTTCCTTCCTGGAACTTGATAGCCACAATAAATACATGTTGAAAACACCACACTTTTTGTGTTTTTTGTGTTCAAAGTTCAGGCTGGGTCATACAAGCAACTGGATCAAATCCATGAAGAACCATGTGTGAAAAGTTCATAGCCTTTCTGCCTCTAAGTTGAAATGCATGCTGTGGCTATAAATCAAGGGCAGATCATAGATTAAGAGACATCATCTGCAGATGGAATTGCTGGTCAGCCGAGTGGCGTGGCCAAGAACATGTCTCATCAAGCCACATGAAAGCCCTGTGATGATGCAGATCTGAGGCTTGCAAACCCTACCGAGGTGGTGTGTTTCTTCTCAGAAAGCATTTGTATTAGAGTGTTCTTTGAGATACAGTGAGTAGTTGTCTGAAAACTCTTTCTGGAGGTTCAGGGAGCCTCAGGGTGCTGTTTCATCCCTTCCTCAGAGAGTAGTGATGTGGGGTGCCCAGCCTCCGCCATGTTAACACTAAATGACATCATGTAATCTGAGGAGGGTAATGGAGAGGTCAGCAACTAACTTTACTCACTGGATCCCCAAGTAAGCACAGAGCGGGACAGAGCCTTAGGGAATCTCTGTGTCATCTAAATGGGAAACAGACGTTCAAATGTGTGAATGGATGTAAATGAGCTCTGGACAATACAGACATTATTTTCTGATTTGAGACCTGGGCTAGACAGGCAAAAGGAACAGCTCAAGGAACCCAAATTCTGTGGCACATTTCCATCAGAAATATAGACACTGCCTTAGGAATGTGGGTACTGAACTTCACACTGCTTTTTCCTCCTGGTCACTGAGAGAACACTATGAGCTGTCAATGTGTTTTGTTGGCTCTGACCTCTGTATTTCATTTAGCATAGTTACAAGTTCAGTTGAATCTCATTCAACATACCACCATAGCCTCCTCTACCTTAAAAGAGTAATTACGATATAGTAAAAAACCCACACAAAACCAAACAAAATCAACAAATACCTTAGTCCTCAGACTCTTAAAGCAGAAAATAAATACTATTTCTTTAAAAAAATGCATTTTTTTCCATTGTGTGATAATTATTGTTTCCTTTACTCATAGTTGAATACGGGAAGTTGGCTATACCAGTGATTAGTAATCTCAGACTACTTACATGATCTATGAGATCTGTAGAACTACCTTCATAAAGTAACTTGTTTAAGTAAAAGTTTAGGGAAGTCCACAAGAATGTTTGAGAATATAAGTCCTACTCGTCAGAAGTTAACACTAGAGAACTACAGAGTATACCAAATTGTGCATGAGCTCACAAAATTGTTGGAATGGATGTCCCAGAGATTTTCTTTTAAACATATTTGTGAGAATTGGCTGCTTTATGCAGTTATCTAGACATTTTCACTGAGCTCATCACAGTAGTATGTAAACTAAAGCGTGATGGAGATAATTTTAAAAAAAAATGTTTTCTAAATGTTTCAATTTAAAAACAAACCCACTGCAAAATCACTAACTTTTCACACCAACAGTTTTCAGTTTGTTGTTTTTTTTTTTGAAGAGCACAAAGGCAGTAAAACAGCCCCGAATCTGATGAGGAAAACTTTGGGCCAACACTAGGGCAAAGCATGGCAGAACATCATGACTATTGTTCTAAAGATGTGTTCAGTAATTTCTGGATTTCTGTCTGCAGCCATCTCTAAAATCCCAATAAATGCTCAAGGGTTACAAAGGTAAATTAAACACCAAGATCTTTCAGCTTCCAGCCTTTTTTTTATTTTATTTTTTTTCTACTGACATCAGTTTGAAAAAAATTGGAATGGCAGTAGGTTTTATTGGGAAAATTGTTTGAAAAGAGACTGGTAACTATCTCGTTGCTGCAGAATGATGATAAATGTAGTCCAGAGGTGAAGACCTGGTGGCCTGCTACCAAAGCGTACCATCTCATTCATCTCTTCTTTCCTTCCTGCAGTAATAATTATTTCAAAGGAGTCTGAGATTAAACTTCAGATAAGAGCTCATCACTATGTATAATTGTCAGAGTCCTTCAGAAATCTTTAATTAGCTTCTCTTCTAGGAATTCTAAAAATCTCTCTCTTTCCTACCTTTCTCCCTCTAAAATAACTTGGTCATTTCTGATGTAATTCCCGATATGTTTCCTATTAAGTTATAAAATTTGAATGTTTTAACTCCACACCAGAGAAATACTGTCCTTCAGAGAAAGTCCCTAAGTGAAGTTGCAGGCTTTTTGAGTTTACTGTGGTTATTTCAAATACTGAAAAACAGAAAAGAAGCAAAATGAACTTATGGGTCTATCCAAATATTTAATATTTATAGAACTTATCCAACATTCTTTTGCTCTTTTGAGTTCATGCAGACATATTTTGTTTATTAATTTCTGTTAGATATATTTTGGCATAATAAAACTATGTATATTTAATATTGTTAATAACACTCACTGCTTTGGCATTGAATTCTGTTCTAAGGAAGGGAAATACGCCCTGCTTTCAGAATGCAGAAATTAAATAATTTGGATTGAAGTAGATGTAAACTTCTAGCCCAGTTTCATACTGAATTGAGCTGAATGTTCACACTAATGCAGTTCAGATTATATATGTCCTTGGAGATACAAGGTTTTGGATACCAAATATTATTATTCGGTGTTCTAGCACAGGCTTTTGTGAGGAACTGTAGAACTGCAGAAAGCTCTGCATAGATAAATCTTAAGAACAAAAAAACCTTGTTTTGGTTTTTTTTCTTTTTCCTCTCAAGCAGAGGCTAAATGTAACTGAAAGCTTTGAATTAATTTCCTGGAGTTTTGAAAGCAGAAATCAGTGACTGAGAGGATATGTTCTGCTGCTGGCATTTCACTGTGATGTCTTTAGACAACTGATTTACCTTTTGTATGCCCAGTTGCCTCCTTTATTGAAAAGAAAAAAGAAGTTGAGGGAGATGATTTTGATGCCTTCTCTTGTTGTTACGAGACTCTGCTGCTGCTCTTTGGAGTTGAGGAATGGTTACTGTGAGAGATTTCTAGATAGAAAACTGATTATCTTGGACGTCAGATTTGTTTTAAAATTATGTATTTCTCTCTTGCAAAAGTTATAAGCAGCTCAACCCCAAACAAATGAAATGAAATTTGCCTTCAAACATTGATACAGACCATCAGATCTCTCTGTGTGTGAGAGATGATGTCTCCCTGCAGCAATGAACCCTCTCCACAACATTAACTTCTTATTGCCATCAGTTCAAGTTTTAAATGTACGTGCTGTTGGACATACAATCCTGAGATCTCATATTAACTTGAAAACTTTGGCATTGATTTGTGAAGCACTGCACAGAATCTGGCAGATTTTTGCTCCAATATGCTGCTGGCATTACTTGATCTACTCTTTTATCACGTTTCAGTTGTTTTCAGGGAAAATTATGTTTTCAAATTCCTGAGAAAAATATCATATTCCTCTAATTGCAGTAATTCTGTTTTAAATGAATAATGACTAGTATAGCTGGGATAACACTGACTGAAGTTATTGAGAGATATTTGTTTACCATAACTTAAAAACTAGCCCTGAAGTACTGTACAATCCCAAAAAAATATTACAAGCTGCACTAGTTACAAATTCCAGCCCTAATGTCTGTTGCACAATAATAATTTTACTTCTTTTCAGTTGCAAAAAAGAAACAAAGCCAAATAAAAACCTCAAAAATTCAACTGTCTCCAGTTACTTATTTTAGTCAGATCACCTGTGTACTAGTAGTGATGTACATAATCTTGCAATTGCTTTTCAGGAAAATGGGAATTTCACCTGTTTTTAGGTGATGTCCCTTTCCGGTTACTAATAGTTTCTTTTATTTGAATTTTTTCCTGTCAAAAGTTTCATTTGTGTCTTCTTGGTATTCCTTGCAGCAATGACAGCTTTAAGGAAGCTATCATTGAGGCTAGAGGAAGTAGGAGGGACTTAAACAATATGTACTGACAAAACAGTGTGATAATAAACAATTCAGCTTTTCTTTACTGCCTGTAGTTTTTTGTATTCTGATGTATTCTTAGTAACCAGAACTTGCTGGATTTTGAAATCAGGTTCTGTAAATTCCTGCTCCTATACAAATAAAATAAAAAAAATAAAAAATAAAATGTGTATGTTTGGTCTGTGAGGTATGAGATCTGTCTGCATATTGCTTTCATTTTTTTATTATTCTGCAGGGTAACATTTTGTGGTAGGGTGTAGCTTCATGGTAGGATGTAGCTGCTCCCAGTGATACAGAATGCTTCAATCTGATTTAGGACTGTGGTACTTAAAAAAGGGGTCTGTACTGTAATTATGAGATGATCCCTTATAAAAAAAAAACAACAAAACAAAACCCAAATATTTCCAACTCTTCACAGCAGCTGTGTTCACTGTTGAGAATTTACATTTGCAAATACTGCATTCCTGTGAGAGGGACCCCTGAGAAGCAATACATCTTTGCTTATAAAACATGCCTGGATGGAGTATATTTACACCTGCCATAAAAACAAACGACCAAACAAAAAAACCCTCAACAACTTATTTTAAAAGAATAGTAGTGGGAAAAGACAAATGCTGCTTTGAGGACTCAACTGGGGGTGAAGAAGACAAGTCCAAAAAGGCAGGAGTCAAAATTCCCCTAAAATTCTATGATTTATTAGGTGAGAGTCAGTAGTGTAAACTTACCTCCCAGTTTCCTTCCAGTCTACCTCAAACTACAAATGGTGTGGAGATCCTTCAAGTGGGTGAGAGAGGTTAGTTATTGGAGTGTTTTCTCTATGTGTTGACTACCAAGGCTGTGAACCAGCATCTTGACCCATCCCATGCATGACTGCACTGGAATCAGTGAAGCCCTGCCCTGAGAACTTAGCCTGACTCTTTCTGCTGTGAGCTGCAGCAATAGTTGTCCTCATGTGGAATTGTGTTTACAGAGCCCAGACTGAAATGGCCTCACCCAAGCCATCACTATCACTTCCCAGTAACCTTGCAAAGCCCAGGATGACAAGCTGCTGCTCTGTATTTTCATAACCCTGAAGTAATTAGCACCTGACATCTGTAATGGAAATAAAGTGCACACATGAGAGTTTCTATGATGACACTGTTTTTGTTATTTAATTTTTCAAAGATGAAGGCAGATACATTAAAATGCCAAGGAGTTTTTTTAATTACAGCTTCTGTAATTTTTTTTTGTCTTCTCTAGATATGCTAATGGATTGAGATATTAAAGAGAAAGGAACCCCAAACACTGTGTATACAGAACCTTTATGATTGCAGCAACTTACTGTGTGGGAGACATTATTTTGACTGGAAGAAGTTATTATGCAGCTTTACACAACTCAAGGATGCTTTACAGTGCTACAGAGGCAGTGACTGGAAGGATGCCTTATCTAGTTTTGGGAGGTTTCACCTCAGTGTAGATCCTACATCCAGATTTCATGCAGTGGTCTGCCAGAGGTGACATTCTTATGCCCCTACTGTCATTCAGCTGTTTGTGATCACGCTTTGGATGACTTGCCTGGCCCAGATTTGGAGGAAAACTAGATTGGATTACAATTGGTTCACCCGTTCTGCTGTGAAGCTTCCTCTGCTATAGCTTAATACCCACACTATGTAGGTTTACCATTGATACAATGTACCTTATGTGAGGTAACATGGTGTACCCTCTGTTCAGAACAGCAGAGCATTACCCGTGGAAAGAGGGCATAGCTGGCAGTAGGTGAAAGTTGTCTTTGTCCAAATTGCTGGCATAAACCTCCCGGACTGCTTAGCATAGGATTTTGCCTGAAAATTTTAGGCTCACTATCCATGTTATTTAGTTGGCAGGACAGAGTAGGGGTGGTGGGTTTCACTGGGGTCATTTAATAACCCTGGCACTACATCCTTTTTGATCAGCCTTGAAATAGTTAGCAAGGACATTCAGTTCTGCACTTTACTGTAGATGCCACTTGACCTCTTGATTACAGGCCTAGCAGCAAATAAGTTCAAATAAACTGATCCAAATGCTGAAGTGCTTATTCAGCCTAATTCACTGTTTGTTTTCCTTAGATAAAGACTAAATAAAAACTGAATAAGGACTTCTGAAACTGACCCCTTAAAAGCTTGAAGACAATGCTCCAGAGATGACTACAGGAAGATCAGTGCATAAGAGTTCAGTACAGAAAGCACTATTTTTTTAAAATTATTTTTATTTTGTCTTATATATTATCTACAGGCACAAGCTTTCATATTTCTAAAGTAAAAATGCATACAGATCGTTATATATATAAAAATCAACTAGTCTTGTAGCAAACTGCCAGATGCAACTATCCCCAGTTTTGGGGACAACTTGTCTGGATCCAGGTTCAAACCCAGTAGCTGACCCTCACTTCCATCTGTGGTTTCACCGAACCTCCAGATACGAAGATTTGCAAAGTTCTAGGGAAGTCTTGGTTCCTGATCCATGTCTTCCAGCATGGGCATGACTAACTCTTCATCAATTGAAGATAAATATTTAAAAACTTCATAAATTACAATCAACTTGTTGTAGGTAACAAGTATCCATTTCACCTTTCCTCCCCCTTTTTGTTTATTGTCCTTCCCATTCTCTCACTGCAGAAATGATAATGGGCAGAGGAGAAGAATGTAATGTAGGGCCATATATGTACTTAAATAGGAGCAGTAGAAACAGAATTTATGCTGTTGATTCTCCTGCAGAAAGGCTACCAGATGTGGGTTCATGTTGCATTTGGCCTTTTGAATCCTTGGGTACTTTTTTTTTTTGGCTCACTTTGCACATTGTAGAAATATGACATGTTTATAGCATAGCCAATAATATGTTGCAACATTGTGAGCAACAGTAAATCAGATTGAATGTAATACTATGTAAAATGTATCAACAGATTGTAATATACTATCACTGGCTTCACAGTTATTACACTGAGGAAAAAAAAATAATAAACAATTAAGTAAAGAAATGTGTGTTTGTGTGGGAGGAAAGGTCACAAAATAGCAGCCTACTTTTTGAATGTTTATCACGTTTGGCAGTTTCCAAATTCAGTCTTTGCAAAGGAATGTTACTATTTTTATTAGAGGATCTTTATGTAACAAGTCATGTTTGCACAGTGGAACATTTTCTTTCACCAGGATTCTATAACTTCTCCATACAGACATTATAAAAGAAGATATAATTTGCTGGGATTCTTTCAGAAAGATTAGGGCCATAACTTAGCCTCTCCTTCCTTTCAAGTTTCCTAGTATGAATATGATTCAGTTATTTTCTCTTGCAATTCACATATTACCTTTTTGTATTTTAAAACAGTATTACTCTGAAACTCAAAAAAAGGTTTTCAGAGAAAAGACCTGTTGAAGTTATCTTAGAGAAGGGTAAATCACTTGCTTAGCATAGCGACATAATTACATTCCTCATCAGCTATCTTGCCATGGGATAGCAGCTAAGGATTTTGTTTACTTCAAATTTATGCAACAGCACTGAATTGGAAGATAACAGAATGACCTAGTGAAATGCTTACTCTGGCTCCTGATGTTGTAACATACACATTTGCAAGTTCAGACCTTCAGCTAATGACTACTGGCATGTGAACAGGTACTAGCTCTTTCTTTTACACACTTACTGACTCTACATTACTAGTTGGACTAAAAATGACAAAAACCTTTTTTTTTTTTTTTGTGGCAAAAGTTAGAGATATGATGAATATTTTTTGCCACAGGTGTGTCATGGACATAGTGACATCACCTGTTGCAACAATCCCCTGCCCAGAAGTACATGGTGAGGTTTCTGTTGCAGTGTGTGTAGCTGAAATACAGCAACATACCTGAATATGAGAACCACATTATAGATATTGATTCATTGATTCCAGAAGAGAAAAATGGATTTTCACTACCTAGAATGGGGGAAATGGAGAAAATAAGCAACAGCACAAATAAAATATACATATGAATGTGATGGTCTTTGATGCTGGTTGCATAAAAGATATGGATGAGAGAATGTTTTTTTTAAAAATTACTTTGGTAAAGTATCTTTAAGTGACTCTGTTTGATAAGTCCTGACTTGAGACTTTTTTTTTTTTGTCCACAGGGACATACAGGCTTCATTGTCCTGACAGTTTCACCTCCTATATGGCTACCTATAACTGTATAAAGTGCCATCCAACTGGATATTCTCATTGTCCTACATGTGTGGCAATTTGTATTTGACAGCTTTTTGGTGCTACTTCCTCATAGAGGCAAATAACCGTATGAAGGACAAACCTGTGGAGAATAAAGTTGTAAGTAGTTGCTACAAGAGGGCTACTCCTCAAGGGAGAACACTGCTAATATTCCCATTTTTCATGCCAGCTCTTGGCTGTGGTTCTACACAATGCCAGTGTGAGCTGCAAGCCATACTGCCTAAGGGGATGTGACACAACAGGTGGCAGAGGAGCACAATCTGATAAAAAAATAATCCAGTCTTTGTTCATACACCTCTTAGCACACAGTTAACAAGCCAAGTAGCCAGGAGTGAAAAACTGACACCTGGCTTAAATGAGACACATGAGGGAGGAGAAAAAACTGAATACCTTTTATCCCAGGCACCAAGATCTGATAAAATGCATTTTCACTTGAATATGCCAGATAGAGTCACAAAAAAAGCCTGTGCTGGTTTAAACCACAGAGTGTTTCAAGCAACATCTGGAAGTTTAAACAGCTGGAAATTACAGTGTTTCAATATGGTATAACCCATTTGCTTCTGATTTACATTTGGGCTTAGACTTTAAATGCTTTCTCAGGGGTTTAGATCTTCTTCATTATATGAATAGTATAGAATAAGAGGAACTACTTGAATTGAAATAAAACCAAAACAAAAATGTAAACAAAAGCTAAAACTACCCATAACTAAATCAAGAGTAATAAGGTTATTGTTTAGTTTGGTTTCCCAACACATACACTCCTGTTTTCCCAGGTACAATACTGCACTTTGAGAGGGAAATGCTGAAATGTCACTGGACTAGCTGATCATTTCTTGATGAATTCTGTAGTTTCAGAGGATCTGGAAACACAGCTGAATTTAATCTCTGTTGAAATGTGTATCTTGCTAGTTAAATGCTTGATGAAAAAGACCTTTTGTATATTTTTTGTGTACCTCTCTTAGAACATCAGCACTCAAAGATTGAACAAAAATAACAACAAGGAAGGGCAGTTTGGAGTAAAAGCACACAATGCACCAATTTAGAGCTGGTGAAAGGTGTCAGGTGAACTTTCCGGTACAACGCGGCAGCTTGGATATGTGTTCAGTCCTTGAGAACACTGGCTGTGATGGTTGTTGATGGACTGATGACTGGATCTTACTCTCCAATGGCTACTAAGCAGCTGGCTGGCTGGAAACAATGCTTAGGCACTACTGACTTGTGGAGGATTGGAGCCAGCCTTGTAGAAGCAGATGATGTTCTGTCAGCACCAATCTCCACAATCATCTAGTCCTTTGGAGTTTGCTTTTTTTTTTTTCTTTTTTTTTGCTTTTTTGCTTTTTTTTTCTCTTTTTCTTTCCTTTCTCTTTTTTCTGTTTTTCTCATGTTAGCCAGAAGCAGTGTGGCTGAATACATTTTGAAACAGGAAAAAAGTCTGACCATGTGTTACTCAAAAAAACTGGTGTGGTTTGTCTTTTATATTTTTTTAATTGCAAAGCTTTTACCATTTTTTATTAAATGTTCTTTGCCTGCCTTGTCCCTACTCCAAGCTAATATGCTTAAAAATGCTTCTTCTCTGGCTTAGTGCAGCTCTTCTTAGCTGCTGATTTTGGTAAGCATCTTGTTAATTGCCTGCTTGACGTGGGTAGTGGAGCTTCGTCTCCGAGTCTTGCCCTGGACCATCTTTCGACGCCGTACCTCACGACAGAGCTCATGGAAAGCCTCCATAATGTTGCCTTCTCCTGTGCAAGCAGAGCACTCATAAAAAGCACATGCTAGTTCTGTGGCCAGTTTTTCACCTTCCTCTGTGCTGACCTGCCTGGAGTGATCCAAGTCTGCTTTGTTCCCCACCAGGATCAGGGTGACGTTTTTGGGTTTTTTAACTTCATCCAACAAGTTCTTAAGTGGCAGCACTTCCTCAAAGCTGCCTCTGTCCGTGATGTCATAAACCAGCACGAAACCTTCACCCCATCGCACGTGTCCTTCTTTCTGAATAGCATCCTCCTGTTTTGAAAAGACAGACACCAGCCTTAGGAATATGATTTATAAAAAAGACACCAGGACTTCAGATAGATGTTTGTCCCCCCCACTGCAAAGCCGTGTAAATAAATCTGCTTGACTTTGTATTTTATGCACATCACCTTTTCTATCATGTGGCACAGAACATCTACTCTACCAAGGTGCTATGGGCTGCCTGTGGACAAGCTGGTAGCAGGCAATTGGAAGAAGGTCTCTGTTACACAATAGCCAGCACACAAGCTGCCACATAGCCAGAACCCAGCAGTGTGAGCACCTGTTGTGTTTTGAAAGAAGGTGGACCTGACTATGACAAAACTATTCTTCATTTTGGTGGAAATCAGACTGGGACTGTTGAGCCTCATCACTTGAGTGTAGAAATAGACTGTGGCTTTGTGCATAGTAAAAACGTGCTGTTGGGTTGGCTCTGAATTGAGGAATGAGAACAAAACCATTTTAACACGAGAAAAAACCTTAACACTGTTCTTCCAATATTTGAAAACTCTAAGCAGGGTCCCTTGAATTAGGGTTTTGATCCAGCACTCTGGGTCTGGCACTCAGGTTTGATGGTAGAGGAACTCTGCTCAGAAGTAAATCTCTGTCCCCAGAAGTGGAGCACACCTGCTACTCACCACACTGCTGCCACCACTGCACTCCCCTTTCCTGCTGTCTATCTGAGCCAAGGTATTGGATAACAGCACATGTACGCACGCACCTGACCAGCTGTATCTAGTATCTCCATGGAAACCACTTCATCATCAATGGTAGCTTGGTGACGATATGTAGACTCTAAAATAAGAAACACATTATTAAAAGAAGGTAACTTTTTATTTTTCATCTTCCTTACAGCTACCTCTTACAGCACAAGACCTGTGATGTGACATTGTGGGGAACAGTCCATCTTCTCTCCCCCCACATAAGACTAAACAAAATGCCTTCCAAGCCAGAAAAGCAAGAGTCGTGTCTTTTTGCTGATTTAGCCAAGGACAGACTGGAACAGGCCTCTTGCTCTACTAGATAAGTCCACAGCAAGAAAACAGCATAAGGGTTACGATAACTGGCAGAAAAATGGACAATAGGTTAAAGATGCCTCTGACAGACTATGTACCTTGCCAGTGCTAACTGGCTAATTTGAACAGTGGTACTTTCTCGAACAGTAATTTCTGATCTATAAAAAGAGGGCAAGATCTGCAGGCCGCTCTCTCTGCCTAACCAGCCAACCCTGCTGCAGGACCTGAACCTGTCTGGAACGCCATCCTCGCTGTCCGGGGCAGCCGAGAGGGAAGGGGGGGGGGCTGCCCCGTGACCGCTGCCCGGAGAAGTGGAAAGTTGGGGGGCTGCCTGTGCCTGCTCCATGGGGATCGTGCCCGCTCCCCAGGGACCCTGCCTGCCCAGCCTAAACTAAACCTGACCAAAGTAGGAGCTTGCCCAGCCTGCGTTTGCCACCCGCTTCGGGACTAGAGCAGTGCTTGCCACAGCTGCTGCTGCTAGGAGGGGTCGCCCCGGTTCCCGGGAAGCCGCCCCACCACGGATCTCCTGCCGAGCCTGCCGGCCACATCCCAGGAACCACGCGCTACAGAAGGAGGGTAAACGCACACACATTCACACACACGCACTCTAACTTTTCTACCAGGCTCAACTCCTACCCTTTCACTCCATTGATTTTAAATCTTTCCCTTGGAGTGTGCCTTTAATAAGACCATAGTACCTTTGAATCCCTTTTCCGATATACACCTAGACAACCTCTCCTGAACCTTGATCCCTTAGTTTGTGTTGACCCTTAATAAACCGATTGATTAGTAAACTAAACATTGGTCTAAGTAACAATTTGTGAGCGTGGTGAGGGGATATTCTAATCTACCCTCTAAGATAGGCTCCCACAGCGGCCGTTCCTCTGTGAGAGGCAGTGCCACGTGTGACCCTCGGGCTCATTCACAAACCTCTCCCCACTGGGTGGGAAGTCGCGAAAACATCCTGACAGCCGGTAGCCCCCCAATAACAGCCTGCGACAGACATACAGCTTCACTAATTTTTCCTTGCTTGAGCTCTTCCAGACCTTCTGGAGCACACTCAAGTCCTCCTTTCTTCAAGTCTCTGGTGACTCTTTCACCTCTCCCATATGGCAGACCTCTTTCTTTCTCATGTCTTACACTTGCAAAGGGCTGTGTCTGTGGACACTGCACTCTGTGCCCAGCAAATGGACAGAGTTTCCTGTGCAAAGAGCTCTGCAAGTCTGCAACCCATTCTCCACGTTTACTCATAGTTAAGGCTGCCACCTACGAAACACAAGTATCACTACTCTCAAAGTACCCAGCTCAAAAGCCTGTCACTGCTTAGCTTGAAGTTTGACAAGATCAAAAATAGTATGGTTGCAGATGAGGGAACCAAACCACTAAGCTCAGGCGTTACGCTGCGATAGAATTACAGAACAGTTAGCTATTTTAGGAATGTCTCTGAAACATGCTGAAATCATCACATTCCCCTCTTCTAGCAAGGGCTCAAGTAGTGATTTCCTCATGTATGATTTACAAGGCTAACCAGTGGGCATTATGCATTCACACTATGCTACAGACAAAAAAAGGAACCTATTTACTGTGTCCCAGGTTCTGGAACCAGGCAGCTAAACAGAAAGCCAATGACAAAAGGGCTTGTTTTATCTTAATGAGCTGATAAGTTAAATTTGATAGCATTTGACCTAAAACTTGGAAAATTATCTGTGCTAACATTCAGATTTATTACTGTTGCTAGCTCACAGATGTCCTGTATCAAAAGGCAAATACATATGCTGTAAAACTTTGGCCAGTGACTATAAATGATTTGCATTGTCAGAGACACAATTATTTGGTGCAAATCTCCCTAATAGGAACAAAGGATAACTTTAAGGAAACACATTTCTTGAATTAGAACTTCTGAAAAGACTCATGTTTGATGTTCTGTAAAGGCTCACGTTTGGTGAATGCCTTTTTTTGTTACATACTGCAGAATGTCACCTCTTCATAGTCGTGAATGTGTCAGTGATGTCAACACTCTCTTCCCAAATAAAATATGTCACTTCCCTTCTGTGCCACCTTAATTGCTTTAAGTAGCACAGCTGGCTCTAATAGGGACAAATGGTCAATTAAAGTAGGCAGATGGCAAGCAATCTTGCTGTAGGGCTTCAGACAATGAAGACCAGGTCTTTTCAAGGCTATAAATAACCCTTATGTTGAGTGTTGCAAGGTTGTTGAAGGATTTGGAGTTCCAGTTTTGTGATCCTGAGGCTATACCTATGCAGCAGAGGAAGATACAGCAAAATCTCTCAGTGGTATGTCCTGTCTGTCTCTTGTATACCCTCCTAGCTGTAGCAATTTCCTCAGTGGAATGCAGAAAAGGCTGGAGCTCTAGTTTGGTGTGGAAGCTGCAAGGATACAGCTTTAGCAGGTTATTTCAGTAGCTAAAATCTTTGGTGCTAGGTTGGGGTTCCCTGTGCAGCACACTATGTCCAAGGTCATTTAGGATGTTATGCTTTGTTTCTTTGGGGGAGAGAGAGAGCTTGGAAGAAGAGGTGGCTCCCTGAATGAATAACATGATAATAGCTCCTTATTTCTTTAGGCCTTGCAATGCTAAATGCCTTCAACCATCTGGCCCTGCTTGACAAGTAGATGTTGGGAATTGGTTCACATAACTTGAGAAAGGGCTCATCCAACTATATCTGTGAAATGTCCTTCTCAGGAGGCAGTGTGATAGGCCAGATGGTTTTTTCCCATGAAATGAGAGAATAAATCTCAAGGAGTAGACTTGTGCTCATTGCAAAAAAACAGCGTGATTTTTAAATGATACTTGTATTCTCAAAATAGGATTCTGGCAGCACTTTATGTTGCAAGTTCAACTCACTTTGGCTGCTCACTTTGAGGAAGGAATTTGATCCTGGATGAGCAATACTGCTTTTGGTCAGATTAGTGTAAATACATATTAGTAAATGTATTTCTGTTCCAATGCTTTGGAATGTGTGGTAGCTGGGTGAATTTTAACAAGGAGTGTAAAACAGCTGGATACTTAAAGCAATTTTTAGTGTAATCACAGACAAACTTCTCCTTCAAGGGAACAGAAACATCTGAAGAATGCAGCCGTCTTGCAAGTTACAAGCCCTGAAATCGTGACTTCCAGTCTGTTCACATTGCTCTTGTTGTACTTCACAAATGCACTACCCACCTCTGGGATTTATGAATATAGTTTTTCCTGTGGCACTTTGCTTTTGGAGACATGCGGCTAGAGAGAAATTGGATTATTTGAGCTACCTGCTAGATCTCTAACTGAAGCCATCAACAGTGCAGGTGGCTGTGTCTCTGCTAAGCACCCTTGACTCTTATTAGAATTGATGAAGTAAAATAGGAGCTGGATATAGCTTGTCTGATCTCTCTCCTGGGATAAGTCACACTTCAATAGCACTTATAAGTCTAAAATTGTTCAGGTGTATCCAGGCTGTAAATGTCTTATGCTTGCATTATCATGGTCAAGTAGATAGAGGAAAGTGTAGCACTGTACCAGTGTCTTCCAAGATGATAACAGGCAACTTTCTGAGCTTTAGATTGTCATTTGCACCAGGTGATGCCTATATACTATATCTATAGGTAATATGACTGTGGTGCCTGATGCCGCTAGCATTGTGGAAATACTCTTAGTTGGTGGTTTGCTCTGCCTCAATATAAATCAGTATATCTCATCTGTTTCTGGTTTGGGTGTGAGCTATGGTTCTATTTGTATTCTCAATAATAACATCAAAGGTGCTGGTAATGGCTGTGTGGCTTTGAAAATTGATGCAAATTTTAAGGTCCTACTTGTCGATAAAGCTACAGCCCCCCTCCACCCCCAGCACTCTCACTGTGCAAAACACTCACAGTCCTACCACTTGAAAAAAACTGAATTTATTCCAGAAACATTTGAAGGTGCCAAAAACACCTGATAAACAAATTGGGAAGTGGTAGCAGTTGGTTTAAGTCTGTTATATATTGCCTCAATAGTTCATTAATGGCAACTCAATACAATTTTCAAATTTCCACAGCTGCTGAATAACTATTGAAAAAATTATTTGGGGAAAAAAAAAAAAACCAAACAAAACCAAACTCTCCTGGGGCTCTCTGTGTTGATAAGTGTGTTGCAAATGTTCCTGTTCTAAGCAGTATGATTTTAGTAGTTTTTTTCCTATGTATTTATTAAACTTCCATATAGAGAAAATTTTGAAGCCCACAATCCATAGACTGTCCATCGATATGAGATTCAGTCCCAGCTTGATCATATCACATCCTCGAGCTATGCTTACTAGGACATATTTAATAGAGTTTTGGCCTATAAGATTTAGCTGGTCATTTATCAAACCTACTTGTCCAGGACAATCCTCATCTATTGAATTTTCTCTTGCAGAAGATTGTATTTTCTATAGAGAAACTATTATCTGGGAAGTAATTACTAGATTGGGGGTTATATTTGCAGTTATGTAAAAAGCTGTGATGAAGTAAAAAGCTGTTTTCAGTAGTTTTTTATCTTGAACAGGCAATATATATCAGGGGTTTGTCTCAGCCCTGGAAGGAAGTATTTGCATCAGAAGGGTTTATTGATTTTAGGAAAATGCCTGTAGTAGGAGTAGGTAAATCGGCTGAGATGGAGCAATGACATACACCCTTTCATATGTAAATTGATGAACAACCTCATCTCTTTTGCTTGCTTTTAAGTGCAGATGAACATAAACTGTTTCCATTCAGACTTTCAGTTCATTTTTGTCAAGAGTGGTTAATAAAACAAGGACATACAAAAACGCTCTAGGGAACTTTGTTCTCATGGTGGCTTTCAGCCAGTTGGATGTGAGAACTGCAAGGACCTAGAGGAAGAGCTTTTGCGTAATAATTATAGCTGAGTTTTCAGACCAAAAAGCTACTCCTAATGAACTTCTAAGTTATGGTTAAAATCTTGTTTGATGGCAATGCAGCAGTGTGTTTAAAAGACTAAAGTTTCCCGTAATAATTTCTGATTACATAATTAAGGTTCTTGTGAGGAGGTGGTTTTTTTGTGTTGTTTTTTTTTTTTTTTTTTTTTTTTTTTTTTTGTTTGTTGGGGGTTTTTTGGGGGGGTTTTTTTGTGTTTTTTTTTTTTTTGTGGGATGGGAGTTTGTGGGTTGATTGTTTGTTTTTAAATAAACTTATTTAAACTCCTGCAACCTTTGATGTCTACCAGGATGGCACCTTTCTCTGTCACATTTGAGAACAGTGGGGAACAAAAAATTACCTCCATTACTAACCCTGGTCCTGTTTGATAGGTTCTCCAGAGCTTGCCTTCAGCCTGTCCTTTTGAAATCTGTCCTCTTCTGCATTTCCTTGTTGATGCAGGAGCTTTTCATCTTTAAGAAAGCCCCTGTAAGTTAAATGTAACTTCCTGACTCAAAGTCTTTCCTGCCTTCTTCCTTCCCCTGCCCCAGCTCTTCTCAACAGTCAGCTGAATGAATTTTTCTTGCTTGCATCCAGCTGTTACTTACCCCATCCATTATTTACCCTACAGGAAGGTTTTTATTCTGCAGCCATCCGTAGGTTTACAGTAAGAAAAATATTATCCTTTTGTATTTAGAACATATTTCAAATGCAAAGGCAATATATCCCCATGTCTCTTTATTGGTATCACACACCCAAAAATAAGCACAGTGTGGTTATTTATCAATAATACCATCAAATTATATGCCATGCATTGCTATTGCAATCATAACTCTCACATGTAAAAGAAGAAAAAATAGTAAAAATAATGTTACTGAAAGGAAACTGACAGGTCTGATAAATGGACTTGGATGGTTCAGTGGTCATAAGTGTTTCTGTGTGAGTAACCTCAAGAGTCTAGAAATACAGAAGAAAAAGCTCCAAGAGGTTCTACAGTACCTGTGATATGCTTTATATGTATGACTATAATACTACAGGAACATTCATCTCGATCTACAAATGAAAATAAAAATATGTAAAATAGGACAAAGTATTTGTTTCAGTGATATTGAATGCAAACCTAGGGACTCTAGCCTACTTCACATGCAGGCTGCTGTTGTGAAGTTTCTTTTAGAATTGAAATGGTGATGTGCAAAGGACTTTCTTTTCTAACTTAATTTTTTGCTCATTTGGCTGCTTCCTACAAGGCTGCATTTGCTGTAATCAGAACTATGACTGCAGTAGAGCAAGTATTCCCAAACTAGTCTGATTAAAGCTAAGCATAAAAATGTCATGTGGGAGGCACCGCAGGCAGTGAGTGTGTTTTAGCTTTTAGTAGAGCTGCTTTTATTTTGCCATTTTCAGTCCAAGGCAAAGCTCTCAAATGTTTCTGTCCTGTATAAATCCAGGTTGGGTGGAGATTAGGGACCCATTAATTCCCCATAGAAGGCATGAAGCAGAAGAGCAAGTGTATGCCCTGGACAGTCAGCAGGCACAAGCCCACAAACCAGGCTGCAGGCTCCCGGATCCATGCAGACAGGCAAAGATTATTAGTAGGTGACTTAAGAAGCTTCAGATGCTGTGGGGACTCATGGGGGACACAGGATGCTCTGTGGAGCACAGGGACACATGCAAAGAAAACAGCTAGTGCAGTATGAAATATGGAAACAAATTCAGATGAAATGAGGTTTTGCTAGGTCTGTTGCTTTGTGAGCAGCTTGTTTTTTATCACTTTTTCTTATTTTTAATAAAGTCTGAAGGAAAATAGATGGCTAGTGCATGCATAGCCCCACTAGACTATAAAGGTCTCATCTTGATACGAAAGGATCTGTTGCATTCCCAAATTTGTGTTTTAGGTAGAACACATGAGAGATATAAAACTAGTCCACAGAAAAGCACTTTTTCTTTTTGCATTGATGTTTTTCAATAAATCACATTTTGGCCTCCAAATTGAACTCCTAGAATAGAGTTTTCTTGAAGATATCTTTGAAAATAACAGGACATATGCCTGTTTGTTGGCTTTTGCTGCATACGTTTTTTTCCTGCTTGCAAAGACTGTGTTTCTTTTTATAAGAAGGTGAATGGCATTATTTTTCCTTTCTTAGAGGTTCAGTTCTCATCCAACTTTTACTGAGATAGGCAGAGAAAATATGTAGAGATACCTGGGAACTGGATTAGTTAAGGCACACTAAAACAATTGCTAGGGTTGTACCAACAAAGCTGGAGCAGTGCTAACCAGTAGGGAGTAAGCTTCAAAGCTTGAACTGTTGGTTTTTTTTCCTTAAATTTCTGATTTAACTTTCCCACCAACTCTAAGCAGAGGGAGTATTTTCTGGTAGGAATGAAAGCCACAACAATTTTAAGTATAAATAAACCATATTTTGCTACATTTTTCTGTTTGATTGTGGCAAGTAGTCTTTGTTAGTGAAGCTGTGAGTTTCACCTTATTTCTGCCAATATAAATGAAAACTAACCAGGGAGATGTTTCTCACACCTAAACCAAGAAAAACTAAAGCTTGCTCTCCTGAAGGTGCAAAAGCAAGGACTGGAAACTTCTGCTTATCTGGAGAATATTTGAGAATATGATGAACAAGAAAAGTAGGGACAAAATATTTTGCAGCTGTAGATACAGCAAGAAGAGCTACTGCCATTCCTGATTTTTGCTGCTGAGCTACTGTAAAAAGGCAATATTTTTATTACTGGCATCAGGAATATCTTCATCTTGAGAATCGTATGAAAGAAAAAACACATTTTCAGATAACTGCTCCCCATGTTATTTTAAGCATCTTTCTCTGCTGCTCTCCATTATAATTTCATCATTTCCAGTCTTTGAGCATTTTTAGAAGCCAGTGTTGAGGGTTTAAGGTGCTCTAGGCAATACCAGTCCATTTTCTTACAAACACCTTGGAGAAATCCACAATCTTTTCACAGTTCATTGTCGTAATAAATTCAGTATAAATTCCTACTGCTGAGGAGTATAGTAAAAATGCTATAACGTATTAAATAAATACCAAGTTTAGTAATGTTTCCACTGTTTTGAAGTGGGGAAAACCAAAAGCCCAGGTAGATACTTAGTAAGGCACAATCTCAGCTATTGCGTACTGTATCCATTAAGCACTGAGACAGAAGGAATAAGTAATTTTGTTAATTAAAATCAAGAATGGTAATAGCTAGAGTCTGGCTTGAAAATAAGGCTGTTTTCCAGCAATTTATTAAGCAATTTCACATTTGTCATGGTACTTCTTGAAGCACAGGTTGGCAGCCATTCCTCCTACCCCCATATGGTTGATTACCATTACATCTCACTTTGGCTGAAAGCCCACACTGGACTGTGTGTTATGTCTAGCTTGTGCTTGGATAAGCTGTAGTAGTCAACATGGGTGTTCAGATGAAATATGCAGAAGGCAAACTTCTGCAAGATGATGGCAGGGCTCTCTCCTCCTTTGCTCACCATGGAAAATGGTTATTTTTAATCTTGAGCATGCAGATGATCTGGTCTGTAGCACTGTGCAGACTGCAGTATCCTGTTTTGCAACAGGAGGCAGAGAAGTCTGGAAGGGAAGGCTTCCCAAGGTACCTTCCTCCTGGGGCTGCTGGTCTGTCAACCTTTATATACCCTAGGGCTGAAGGGACCATCAGTCAATGATTTATTAACACTTATTTTAGTATGGGCCCATTTGTTAAAAGTTTTTTTGCTGCCTGGGAAGTTTCTCTCTCAGCCGTACTGCTGGGAATTAGTATTTTTATGGTAGGGGCATGCAGTAAAACTTTCATGGGTGTTAAGGTAAACTTGCTGAGTGAGCCAAATGCCAAGAAAACTAGAAATCTACAATATACAAAGACATATGTTTCTTCAACTTGTGATCTGCAGCAGTGAAAGCAATTCTGGGGATGAAAAGTTTGTATTCAGATGGTGTTCCAGCTGTCCAGACAGTGTTAGCTGAATAAACCAGAGAGGAAAGGCAGTCCTTGAGAACTGTGTTTGGATCTGAGGACCTGAGCTCTTTTTCATGGCTGCACTGGCACAAAGTTAGCCCAGGAAGGTAGTTCTTGCATCCTCTCTTGCTAGAGTAAATTCTTCTTAGTGAGGTCATGGCTCCTGCAGCTAAGCTGTTTATGGTTCTCAGCCTTTTTGATGGAAGCTGGTTGGGCTATAATCCCACTCTACTCTGTTTTTTAATGTTGTTTGTAGAGATCTGTATGTATCAGGTGCAGAAAAGAAACTCAGCATACCAATATTTGCTGGGGTTATAATGTCAATCACAGTATGTATGCTATCTGCAAACTTCCCTTATGGTCCCTGAATGACACCATTTTGCTAACATAACCTCCAGCTCCAGATGTGGTTACATACACAAAACTACCCTTCTAATGTAAAAATAATCCTTCTTGCAAAAAGCTTTCCAATGGGAAAAGCCTTCTTGCCAATGTAAACAATACCTTTACAAAGTGGTTTCTGCTGTTCTTGCCACAGTGGTGAAATTTGTAAGTCTTGAGATGGTCTTGAAGACACACAGAGGTATCTCAAGCACTTATTTATCTAGTAGACCTTTCCACAGTCCTTTGGCTGTTCATATAATGCTGGCAGTGCTCTCATGGGCCTTTCATAATAAAGTTAATGGGACAGCAATTTGTACCACCTTATCACTTAATCTTTGCTGCTTTACTGATACCGACACATTTTACCCATGGTGTCCAATAGACTGAATATATTTTGCATTAGGCAGGAGTTCATGGAAAGAGAAGTTCAGGTTTTTTCCCCTTCCTCTTGAAAGAGTGAACAAAAATCTGAGCGACTTAAAAAAACTGTAACATAGTTGGAACCAATACTCTTTTAAAATATCACTATTAATCTAGTAGTCCTAGGAAAATTAAAGGTTTTCTTGACTCATGTTTCTCTGTAGTTACCTCTGCTCCTTCAAACTAATGAGTAGTCTTTTCTCTGTATTGTTCAAGTTAAACTAACCTCTATGCTTTCTGTCTCTGCCTTCAAAGACTGGCTGGTCTGTTATGCCAGTCTCTTCTGCCGATTATCTGCTCAGGGACAGTTTTCCTTTCAGAGGATTAGCAGAGTTGTATGAAATATGTGAACAGCTAGAGAAGGACATCTAAGGATAGTGTGACAAAGCCAAGTGAATTTTAGAAAGGTCAACAAAAATATTAACTCCTTGGTTCCTGTTAGTTTATAAGTTGATGTGGTTTAAAATTCAGTCTGGAGGAGAAATGCTTAGTGTTCTGTTTCCCTTTGATATGTGAGTCTTAACTCTATGAGTACCAGTTACTTAAATGATTTATACACCTGTTATGATATAAAAGATTTTATAGGTGAGAAGCAGAGGCAGAGAGACTGCAGGTAACAAATCAGTGGCAGAACCATCAAAAGATCTGAGGACCTTGACTTCTGCACTTCCAAGGGATTTGTTTGGTTTTCTTACCTATACAGCAAAAAAGTCCCTGCAGCTCAATGCACCTGATTCTCCCAACTGTGCAGAAATGCTAATGCAGAATAAATTACATAACCCTGATTATAATCCCCTGTTTTTTTATCTTGGATATCCCAGCTCTGTTTCTATGTAGGCAAATTGTCTTGATTATGGTAGAACAATGAAATTCAGGTATTTGAAGTTCAGTACAAACAGTAGTTCTTAGCAAAATACTGCAAAACTTATTTTAAAAAGCTTCCACTTAGCCATAGCTATGATTAATTTTTTCTTTTGTCATTTTATCCAGGAGATTCTCCTTGCCCATCATGGCTATGGAGGCAGGTAATTTGTTGTTGTCAATGAAGCATTTTGCAGGCAAAGAGATTTACTCTGATTCTGCATCACAATTTTTAAAATCAATTAATTATCACTTGTTTGATGGCAAACCACAGTATCTCAATCTTTGAGGTCAGGTGAAGGAACCCTAAACTACAGGCACTGCCACTAGTTCGTAGGGGAAATTGCTGAGATCTAGACTGTTATTCCTATTTACTAACTGAAGTCCTACATTCAGGGTAAGAGTTTACCCATAGAGAGTAAGAGGCCAAATAAAGGTCTTTGCACCTCCACCTTAAAACTCATGCAGGCTGGGTGGAGAGTGAACTGAGAACAGCCCTGGGAGAAGGACTTGGGGGTGTTGGTTGATGAAAAACCATGAGCTGGCACTGTGTGCTTGTAGCTCAGAAAGCCAACTGTGTCCTAGGCTGCATCAAAAGAAGCATGGCCAGCAGGTCAAGGGAGGTGATTCTTTCCCTCTACTCTGCTCTTGTGAGACCCCATCTGCAGTACTATTTCTTGAGCCCCCAGCACAGGAAGGACATGGAGCTCCTGGAATGAGTCCAGAGGAGGGCCATGAAGATGAGCAGAGGGCTGGAGCACCTCTCCTGTGAAGATCAGCTGAGAGAGTTGGGGTTGTTCTCATTTGAGAAGAGAAGGCTCCAGGGAGACCTTATAGGAGTCTTTTGGTACCTGAATAGGCCTACAGGAAGGCTGGAGAGGGACTTTTTACAAGGGCAAGAAGTGACAGGAAAAGGGGTAATGGTTTTAAGCTGAAAGAAGTTAGATTTAAATTAGATATTAGGAAGAAATTGTTACTGTGTGGGTGGTGAGACATTGGAATGGGTTGCCCAGAGAAAGTGTAGATGCCCCCTCCCTGGAAGTGTACAAGGGATGGGGTTTTGAACAACCTGGTCTAGTGGAAGGTGTCCTTGCCCATGGTCAAGTCTCAAGAGGACTACCTGCAGTGGTGCTGCAGTGAGGGCAACTGCTTGAAGGCCACAAACTCCCCCTCAGCCACCTCAGTGGCAGGCAAGTTGTCAGCCTGCTGCCACCCTGTTCCTGGCAAGCACTGCTGAAATGGTACATAAGAATGGCAGTTTTTCTGCTGCTTTTATGATTCTCTCAACAGAGAGAAAGATTTCTTAACTGTAATAAAGCAGAAAGTTCTGTGTTAAATCCACTGCAGATGTGTTGCTTATGTTTGTGAAACACTTTTAGGCTGTGGATTAAATGGTGCCCTTTCCAGCTCAAGTGTTTTTAAGCCTTCTAACACCACAGTGAATTTGCTTATTAATTCGTGAGCTGTGTTCTGTTTAAAAACACAAAAATTACTGAACTATGGTGAAATCTACGTGGTAACCCAATCCACTTTCTCAGTACATATTTAGCAAGCTAAAGAAGACTAAGTTTAATGCTGAATTCATATTTTTAATCTTTTAGGAAACAACTGTATGTGTTCTTATTAATGTGCCGCTCCAGCCTACTTCTACACAAAGCTCCTTCGTTGGACCTTCTCATTCTGTTGCACATGTGGGATAGTTGTGGGATTTTATACATATGGATTTAAAGTGGAAACTCATTTGCCTTGACAATACCAGGTAACCATTTAGCCTGAGTGACCAGTCATTTAAAATAAGTACAAAATCTGAAAAATAAAAACATGCCAAAGTGATGACAGTGACCTGCCAGTTAAGCAGAAGTGATGCAGAAATCAAGGCTGACACTTAATACTCTCCTGAAAAATTACCTTTGCAGTCATTACCCTTTGGTTGAGAATAGTAAAATGGAAAGTACAGGCATATGTACTTTTTCTGTGAAGATGCAGCTGTCCTACCAATGCTTGCACAGATCCAACACCATGCACAAAAGTGGCAGAGCTGCAAAGCCCTGACTTCAGCAGCAGACCCATGTGCCAAAACTTGCAAGGTTCAGTGATGCTCCTCAAGCCAGAAAATGTTATTTTGTGGTTTATAATTTGGCTCTTGGAGATACTGCAGGATATCCAGATGCTGCTAAAAATATGGTCCTTCATTTATTTTCTGGCAGGTTAGAGTAGTAAAGGATACTTATAAGGTGTTTTTTTCCTTTCCAGTTAAAATGTGCCACCCTTAAATTAAGAGGACAAGTTTTTTTTTACCTTGAAGCTTAGTTTAGAATAATGCTGAATTTCCATCAAACTTTGTACAGTTTGGTAAAAGCTTACCTAAAAATAGGAATTTTCTTGAGATTCCTTGCATCAGAGTGCTAATGGGTGGTTGAAAACTTGACATAAGAAATAACTTATAAATACGACAATTTTCTTTGACAGCCCCAGTGATTTTTGGCAAAACCTCCTGTTGCTTAGTAGCTAGATAGTTTGCATCAGTTTTACTCCTGCCCTTTCAAAATTATTTGACAAAGCTACTTATTCTCCTTGCAGGGCAAATGGATCTCATTGATGCAACAAACTTTATATTGGTGAAATATCCCTCTTCCCACCCAACTGTCAGTCCATGACTGCTATAAATAAATGAATATATTCAGCCAAAACTTCTCAGTAATTCAGCTCAGTGATGTTAATGGGTAACTGGCCACTAAATTACCACAGAATTATGATAAAGTTAGAAATGAGTTCTTTAAAGCACTGCTTCTCAAAGTTTTTGAAGGTACAGTCCCTTTCTGATTAATTTCTGAAGGCCTGAACAGTGGTTAGAATTTCAGGAGATTTTTTGTCTAACAGTTCAGACTCTCCTTTGAATCCTGTTGTGACCCATAGTTTGAAACACCAGTACTTTAAAAACCAATTTCTGGTGGGCAGCTGCCACCAGAGACTACTGTAATGAAGAAATAACTTTCTGATAATAGTTTTAGTTTTTGCATTTCTCAAGCCTTTGCCTCTGAGCAACTTAAAGCACTTAGCTTAAACGATGTATTACAGTTATTGTGAAGCTGTTATCCTCTAAACTGAATTAGCACATAGAATTCACTAAGTCAGAAGAGATTTAATTTTTATTTTATTGAGATAGGACTGTTGTCTGCATAGAAGCTTTCCATGTTGCAAACAGAAGATTATTAGATTCCTGAGGGGCATGCTTAATTTGCAGTTGTAAATTAGTAAAACAAACAAATGTCAAATCTTGCACACCCAAAACCGGCATGAGTCCCTCATGATGGGGCAAAAACCAAACCTCTCAGCTTGCTAATAACTTAGTTTGTGTGCTTAAACAAGGCAACAAGGATACTTTTGCATGCAGTGTCCCTGAAATAAATTAATGAACTTGGACTATACTGATACAGAGCCCTTTATATACTTCTATTGTGAAGTTCTTAAAATGATGTGTTAGTGATAGAGATGTAAAGTACTCATAGAGTATTACATTGAACACTCCACCATGCAGGTGACACAATTCACTGATTAATATATTTATATTAGCAGATAAAAGACTGTGTCTGAGCTCAGGTTGTACTCAGAATTATTTTCCCAAGATGAGATTTCTGTTATCTGTAATTCATGTTACCAGATTAAGATACTTGGTATGATACTGGATACTTCTGCTTTGTTGAAAAAGCTGCCTGGATTTTGCAAGAACGTGTATTAAACTTTCATCTGTTTCTGCTGTGCAAGTTTATGGTGTTCTCCAGTTCTTCAGTGAGATCTCTGAGAGAAGGAAACTCAGCAAAGAAATAGGTATTTAACTGTACATCCTGTGTTTTTCCTCCAAAGAAAGGTTAGGAAGGAGATGGCAACAGATTGTTGGAGAAAAGGAAATTTCCCAGTCCCTAACTTCATGTGTGAATCGCTTAGTCCTGAGGTATTGAAGGTGCCTCCTGAGATATGAATGCTTCATCTCAGACTTCTTGGCCTGGATTTTCTCTGGTGCAGAGCATTCAAATATATACTGACTTAGGAAATAGCAAGAAATTGGACCTTGGCATGAATTCTCAAGTGAGGCCTCTAATTCAGAGCAACTGTTTGACATCTCCTTCTGAGAGATCTGTGCCAGCTTCTCAGAAGTGCCAGACACTCCACCAGAGCAGTGGAGAAGACATGCAGGGATGCTCTTTTGATGACTAACCCTACCTGTTTACCAGTTAAGTGAGGTGTAATGTATGTTTGAAAGTGAGGACAATAAACTTACCTAAGGGTAGGTAAATGTTAAGTACCTACCTATTTTTCAGATCTGTATCCCAGCCATCTTATTCTCTGACAGCTGGTGTCCGGGTTATCCAAAAACAGAGAACTGACTGCACACTACATAATTTTCAGAGTGAAATACTAATGCAATTGCTTTAATGGCAAATTTCCCACTGATTTCTGTGAGGGAAGAAATGTGCCTCATACTAATTCTGCGTGCATCTGAGTGTGTTACTAACTCTCTAGTATGCCATCTTAGGTAATAATTTGTTTCGGCTTTAAATGACTACAGAGAAGCTTTCTTACACCAGATTTAAGGGTTGACTGAGGCTTGGAATTTTAACTCTATGATTTTCCATCACTTCAGCCATGCTATTATATACACAATACCCCGTGTATAGAATAAAATGCAACCTACCTAGTGTTGGGTCGTACTCCCAGATGAATCGTTTGGTCAGGAAGCGTACAACGAGAGCTGGAGGAATAAAAAGGTGCCACATGAGATGCACAAGCCATCAACTCATCTGCTTTTTCTAAAGCTTTCCCAGCAGACTCTTCTGAATGAAGAAGCATGCAGTAGCTCTCCTGAACTGTGACCAGAATTCTGCATTGCTTGTTGTAGCAGTTGCAGCCTTTTCACTGTTTGTGACCCACTTTACAATTTTGGAGGGGGCAAACAAATGAAAAAAACAACTCTTTGCAGCACTAATTATTTACCCATGTAACAATGCAGGACAAAGAATGCCTGAAGGTTTTAAATACTAGTATCTAACTTTTTTCCACCTTTATTTTTTTGTGTGTGGTCACAACTGTTTCTACCATTAAAAAGCCAAAACAGCGCTATGAGCAGATGAGCTTTGAAAAAAAAAAAAACCACAACACAACAACAAAGAACCAACAAACAAACAAAACATCAGATGGTTTAGATTTCCCAGAAATGTTGGGAAAAGGGTTGACAACTTTTGAACCAGGGTTCAAAAACTAGGGTCTTAAAAATAATTTCTGAAAACTTTCCCTTTGGATTTTAAACTTACAATGTAAGTTATAATGTATAACTGGCTAAATAGCTTCCTTCTGTATTTTGGCATGTCTTCCTTGCAGCAATTCATCTTCTGTGTTTTGCCTACTTGCCACTTGAAGTAATGAGCTATAATGTTTTAAACCAATAGTCAACAAATGCTATTAATAAATTTGCAGAAGTAGAAATAAAGCTTTAGATTTTTGAGCAGTTTACAGTCTGGGATTTTGCTCCTTATGTTCTTATATTGAATTTTTTATCTTCCTCCACCCCCTTTAAAAACAACCTGTCAGGATATTATGTTCTAATTTAAAATTAAGTAGTGCCTGAATTTCTAGTGATGTAAACTAAGTGTTTACCACTGCCAACTATTCCAAATCCTCTCTGAATTTTCAAAATGGAGCTATACATATCACTGGACTAGCTATGATTGTAGTTGATTACAGCTATAGGAGAAGTTTTCCTTGTCATCAGCCCTACAAGATTGTTTGGTGGTTCTTTTTGTTGCAGGTGGACCATAAATGGTGACAGCTAAACCCTGTTCTGATCTTTTTCAAAATTAAAGCCATGTGAATGCCCCCCATTACACACTTCTGTGCCCAAGGCAACACTCTGCAGAATACATAGAATCAATAAAGCTTTGTTTAATTGGAACCTATTTTAAAAATATAATCAGAATGTTAGTTTTCAGGAAAATGTCACTATGCCTCACAATTGGAGCAGCAATAAGAAGCTAATCCTAAGGAAGTTGGTTCACTACACAAGAAGCAATTTTAAATCTGTGTTATTTAAAGTCTATTTTCCTTAGGAAATCCTATTTTAAATTTTTTTTGGTCTTTGCAGAAATGTTGTCCCTGGCCCTCAGAGTGACTCTGGCAATTCTTAGCCAAAGTAACTTTACAAGTTTTAGTCCTATACTACAAGAAGATTCCTGAGTAATTTACGTTCTGCATGTGATGTCTGCACCAGGACATTTTCCCCTACATTTTTTCTCAGCTGAAACAGTTTAAACATCTTTGTTTAAAAAATGTTTTGGTGGTTTTTGTGGTGGTTTTTTTGTGTTTTATTTATTTATTTTAACTATTTATTTCTTTTTGCATTTTGACTGGGGCAGTGATGCTGGGTCAAAGTTCCCCTGACACATTTTTTAGAAGACTCCTTACCATCTTCTTTTTCAAGAACAGGTTTTAAAAATGCTTTCTTCTTTCAGAGCCATATTCTGAGGGAGAGCAGTAAAGTGCTATCTGTATTGCGGTGCCTCCACCTGGACCTAAAGTAGCTAGTGGAGACTGAGAAAAGGCTAAAGAGTGGGGGAACCTTCTCAGGTATCTTCATATTTAAATGTGGTCGACTTAGTTATGATAACCTTGTACTTGTAAATTCTGGAGAGGAGATTTGAAGTGATGAAGGGGGTTGGAAAAAAGCACTGATGTGTGCGACAGGATGTACAGAGCAGCAGCTCTGAAGTAAAACAGGGAGAAGAGCCGATTTTGGAGGTAGCCCAAATGAAGGAGGTGAGAAGATAAGTGATAAGAAGGAAAGGCACAACTGGACTGCAGCTGCTGAGGTGAGCCTGGGAGAAAAGAGATGCAGCTGTGTACACAGGATGAATGGTACAGGTGTTGAGTGCCACAGAGGTGAAGAATTTAGAGATCACAGAAGGGAGCTCTAGTGAGGAGGGGGAAAGTAGGTTGTACTTCTCTCCAGTGGGGAGGCCTGCATGCAGAAATAAACACACATGCAAGAGAGAGCTGAAGGAAAGAAAGGAAGGGTGGGAGGCAGCAGCCATGCATAGGGCAGGATGGCAATTAGTGTCCTGTCCTGACAGGTCTCAGTGGGGAGCACAGAAAGCCCAATGAGTCACTCGCTAGACATTACTGGTAATGAAGTATTTGCATAAGGCTTGCTTGGGGACAGTGAAGGGAAGAAAATGCCATCTCAGCACAACCCCAGGGGAGTGGGGAAGTGTCAGCTTCAGAGCCATGTGCTCTGTGCCAGTCCTGAAGGCTAGCACACTCAGGACTGTGCAGAGCTGCTATTACTGCGGGACTGGCCCTGCTCAGCCTCCCTGCTTCTAGCCTGGCTGTGATTCCCTCAAAATATTCCTTCTTTCCTTCACGGCAATAGTCACAGCCCCTCCTATGGAGTTTTTCACTTCCATATACTTTTACAAGACTGAAGACCAGCAGCTACATTTCACAGACTTTGCATGAGATGCTCTTAACCCAGTGTCTGTCCTGTTAATAACTATCACAAGCTATGTTGGATAGGAAGTGTCTTCACATTTGCCTCATGAGGAAGGCTTAGCACACAAGCCCTTGGACACCCAGTACTAAACTATGTATGTCACTTCACAGTGTGATTTGAGTGAAAACAGTCAATGAGAGGAGAGCCAGGAAGGGCACCAAATGTTTGGGCTGTAAGTCGGAAGATCAGCTTGCTGGCTCATGCTGCCTGCCCTAGTAATGATCCCCCTAGAGCAGGGGTATTACTGTGGAGCCATTTTGTTTATGTTGAGCTCACTCGCTGACAGATTATATCACTTCTGGTTTAGTCAAGTGCCTTCTGCCAGCAGAAGATTCGGAAGTGCACTACACTGAGAGCCATAGCATTCAGATTTCTGCTGCTGGCATAAATAGCACTTTGGGCAAAGCAATGTGTCCTTGTGACTGTAGCAGTGCTGCACAGAAAGAGATGAGATGAGATGGGTGTTACTGCCTTCTCACCTTAGCAAAGCTGTGTGTGCCCTGTTTGACCTGTCAGCCTTATTTAGACAGGTTTAACTCTAATGCTAACAATGAGTCAAAAATAACCCAACATACTAAAAAAAAAATAATAAAAATCCAGATGCTATGTTTTGATTAAAAATAACACTGAGGTTGAGAATGTCTGAAATTCATTAGTTTCTGATTAAATTGAGTGACTAATTGCAGCATTCATATTAAAATGACCATTTCCAGTGCTTATCCTCAAAGAAGATGAAATGCATATTGAAGCAGGTAAGATTCAGACTGATGCAGTACCTAACTGGAGTGAATTATGTGGTCTTCTACTGAGACTAGTCCAGGCTCTTTACAGAATGCTTACTCCTCGTGAAATACAAGAACTTGCAGACTTAGAAGGAAAGAATCTCCTACAAACTGCAATTTGGATTCCCACTATGTTTTTCAGAGACATGACCATTACCTAAAGGAATTGATGTAATGTCCCAGCAAAGGAAGAACAGACTCATGTCTCTTTCTGCCTTTCCTTACAACCTCACTTCCAAGTCAGCTGTTTGTACAGGGTTTAAATTAGGGTAGAACTTGGCCCAAGACTTTAATTCACTCATGTTTAAACCTTCTGCTTTAAAAGTTATTCTTGGAGAAGAAACATGACAATCTGTCAAATACATTTGCAGTGTAACTCCACTGAAGACAATGAAGTTATATCGGGAATTAACCTGGCATAAAAACTGAGATTATCAACCACCTAATTACTGAATTTCTTTGGGACTTGTGTGGCTGAATCCCTTAGTAAGCTTTAAAAATCTCAGTTCATCTCTTTTGGAACATTTGGTGATTTTGGTGTTGTTTTGCTTCTTGCTTTAGATAATTGTTTGGATTTAGTAATATATATATATGCGCTCTGGCTAAATTTACAATCTGCCTGAATACACATATTCATGAACTTGTTATCATTCTAGCCAATACAAGCTGAGCTTTACAGGGAAGAATGGAAGAAGGGTTTTGTTTGAAAAACATCCTCCTTCCCCAAAAGCTACAGAGTTCAAAGTTTTTTTTCTATGAAAAATAACAGTTCTACACAGTGAAATAACTGTATGATGACTCTTTCCTGCTATGAGAATTTACAGCTATAAAAATGGTCTGAAAGTAGTCCCATTATTTAATTTATCAACAAGTCCATTCCTGGTGCCATCATGATGTGTTATCAGTAAACCATACTTGGTAGAATATACTAGAGTGGTTAAAGCTAGAGGTTATAATGACTGAAAGGCACTTTCACAAATGAACTATCAAATTTTTTTAAATGTATGTTTTTGTTAGAGTTCATCCTCCATTTACCACCTCGGAGGCCCCTCGTGTATCAGAATTTCAGTCTCCTTGGCACATGTGGTGAGGGCCAGCCTGTGGCACAGTGGTGCCCCAGGATTCTGGCATGCAATATGCTGCCTCCTTAAGCAGCTCTGTGTTCTGCTTTGGGAGGTAATGGTTTGTTTTAAAGGCACTACCATGAGAATTTACTCTGCTTCTGAAAGTGCAGGTTGTCTGGGGGTGCGTGTGTATGTAAGAATGAACTTCCAGTGCTGAGTCCTTTTTTGGTCCTGCTGCATTGTGGATGTAAATGTGGAGTCATCACTTCTGGCTCTGTGCCAGTGGGCCTGGGTCTGACTCAGTTTTGACAGTATCTCTGGTACTTCAGTGATGTGGGAATATATGAGTGGTGAGTGAGGCATCCACAGGAGGATTTCTCTGCCTTCCCTTTTCTCTTGATTTGCTCACTGTGATAACTTCTGATATTGGAACCTAACAGGCTTTTAGTAAACAAGAATGTGAATTTAATGGAGCTAAACAAGGTTAGGAAAAGGAAAGGAAGAACTGTATCAAGTATAAAAATTGTCTGCCTTGATGTCTCAAACTTTGCATATTTCATGCATACTTGAATTACTGTCTTAAGCAGTGAACTGTTCAGAGGAATTACCGTATATGCTTGTATAATTTTTCTGTAACAGCACAGTGAGATTCTCCACTGACTGATGATATAAATCTAAAAAGTATATCTACTTTTTATAAATATCAAAAGCATACATATCATTAAATATGCTTATATATATAACAGTTTATATATAGTATAATAATAAATACAGACTAAGATTGAACAGCTATGTGTTGCTCTTGCCTTTCAGGAGGTTATGTTGCTTAGTGTAATGCAAGCCTTTTTTCTTCAGTGGTAATGATGTGGGCTTCAGTTCTGTGGATCTGAACACCAAAAATAGTTCAAAATTCTTTTTGTTCTGCTAGGATATAAAGGGACTTGAATACCTGTCTCAAATCTGTCTTAATCCCCACAGAAGGATTATGTACTAAACCAACATCCCCTGTTCAAGTACTTCAGAAACACTGACATACTTAAAATATAATAATCAAGCACTTTATATCCAATATAACTTTACAGTTAATATTTTACATGCTGAATATGCACTTAGCAGGACTCCAAAGACTGCTTCAGATGCTAATGCAGTAGCATGGTCAATTAGATGTCAATAATTGGCCTTCTTTTGGCAAGGTATTTGGAAGGACTGTGCTACTCTGGAAGAGACAGAGACCTTAGTCCTACTCATCAGTGTTTTTTAGAAGTCTTCATCAGGATATTAATGCCCTGGCCTGAATAAATTTCAGTGTAATTAAGGTATTTTTTAAAATCACTGTCACTTTCCAGTTTCTACTACCAAATTTTTAAAGAGTCTTTCTATAGTTAGTGGCAATTTCAATTTATAGCAGATGTAACTGCGTTTTACTGCTGTGGGAAGCACCTGATTAGTTCAGGAACTTTTGAGTGGAAAGGGTCTGGAGAAAAGTAACTTGTTTCAAGGAGCTCATCTTAAACCCTGGCAGTCTGTAGCACTGTTTATTTACTAATTTAATCTCAACTGTCTTAATAGCAGACTGGAAGGAAGCACTACATCAGATTATTTTGCAAGCATTTTTTAATTGCAAGGAATGAGGTAAACAGTAACTTGTGCACGCACATTAGTTTACTTCTGCTACCACTGAAAATAACGTAAAACTCATTGGCTTAAATCAGTGCAGTGAAACTAATGCTTGCAGGTGCTCATGAAACAAAATGGTGAGCCATCCATTTCCCTACTTGTGCAAGGATAAGTGCTCTACCTGTATTCACACTTATTTCCAGGGTGACTGTTTACCCTGCATGTTTCTGCTCTCTTGCTCACCAACCAGACCATGTTTGGGCTGCCCAGGGTTAGGCATGCTACATGTCTGTGTATGCCCAGGCACAGGGTCTTGTGGATGCTGCAGCTCTTCTGCAACATCTAACTATGCCTGGTCCTGCTTTTGTAGGCTTTCAGCTTTCAAACAAATTGAGTTCAATGTTAAGATATTGTCAGTATCTCCCTTCACAGCTTGAGATGTTTGGCCCCCAGGTTAGTGGCTACGTTTGCCACGTCTCAGAGACTGCAATCTTGGCACAGGCATGTTAGCAAAACAAAACCACTTTCCTTATTCAGAACTGAATGAGAAAAATATAGGAGTTGCTTGTCAGAATCTTTGATTGTCACCACAGCCTAATGTTAATAGCAGAAAGTGTTTATTGTCTTGCTTCTGGCATGGTAATTTTACAGTAAGAGAACCTCTTCATATATTCATCTGAAATAGTCTGCTGTGAATTTCACAACATACACAGTATAGTAGTCATGCATCCCATTGTCACTGAACAGGAGGATTTTTGTCATAATGGTCTGCCCAGTGCCTTCAGTGCTGGAGTCAATTTTTTATAACAGTTGCTGCATATGGAATACAAGCAGGAGGCTTAATTTATATTACTCTTTCCCATTCCACAATATATTTTCCCAGAATAAGGTTGTTTATTTCTCAGGTCTCCTCTCATACAAAAGATAAATGATCAGACTGGTGTGTCTAAAAGTTTTGACCATTTGAGGAGCGCAGGGTGTAATATTCATACTTCCACCAGTTCTCCTGGCTTGACTTCATTGTATAACTTACGTCGCTCCTTTTTCAAGACTAAACTTTCTGGTGTGCTATTACTAACACATATGGTTTTCCAAAACATAGTTAATGGTAACGCCTCCAGATGTTCGTGTGTCTGAGACAGAGCGTATTTGTGATTGAGCTGTAGAGCAAGTCTTACAGATGAGATCACACAAATAACTGTTGCTTTTCTGTATGACTGACACGGAAATTGCTTGAATTTGCATGCTGTTTTGAAAGGCACTGAGCACAGTAAAGTAAAATAGGATTTTCAGCATAAATCTTGGACATAAACCCACTTCCCCAATCTCAATTTGGAAAACTAAAAAAATTATTTGAGAAAGAATTGAAAAAAGAAAAATTATTTTCAGGAAAAAGAAGTGGAAAGAATTTTTTCTCTAAAAGTTCAATACTTCATTAAGACATTGGGAAGATGACAAAATTTTCAAGGGGCTGTAGCTTGTTTGTATTTTTTTTTTTCCTCCCAGTGGTAACTTTAGAAAACATCCCACTCTTCTTTTGGTCAAGTAAGTCTGTCATCTTTAAAAAGTAAAAAGAAAGGTAATATAAGAAGGAAATTCTATAATGCTTGAGACAACAGGATGATTTTCTGGTTATTGTCAAAGCATTATTGTATTAATTCATTTTTGTTGGAAAAATGTACATTGAGCAGAAAGGCCATTTTTTGAAAGAAAGCTAGGGGTTTTTTACATGCCCAAACTGCTCACCATTTGTTTTCAAAGAACCTGTCATGTAGGAAATGCAGATTTAAAACCAACAAACAAACCCAACACCCAAATTGTAGGGTTTTTAACTAGATGCCATATTTGCAGGGAGATGGCAAAGATGCACTTTCATGGCTGCAGCATCCACCAGCTACTCAGCTTCAGCTGATCTCTGTGTAGCAAAAGGGTTGAAGGCAGATTTCGCTCTGCTGGTGCTGAGCCTGGTGAAAGGCACAGGCAATGTGAGTTACTTGAGTGGTGATCCTGAGAGGAACCTTGATGTTGAAGGTCAGCCCTTTTAGAGATGCCTTGAGCTGCTCCCAGGACAATGTGGAGATGCTGCCTCATCCCCTGCTAGTGCAGAGGGAGGAACATGCATCAACACAGAAGGAAGCATGTCCAGTGCAGTGCGGAGTTGATTTTTGTTATTGTTCTGGAGGTTATTTTTTCATTTGTTTTGTTTTTGTTGTTGGTTTTAGTAACTCTGTGGGGGTTTGGGTTTTTTTTGTTTGTTTGTTGTTTTTTTGGTTTGATTTTGGTTTGATTTTTTTTAAAGGCTACCCTTCCACTGTTGCTCCAATCCCTGCTCCTTTTTCTCACGTTCAGAAAGCAAGAGGAGGAACTGGAAGAAAGGGGAAATAAGTGAAATTGCCCTATTAGAGAAGGTCAGCATGTCCTGGGAAATCTGTGGACCTCTTTTCCAGGGACTAGGGGAGGGAGCATGGTCTCATGCTCAAAGGAGATGAAGAAATTTTTCCAACAAAGTGAAAAGCCAGTTCTGTGTGAATCCTTGATCAGGGTAGGGACTGGTCTACAAGGCCCAGCTGTTCTTCAAGAGCATTCTGGCTTCCAGAACCAACCTGGCCATAAATCCTTACCAATGCCGAAGGGGGAGGCTGCTGGTGGGAATGAGCTCAGCAAACTGATTTGTCTCATGCTGGGATTAGTGGTTGATGGTTTTGGGGGCTGGCTGATTTTTCACCATCCTACTGCCTGCTGTTCTTACCAGGAGCAAAAGACATTTTGTTTTACATGGTATTTCCTGGAAAGGCACAACATACTCTTTTGCTGCTAGGCTAAAGACAGCCTAACACTAAAGGCTTAAAAATAGGGATTTACCAGGTCCTGGTGAGTCAGCCTGAATGAGAGGGCAGTTAGCATACTGTGAGCAAGGCCTTTGGCATTAATGCTGGATCACTGCCTATGTTTGTAATTTTCACAATGGCAAAAAGTACCTTTGTGAAAGTGCCTTGCTATGCTACAGTTAGTCACTTAAGTCTGTAAAGATCAGCACAAATGGTAAGCAGAAATGGCATCACGTGTTACCTCGCCTCATTTGCCTCAGAAACCCAGTGATGCAAAGGCACGCAGAGCTCCTTATTTAATTTTGGTAGGCAGCACTGCCTGTTTCTGTGTGGTCAGACTCTGATAGGCTATCATTCTCTTCTCAGGCTGACTGGAGTAATTTTCTTGTCTTATTTTAAGTCTGTGTATACTTCATCAGATGAGTCTAGAGCCTGCATCAAATGAAAAACAAGCTGTTCCCTGGCCTTTTCAGTGATATACTTCATTTCTTTCCCATGGACACCCTGGCTTTCTGGGTTTGGCTCCATGAAAATGTCAGATAACCTGGAAAAAGCTACAATTCAGATGGAGTAGGATATACAGGAAAGTATTGAAAGATCATATATCCTGTGCAATCTCCAACTTGCTTTGACAAAGGAGCTAAAGTGAACACCTAGAAGTTCATATCAGCCCTATTGACTGATTTGTGGCTCACCAGTCAAGAGATGCATGCCTGTAAGGTGCTTGTGTCATGGGGAAATGAAGAATTAGGCAAAAAAACCCCCAAACCCCACTGAAAACTTACTCATGAATTTTTCATTACTTTCTTTTTTAAAAAACCTGATGACATAAGCATTGATAAATGTTACATCTTTTTAATATAACGCACAATAAAATATGTATGGGAACCCATTCTTTACAAATGGTGCTGTTAGCTGATTTTACACTGCAGCTCTTTGGCTACTTGGAATTTTAAAGGGAAAAGATAAGGGATAGTTTTCCTTCTGACAGGCTCATTGCCAAGTACCTGAACCAGACACCTGGAGAGGTTCCCAGAAGAATGAATGGGGAAAGGCTTGTGAGAATAGATACATCAGACAGTGACATAAACCACCATGGTCTCAGGCTTCTCTGACTAGCAACATAGTGTATAATCTTCCAGCTGCCTCTAGCATCTCAGGGAAAGTGGTGGCAGTTATCGTTGTCCTGACGATTATTCTCATGTTTTATCTATGCTTTTTTTTTCTCTTCTACCTTTTCTCTTTGTTGTTAAGACTTTTGTGCCTGTTACTTTCTTGCCACCTGTAATATTGAACTTATGTTTGTACCAGCAAAAATAGCTTTGCCATTAAATATGGAGAATTAAGAAACACAACAGCAGGAGCAGAGAAGCTCTTAAAGAAACAAAGATATAATTTCCACAGTAGGGTTTGTGATACTAAAGAATAAGAAAAGTGAATGATAGGCTGTGAACAAAAAATAAAGTAAAATGTAAGTTAAATGCTATGGACTATATGCTTCTACCTCACAGTGCAAAGATATATGTTGCAAAGTGGAGAAATGATTAGCTGAAGAAGAAAGCTCAGTCTGAATAATGGTTTTCTAACATGCTGCAGAGATGCTTGTTTCTAGAAGCAAAAAACTGACCTTAAGGGAGATGGGACTGGCAGCCACCTAATGATATCTGACAGCATTACCTGCAGCATCACCTCTTTTGTGGAGCAGGCTAGAAGAGCACGTGTGTGTGGAGAGGAACTCTTCATAAATCACTAGTGTGTCAAAGCATGTTTAAATCTGAAGCCTAACTGGTGATCAGCCTGGACTTGTGTCACTGCTGATCTCATACAACCATTGTCAGTAGAAAGATTAATTCATCTCAGAACCTGGAAGTAAGGATTTTCTATCAGGGCTATGACATGTTAGGATGGGCAAAGATAAATGCTGCCAAGTGTATACCACAATGTAGTGTGTTTGGTTCCCAGTACTAGTGACAGCAATAAATTAATTTCAGTTAATTAATTGTTTTAATAAACAACTATCATCTCCTATCTCTGGCTGCAACTCCAATGTTATGAGCACTCATTTGGTGCCTATAATAATGTAGGGGTTATTATTAGCCTTCTGCTTGGAATCTGGACACACAATCCTGGGAAGTGTTAAGAGTAAACTTTAAATTATGTGTGTATGTGGCAGGGGAAAGCATGTTCTAAATTTAAATGGTAAATTTCTGCTTTCATTTTCAGTGCTTAAAAGCATTCAGCTAATAAACATCATATGTCTTCAAACAAAATAAAAAATACAGTAGTAGATAATGGATGCTGTAAAACCTCTGACTTATCTCAAGTCTGAAACTTGGAGGATCAACATATCTAGTTTATGATGTTCAGCACAGCTGCCAGGAGACCTGGCCCTGCCTCCCCAGAGTGCAATAGCCACAGGGAGTGTTCTTCTGGTCTCAGCTAGCTAATTAGCTATACTTGGTTAAAAGTCTGTATTGAGAGGAAGATCTGCTACATTTATTCATGCTGAATAATGAGTTATATGTCAAAAATCTGAGGTGTTATCTGTGTGAGATTCTCTTGTCCATAGAAATTACACAGATAGCAAAGATAACAGGTCATATATTCAGGACTTTTCCAGTCATTATCTCATTCAGTGGTTTCTCAGTTTAAAGTGACCTTAGTGATGGGATTTTCTTCATTCCTTTCGCATGAGGCTGTAAACACCAAGTTCCTGTTTGTTCTAGGGGGACCTTAAAGATCCTACAGCAGTTTTGCAAGTGTATTTTGTCATCTTTCCCTCCTAGGATCTTCTCCATCCTAAGGTTCAGTAGGTACATGCTCCAGAGTGGATAAGGGTGTCAGGTTCTAAGAGGTCCTTCAGGATGACGGTGGTTTTCAATTACGATATTAACCTTTGTTTTCTCAAGCCAGCATGATAAACTTCTCATGGCTGAGTTTTTCTTTTAATCCTTTTTTTAAAGAACACTTCCTCAGTTTCACCCCCTGATTTTTTTAGAGTGAGCAGAGAGAATATAAACAATTCCACTTTCTCTGCCAGCATCTGAATAAAGCAATATGCCTGATTTTTTCCTGTTACTGCCCTGCAGAGTGCCATATATTGACTGCAGCAATGTGCATTTGCTTAACCATTCACAATGACATCATATGAGCTGTGAGAAAACCCAGCCCTGGGAATCTACAAGTTGACAAGAAAGAAAACCTCCAGTTGCTCATAATGAAGGCTGATGCAGTGGCTAGGGAGCCAGTCCGAGAATGTGGTTTACATGCCTTGCTTCAGCATACTATCTTTTGGCATTGCCCAGAATAATGAGTGGTTATATTCTGAAAGCTATTCATGTGCCTGGCAGGGCAGAGAGGTAGCCAGTGTGACGCTCAAGAGCATTTAAATTGTGTTGATCTCTAAGGATGCCTTTCCCCAGTGTTTGCCTCTCCTTACCAAGCCTCCTGTGGTCACTCCCTAGTTTGTAGCTCTCCAAGTCCACACACCCAGTCATGCTGATTCACAGGGATGAGCTCTATGTGGAATTAATGAAATTATCCTGATTCAAAATATGGTTTTCCCAATCATTATATTTTTTGAGGGTTTGTTTTTTTTTTTTTTCTGTTAACTCTGATAATTCCATGTATCCTGAGAAAGGCACAGTGCCTCCAATGGCTGAAGTGGCCAAATTGAGAGAAGAAGGCAATCTTGAGGGAAAGGTGAAGAAAGCTTAAATTGGCTTTGTAATGGAGAAAACACACCCTACACCTGGTGATTTCACTTTCAGCCTCCAAGCAGCTTTTGAAAAATTTGGTCTTTAGTTTCTATGCACATTCCTCTGTTTCATCTGGAACCTGGGTGTAATGGTACTCCTGCTGGGATAAGTAGCTTATCACCACAGATAGGCTGATGCTGACAAAGCAGAAGTGTTTGGAAATAATAGTACTTTTTCCTTGGATACTGAAACAGTGTTTTCACAGATGTACCTTTAAGGAAAATACTCATTTTATTTTACTGTTTGTCAGAAACTGCTTTTTCAATGAACTGTGTACGGACAGCAAGAATATTATGTAACCATCAGCTTCTCACTACTTGTAAAACAAGAGCTGGCATCATTAACTTGACTGGTGCACCCTACAACAGCCTCCCCAGGAGATAAAGATGGGGAAACAAGCAGGGTTCGGCTAAATTCCTGCATCGTAAAGTGGTCTCACAAATTACTCTGCCCCAGGGTGAGAGAAACTCTTCAGCTCCAGCTGAGTTCAGCCAAAGCTGACTTACCTTTCTTAAAGGAGCAAGTATTATTTTTAGAGCAGTTTGATCCCCTCTTTATTGTTTTGGTTTTGCCTAGAAGAAAACATGGTCTTTATGCTCCACTTACAGGTATTGACTTGCCCTGTGGGCTTGCTGTTTAGATAGCAGAGCACCTCGGAGGGCTGTGGCACCTCCTGCTTACCCACCTGGGGCAGATGTAGGGGAGCGTCTGTAACATGGAGCCCCAGGGGGCAATAAAAGCCACAGTGATTGTGCTTCTGCCCCTCAGCAGCATTGCTCTGTCATGATCCTGCTCCAGGCAGGCTTAGCTACTCTATCTGTTCTACCTGTTGTCCTTGAGGATGAGCAGTGAAGGCAGTGATTCCTTCTCTCCCCTCTGTTATCAAGGTCAAAGCAGGATAAGGAATTTTGTTATTCCTCCCCACTTTCTGAATTCCCTCCCCTTCAATTCTTTGGGGTTTAGTCCCCCAAAAAAAACATGAAAAGGGGCAAGTAAAGATGAATAATTCACTACTCTGAAGGAATGAGCATGACTCAGATAGAAAAGGGTTATACTAATTTTAATTAGATAAAGTACGGCGTTTAAAAGTATGTCAGTCGTTGACAGAGGAGATAAGAAGGCCAGGACTGTGTGTTTGGGAAAGCAGAGAAGCAGCCGGCTCATTGCAACATACTGTCAGATAAGCCACTGTGGCAGAAAGCACTGGCTGGACAAAAAGCAAAACATTCTTGGAAATAAAGCTGACAATGAAAGGGCAGAAAACTCACATGCCACTGAAATTATTCCTAGAGGAACATGTATCAGGAGGCTATTTTCGATTGGGCTGTTACAATGTTCAACAGCTGGGAAGTGCCCTGCCATTGCTCAACATAGCTATATATTTTTTAGGATGACTTTTGTGCTGAATTCTTCCTTCACTGAATGGAGCCTGAGGCACAATCCACTGAAATCATCAAGAGCTTTGCCTTTATTTTTCTGTGAGTTGAAGCTCGTGCCTTCAGGGAGTTGTTTAGGTGTGATTAGATAAGTAATGTTCTCAAATTGATACCAGCAGCAGCCCCATCCCTCCAAGAAAGAAGTTAAGACTGAAATCCCTGTGCCTGCAATAGCTGGAAACAAGCAGGGTTCGGCTAAATTCCTGCATCATAAAGCGATCTCCTAAAGAAAAAACTTATCTCTCCAGTGTCTTCTGTGTGAGGGTTCTTGCAAACATTTCACTCATTCTTTCAAATGTTCTCTTTGCTATTCATAACTCTTAAAAATCTGGAAAATCTTTTTGCATGTAAAGTACAGCTGCTATGTCTCAACAGCTCTTCTGTGGATAGACTTACTCCTGGCCTTTCTCTTACGAAACTTCAACTAAATCAACTTCAAAAATCATTGGGAAGAGGATTGTTGGGCCAAATTCTGACTGTTTGGGCAGGGAACTCCTCAAAAAAATACTAGCTGCTTTCTCTTCCTATTCTGTAATTGCTCACCTGCTTGCCTGGGCCTTCCACAACTGTCTAGAAGTGTCAGTGGGGAGTGCTGCAGCTGCTCACCAGTTACTGCTAGGGGAGTTTAGGCACGTGCTGTGGAGAGTGTTGGCAGGGTTAGTGCCTTGGAAGTGTGTACTTTATAAGTGTCCAATTTTGGTCGAAGGCATCACTCCAAGTGCTTACCTGTCTCTTCATGCCTTTCTTACTAAGCCAAAGGCCTCATCTATTGATTCCAGTAGATCTCCAAGCTACACTAATTACTAAAGGAAGCATGAGGCCTAACAGAGGAAAACAACATCCCACAAAGGTTCATAAACGCACAGCTAATGGAACACAGACAATAACTGGTAGCTAGGATTAGACTCAGCTGTTGCTTCATTATGGTCTTGCTCCACCAGGCCTGAGTGAGCTTCCATCTGGCCATGACCTGGGTGCCTAACGAATGGCAGATGGACGCTCTGGAAACCACAACAGGCAACTAATGAATTCCAAGTTATCACAGGCTTGTGTGCCAAAGAGGTCATGATAAAATGCTGGTGCAATACAATAGGTCCGAGGGCAGGAGACAGAGTAGTTACATTTATTTAAGTAGAGGAAGCATGTAAGGAAAAATTAGTATCACTACAACTGTCATTGCCCTTGTCAGCAGAGATCTGACTGGAACTTCATTGATGAAAATGTTTCCATTTCAGGCTATTGCCCCTCCAATGTTCCCCTCCCATTTTCTGAAAGAAAACCTGAAATACTTCATAATTAAGTAAAATTTCACGGCATGTTTCCTCATTCTGCTTGATTACTCCATCTTCCTTTTCCTGTCCTTTTCGGAAATAGCTTTTTATTTATTGGTTTTGTTTGTTTGTTTCCTAGAAGGTTCTCAACACACATAAAAGTGATAACTTTCCTGCTAACTATGGTTTGAATAAGTTTTTTAGTAATAGCGTTTCTATACCTGATTCTCTTTCCTGTCACTCCTCCAAGTAGCACCAGCCACATTTTATACTAGTCTCTAGATGTCAGCACCTGTGAGTCTTGATTCTCAAATACAGGCAAGTAAGTTGTTATCCACTACACTGAAGACAAGTCTATGATTTAAGCCAAATTAAATTCACTTTACACATTTGAAAATATTATGTAGTAAAGAAACCTTTTTATACTTGCAGCAAGTACTTTTTCCTCCTTTGATCAAGAGAAAAATGAGTATCTTAAAAATTAGGTTAATGAGTAACTAGCCACTCCACAAGCTTGGTGCATGGCTGCACAGCTTATGGCCCATGGGTCTTTTCCACCTAGTCCTGATTTTTCCACTGCTCTATATGATCATAAAGTGTATTTGTCTCCAAAAGCCAAATCTCAGCAACTTCCTATAATATCAGTTGGTCCACGGTTGTCAAAATTTTGGATGACCCTAACTTAAAAGTTTGGGAAATCTTTAAAAGGCATTTGAAAGTCTTCCCACTCTCTTCAGTGAGTTTAGGTTTTTTGTTTTGTTTTTTTTTTTCAAAGGCCTAGATCCAACATCAGTCTGCTGAATGTTCTCATTTACTATAAGCCTAAGTATATTTAAAATCTTCAAATGCAAATAGCGACCTAATAATATTTTCCAGAAGCAGCAAGTTTCTTGGCATTGATTTTGAGCTCTAAAGACATAATTATATTAAAATTTTTGGCCCTTATTCCATGTTTGTGAGTTGCAATTTCTGTAATTTTCATTATTTCCAAGAAGAGGTACAACCCCTACTAGCTTTACAAGTATTAATGCACCTATGATAGTTGAGACTTCCATTATAGATTATATCAGCAATATATCTAATTATTCTTATGCTTTCTATTTTAAAATAATTGAAGTTTTGTGCATTAATATGGAACTGGTTGAACAATATATATGGGACAGCAAAGTGGAGGTTAAAAACCACAGACATAAATCAGGAGCAAGTACAAAAGTGCTAGAGCTTTTTGTTTCCTCAGAGGTAATAATGCTAAAAATGTTTTTCTGCAAGGCAAAGTATATTTTTCAGCTGCAAATTCTACCAGCAATAGTCAAATAGAGAAAAACAAGTAAGAGGGGTGATTTAGAGGCTTAGCTGAAAAATCATTAGGAAGCTTTAAATGTTTTTTAATTAGGTTCTTAAACCTAAACATAACAGTGCCCAAGCTCTTGCACCCACCTTACTTAACAGACATGAAATGCATAGTTGCTGGCTTGCACAATCAACTGACGTGTGAAAACTTGGAGGCCCAGGCTAAGATGTAAGATGTTTTAGGGATCTATTAGATGTCTTTAGCCTCACAAGACTAATTTCTCCAATATTTTTTTCTAGTTGACAGATTAGGCTCCTGCACTGGATTACAATCTGGAGAAGCCAAACTCTGTCCCTTGGATAAAGAGTTGAAGGGAGCTAATGCCTACAATTTAAGAATATCCTCCCTGCTTTTTCCCATCACATGCATTTAGCTTTCGATAACGTTAAGGATATTTGGGTTCTTTGAGTATGCAGAGTTATTTTGGCATACTGTAGGAAGGTTAAGGACAGCCCAAGGCTCTCATGGAGCCTGTGGTTCTTCCACAGTGAACTATTAAGAAAACTCATCTGCTTCTTTGAGTAAGAGATGAGAGAAACAAGGGGCCAAAACAATTAGTGTCAACCAACCAGGTTTGACTTGTGTTTGTACTGCAGAGTGGGTAGGTTTCCAGCCTAAATAAAAGCCAAATTTAGGTTTGACCCAGTTGATCCTAGTAAAAATTAGTGTATCTTAAATCTGAGTTTTTCTGTCTGTTAACAGAAAAGGGTAGCACAGAATCAGAGGCAATTCACTGTGAGCAGGATGAAAGGAGAGAAAGAAGCAAGAAACGTCGGTAGATGCCCAGTGGAAAGGACAGCTAGGACCAACACAGACAAATGCAGTCCACAATTTGACTGTACTGACATACCAGAAAAAGCAAAAAAAGCCCAACAGAGCTGAAAGATTCACCTTTCTGCAAAATTTATATTTTGCCATTTAAGTCCATATCTGAAGAAGATGAGACAGTGAGACAGAGGAGTGACCATTTAGCACTAGCCAGAGGTTCTAGTGCTGGGGTCTTCACCTACACCAAAGAAACACTGACTCAGACTCTTACATGCAGGGCTATTTCTTACATACCAATGAAAGCTGAGCAGAGAATCACTCACACAGATAATGAAGGCAACCTCATGGCCACGCCACCTTTCCTTCCACTGTAGTCACGGTTTTATGCTCTATTTTTGATAAACTGAGTTTCTATAGAGGCCTCTGGATACCTTTTCTTTCTTTTGCCAGCTGGATGACAGGCTACTGCCAGCAAATCAACACAAAAATGGCTATGCCATATACTTAGATGAAGCCCAGGCATTCTAGCATGCTTTGCATGGTATCTCTGCTTTGCACTCAATCATAACAGCCTGCTGAGCAGACCTGCTGCAGTTTAATTAGAGTGTCTGGGTCCACCTCCTGTTCTTCTGTAATAACATTAGTTAGAAGTGAACTGTCTGGTTCCTGCCTCTCCTAGGCTAGCATGAGCTGCTGATGTGAAGCTGGCCAGATTGGTTAATTGCACCCCTGACTTTTAAAGGTCAGGCCTTACAGAATCTAATAACATCCTGAAGATTTCCAAAACAAGGTAGATTGGAAAGAAACGCCTGGATTTCCCCCATGAGAGGCTGCCTATTGACCTATGGGACAATCAACCACCCCTGAAGCATCTCCCAGCAGAGTTGCTGACTGACCCAGCTGTCAAGGCCACAGCTAGAGGGCAAAAGACACCTTCAAGGGCAGGTTCTCCTCGGGATTTGAACAGCTGGCATGGTGCAGAGCTGCACTTGAGGAGAGAGAACTGACAAAGGGAAAAATGTTTCTGAAAGGAAGCTGTAAAAGCAAGTTACTACTTAGCTGATTTGCCCTCATGGAAGGGACTGCCTATCATATCCTAGAAATTCTTCACTCTTGGCTTATCCTAATAGAAAAGCTGAATAGTTGCTCAAGCAATACCAGTTGAGGTAGAAAAACTCAGAAACCTGAGCACTGGCTCGAGTAGAACAAGATGTTTCTGTAAAAGATGCATGATCTAACTCTCCCAGTGAGGAAGGGAGTGGATCTGCTGAGGAGGACATCTAACTAAATCTACAGTTTGTATTGTTTAGTCACCAAAGCTAATAACCTCCATATTTGAAAAGCAAATTCACTTCTGTTTTAACTTTCTTCATAGGACAGAGACCAGAAATCTGCACTTGGGGCAGCTGAGGGCAATCGCTGCCCTTTTCTGCTGCCTGTGCTCCCTGGCTGGCTGGAATCTCCCCTGGCAGGAAAGAAGGGAGATCCTCTGCTGCAGCACTCCTCTGTTCCCCAAATAGATCTTTTTCCTCCCCATACAAACACGTTGATGAAAAGGCTCTAAGTCCTAAAAATCTCCACTCCCCACATTGTGCTTAATTCAACCTGCCTTGAGCCAGGTGGTCTTCACTGCAATAGCCACAGAAAAGTTTTAAGAAAAATCAGAGGAGCTCTTGCTCTGCTTCGTCCAGAGGAAGAGTAGTCAATCTATGTACTTACAGCTGGGACTTCCAATTCTCTTCTTGGCAGACAGCCTTGTTTAAAATCTTCCATTTGCCAATCCACACTGAGTTTATATAAGGTGAATAGTTATCTCTTTCGCTTTCTGTGCTTGACAGTTTTCTAACATTGTTTATCGAGTTAAAAGTTTGAACAATTATTTTTTCCTTACCTTTCTTCAGCCCTTCTTATTACACTTTCAAGGGCTTTTTCATTTGAATTTTACCCTGTGTTTCACATGTTCCTATTTTCAGCTGACTTGCATGTAGATGATGTTCAACTGAACATGCAGCTTGGTTAAAAAGATGTTTACAAACTCACATTAAAACACTCTGTAATTGAACAGTAATTGAAGAAACACTAGTTATTAGTTTACTTGAATACTTGCTTTGCATTCTTTTACTTGGCTTCCACAAACAATGTAAAGGTGTTTGTTTTATAATTAATAGCATTTAGAATATTCTTTTTTTAAAAAAGATAGAATATTCATGGTGCATTCTCTTTATAAAAATACATTTTTACAAGAATAAGACTCAGGGGGTAGATTTACATTTTCACAGTATCTCTGCCTCCCTAATTATTAATATCCTTTAATTTTATTATTATATATTTACTCACTGAGCACCTGTCCTTTTTTTTTGCTTATTCTCATGTTTCCTCCACTGTATCCATTTTGCCTAAAGCATGCCATAAAATTAATAAATGAAAGCCTAGCATAGATGTATGTGTGTTTTGGGTACTGAAACAGCTTTTACACTTCACATTTAGTTATATTATTTATATTTATAGGAACTTCCATTCAAAAACCCCAAACACGCATGCTGTTTCTTTACTATCATATGATGTTAGACTTTTGATTTGTTTGTAATTCACTGCAGCTTACAGATCACTTTTGGCATTAGTCTTCAAAATTTCTCACCTAATGCCTGTATTACTTTCCTTCAGCTGGTACCCTGACATTCTGTGAGTTAGATCTGGGGTTCCTAGGTCCTGTGTGTGCATCTAACAGCCTTCAAAATATTTTGCCAGTCCTGCCAATTTATCACTGATAAGCAACTGATGTTTCCTATTTTCCTGTTGATGAATAACAACTATACACTTCTAGCTTCTAGCCATGTGATGGTTTAGGCTATATAAGCAAGTTAATATAAATAGTTGCTATGAACTCTTACATAATTCTGCTTTCACTCACAGCTCTGCAAGATGACTTATTCACTAGAAGAACGTATTTTACTGCTTTGTGATAAACAAAAGGTATACGGATATGGCATAACTTGCTGAAAGCCACCCTGCAGAGTTGACACAGAAACAAAACTCCAGTTCTGGATTCCATCAGGTAACACTACTATGAGACACTTTTCTGTGTAGGCTAACATTTTTCTGTACAGTTAGGACTATATTGCCTCAATATATATATATTTTTTTTTCATAAAATGTAAAGTATATTACATTCACTAAGTATAATTCTATGAGGAAAAAGAGTGCTCAGATTTACTTTGAGTACTTTATTGATTTCATCCAAATTAATCTCTTTATTTGCTCCTGCTACTTGGAGCTTCTCGGCGAACTGAAATTGCTCAGCACTTCTTTTCAAGTTAATTCCATGACTTTCTCATGTCCTGCTGTTCCTGTTGGGTTTGAATGTGACCAGAAGAAAAAACACTGCCGTTTCCTCACAGAAGGTTCTCTCTGCTATTACTGTTGCCACCAGATAGGTTGCAACAAACATAAAAATATTTCTGCACATGAAGCCAGTCCTGAGCTCTGCTGGCACTTAAGATGCAGAACTAAATAAGGCACAATATGCAGGTTCATGAATAGCAGCTGCACTATGTAAATACAGTAATTTGACAAGCTTTCGTAGCATTGCAGAAGCTCAAACCAAGCACTTATTAGATTAAATGTTGCTTCAATTTGCCGTCATATTAATTTTTTTAAGGATTAACATTCACTTAAAGCAACAAACAACATAAGGTGTATGACAGCAAGAGGGCACATGAGGGAAAATAGCAGGTTAATGATTCTGTGTCTGTAATGATTTGTCTAGAAGTTGCAAGTATCCTTCTCTATATTTTTACCTCACCTTAAAATTTACTTTCATATAACTTTCTGATACACATTTAGTTGTATAGGTTGGGTTTTTTTAGCAGAATTGGAGTCACATGCACTGTTCATATTTGTGCACATGGATAATGTAGAATAAGGAGCACATAAAATTAAATGGTCCCAAACTGACTTTTGGTTCTTTTAGCTATAAGTTGCAAAGGATACTGCTCTAAGGACGCCAGAGAAAATATGCATTTAATATGACTGTGGTCCAGGTGGACTACATGGGAAATATGAGGAATTTGCTAGAGCTTTATGCAACAGACTTTAAAAAGGTCAGACAACAAGAAAGTCCCCATGTTGAGAAGCTGGGTTCCCTGGTTCATTACTCATTGTTGACAATCCTAGTCTTGTCTTAATAATGTGTAGGATCTGAAAAACTCAGGTTCAGATATTCAGAGGTAACTGGAGTAGTTTCTTTCCAAGCTTTCTCTCAGTTATGAGCTTCAGAAGCACAGTGACACAATTCACGAGCTCTCTGGGCACTGCTCAATGCTCCAGTTGTGGTGGCTTCCTTCCTGGGTTGTGAAATCCCTGAGGAGAGCATGTAAGAGGTCTCACTGGCTCCAAGTAGAGGGAGAATGGTCAGTGAACCGTGGCCTTCATGCACTACAATGAGCAGTAGGCCAAACATTCTGTGCAGACCAGAACAGTGTGACTGAAGCTAAAAGAGGACTATGAGCTTCATTTGAAGTTCAGTGAAACCAATGGAATCATGCTGTTTTATAGCAGCTGAAGAGGTAGTCCAGTAGCACTGGCTTGACTTTAATGTAAAATAAAGTGTTACCAAAAATGAAGATCTCCTGCTGTTAACATTTTTAACTGAACAAGAATTTGGAGGTAGGGGGTGGAGTTGTAAGAACTGGTGAGGTTCAAGTTGGCTGTCACTTAAACTGAGAGAAAAACATTTTCTATTCTATGCAAGTGTGGTGCCATAAAATGCCCACTTTCTTTTCTAGATTAAGTATGTTCAAAGACCTTTCCAGATTAGGATGCATATACTATTCAATTTTTTTTAAGAGTCAGGATAGGAGTAAATCTTGTCTTGATCTCATAAATCTTACATAATCTTGTAAATTCTGGCAGTCTTTATTACTGCCTTCTAGTGCTTAACATTCCTGACTACCCACCAATGTAGACCTCAGCATTATTTTTTATGCTGTGTACTGAGATCCTTCTGGTTAGTCATGGATTAGATATTCCTGGTACTGTGAGCCCAGCATTTATATCCACAGTAGAACAGACCTCAGGCCTGGCAATGCTCCTCTAAAAGTCTAGATCATTACTCTCTCACAAAGCCCTCCAATATCCTACCACCTATAATTAGATATATTTATTGAAGACCATAAACTGTTTAACATTTTGACAAAGAAAATGATGTGATGATCTTCTCTGTATGTGCAATGCACAGTTAAAGCAGCTGCTGTTTGGACTTATTTCCTCTTCCTTATTTCCTCTTATTTGCTCTAAACTGTATGGGGCAGCTATTAATCTTTCCAGAGAGTGATGGTTTTGCATTGTAACATTAGAGAAATAATAAGAAGTGACAGTATTTCAGCTTTCCTTTCGTAATTACATGTTGTCTCTTACTTCTCATCTGTACTTAATTTTTATCTATGTAGATTTTTACACTATGTAGGTTCTGGTGTGAACTCTAATGTTCTGTAGTGCCCTGTGCATTTTTTGAAGCTCAATTTTTGGTTAAGATACAGCTGAAACAGTCCAGAGTTAAGCAGTTAAGAATTATTACGAAAATATATTATTGTGCAGCATTATTTTATTATGGTACTTTTTGTTAGTGTCTAGACCTGTCTAATGTACCCATTGAACAACATTTGCTCTGAAACCAAGGCACAAGTGGCTATTTCTCTTCACATGGTCAAATGAATTCTGCCCATCTTGCTTGTTGCTTCTGCTACAATCTTCAGCTCTCATTAAACTGGATAATCTAGTTTGAAACTGAAGCTTGAAAAGTTGTTGCACTTCAGGAAATTCATCACAGGGAGAAGCTACCTTTGCTGCTATTGGGGGGACTGTAAGATGGGCAGATCCTACAACAGAGAACTGTATTTTCTTAAGCACTAAAGCTTGAGGGTTTCCTGGAAAGTCACCCTTTCCCTTGCACCCTCTGGATGTCACCAGGGATCACAGGCAACTAACGCAGTCTTTCAGTCTGAGATTTTCTGCTTCTGAATATTGGCCCTGGGATATGAACTGGACAAGGAAAGAGCAGAGCCTGTAGGGAAACATCCCAGTCAAGGCTCCTGCCAACTGTGAGGCTGCTCTGGAAAATCAATGCAACTGATGAAGCTTGACATTTTAATTGTCTTGTTTGCAGAACTAAATAAGGTTATGAAGAACAATGACCAGTGGCTGTGATTACAAGTTTGAAATGTTCCTGAGACTTGTCCTAGAGTGTGAGTTTACTCTGCATCTGCTAGGTTTGAAGTGGCTTGTAGAAAAAAGGGGCCAAGAAAACAAGTGAGGTTGTCAAAGCCAAATTAAAACACTTTTGCTCCTCCAGATTGTCCCCTGAAGAGCTATTGTGTTAGAATTTGGTTTCCAAAGTTACTGTTTATTCGTGAACTAGCAGGATTTTAATGTTACTTTAAGTGCAGTTGTCAACGTGCCTGTAATGCTGGAGTCCCTAATGGTACTTCTGTAATGGTATTTGGATACTGTATTTGACTTCCATACAGCAACAAATAGCTTAAGTGGAAATTATGTGGATACAAAGTAGTATGTACGTTTTCTCGACTTCTTTCTAGCGCTGGTAGGGTAAGCTAAAAAAATCTCTAGGAAGATGCAGCTCCCTACCTGAAAGCTGCTTGCTGTTTTCCTTTTCAAATTCATTCTCCTCTACTAGGAAAGAATATTTAACACCCAAGTAACCTTAAGGCCAAATAAACACCCAAGAATTAGTATAGTGCAAAACTTCCCTGTGGTTTTATTGCCCCCTTGAAACACAATTGCTATGGAAGTCTCTGCTCAAAACTGAGCTAAAACTGTGCCTTTCAATGTATTAATTAGAATCTGTCATGCATATTTTGACTGGAAACAGTTCATGACATAATGTACATAATTTTGGCCTTAAAAGTACACTAAGAGAGGAACAACAACAAAACTTGGTTAATATTTGTTTTATATTGTTACTAAAGCTAGATAGCATAATTCTCAGCCGGGACTACTCTTGATTTACTGACTACAAGGTTTACATTGTAACATGAAATTCTACAAAACAGCAAAGCTTTTTATTCTTGGTTGCAGGCTTGGACTGTTTTGGGCCTGAGTGTTTACTATCTAGAGACTTGCATTGATCAACCACACACGAACATGGCCTTCTGTTGGGCAAGTAAATGTCTGATATTTATGGTCCCACACTGCTGCAGGATGAATGAGTCACATATTTACTTGGGAGATTAGACACTAGGGACCTGCTGCACAGCAAACAACTGTCTGCAGGTTCTGAAGCACTTAGGGCTATGAAGCACTAGAATACTGATGCTGTTCCCCTTGAGTAACGTAAAAAATGTCTTTGCTACTTACAGCCTCTGCTGATAACTAAAAGAATATCTGAGAAAGGGAAAGAGAACCAAAGACAGGAAGTGAGATGCACATAAATTAGCTAATTGTCACAATTCAACATCCCAGGATATCAAATTGTTTCCTAGACCTTGAGATGGGCCTACTGTCCCCACAGAGAACTTCAAATATTACTCATCTGTGTCAGAGAAGATCTAAAAGTGTAAGAATACAGGAAAAGAGAAAGGCACAGAAATGCACTATTTCTGCACTGTTACTTTGGGATAATTGCAGGGAGGTAAAAAATTTATGTCAGAGAAAGTTCTGCATTGGAAAATATTTTGATCAAGGGAACCAGTGCTGTTAACTCAGTTCTTTGGTGACCAATGCCATGGATTTTCCAGGCTGTGCTTGCTGCTTGGCTGCCTGCATAAAGAGCAGTAGAGTCCCTCAGTTGTCTGAATGCAGGCATGGCATTAGAAATTCTCTGTATCACCTCACATGGCTCTAGCAGCCATTTAGAAAATCACAGGGCTTTGACAGGTCCTGTTTCACACCAGCCAGCCTCCTGTGGCTCTCTCACGTGACTGTTTAAAAAATTCCATAAAGCTCTGTCTGGACATGAAGAGGGCAGATGCTTCATTCCCACATAAATATGAACACACAGGCATGTTGAACTTTAGTTTCTGAAATTGAACTGTACCCCTAGTCTCTCTCAACAGCCCCTCCACAGGACACTTTCTATGGGCTTCACACCTGAATTCACATCCACAGGATGCTGAACAGCTTGAGATTAGCTATTGCCCAATATTAACACTCAACTGATCCTGTGAGGGAGATAATGTAATACAAGACCATTGGGATTTTTATTTTTTACCTGCTTCCTACAGATGGGTATGAGTTACTTCCTACTAATACCTTTGATTTACATCTCTAAGGATTTTCCTCCTTACACTATTGCAAATGATAAGTGAGTCAGCATCCACTTAAGAATACCCTTAGGAGAATACTGTGACAGTGGTAGTGTTACAGATTCATAATCTTACTGCATGATCCAAAATGAAATAATTTCTGTGGATACTGTTATGGGAGAGCTCATATACAACCAGATGTGTCAACTAACAAGGGTTACAACGTCAGCTTGGGACAATCTCTGAGATGCAGCAGTTTATCTTGGCTTAAATTGCTCCTACAGACAAAACTTTACTTTTGCTTTTCAAGTAACCAGTGGGATAGCAACTCATGTTGTGAGAAATGAAGATGTATTATTTTGTGAAGGACATTTGTTATCTCTCGCTGGGAAAGGAAGGACATTTACACTCAGAACAAGGTTACCATGTCACAGAATAAGTGGAGAAGTTAAGAGGGAGAAGGTGAGACATAAGCTTTTTAAAACAGTGGATGGGAAAATGAGATGCCAGTGTTCTCTGCTTTGGGGAGATACCTTTTTTTTTTTTTTTTTTTTTTTTTTAAGAAAGCCAACCTCAAAATAGCCTCTGTCTTACAGGAAATACAGGAATTGCCAAAACTTATTCTGCACATACAGCTTCCCCCTCCTTGCTGCCCAGTTACAATCCTGCTTTGTGCAAAACCAATGAATCAAGTGCCTGGAAAGGCCCTGATGAAAATAACATACATGCTTGTACACTGGTGAGATCAAACAGAAACCTTTGCTGCAAGAGATCAGTATCAATGTTTGTGACACCACATAAACCGCAGGACAGAAAGACAATTCCTTCCTCTTAAAGTAGACATTGACATAAAGCAGAGCAGGTCAGACATGGAACAGGAACAACTGTACAAATACTTTGGGGTTATCCCTGTCATTAGTTGATTCTAGTACTATTCATTCATACTTACTTACTAAAGTCAGTTGGGTGGAAGAGGGGAGAAAGCTATGTAGTATAAAACCTTTGGTGTTTTGTAATTGATTTAGAATTTCATTCCATTTTGGATTATGTGTGGTGCAGGAATTGGAACTCTTCATCTCTACTGCTGCACAAATCAAGGGATTAGACGGTTTTTGTGACCCCTAAGTAGAATTGTGTTCTTCCTTATGCTACAGCTCTTTATCTTGGAAAACCAAACTTAAAAGGTTTCCGCTCAAATTCAGTCCCTATTCCTTGTTCATGTTTGGGGGAGGGGGTAAGACTATTCTAGATCCTGAGAAATTCCTACATATGGCAGACAAACAGAACACTGTGATGCATTTCCATATTCTCATAAATTTTCTTTCTCACCCTGGAGTATGAGCTTGTTTTCATTGCCTAAGGTAGGAGTGATTGAGGAAGTCAGTATTCAGTCATTCCATGCTTGATGCTATGAATTTACACCTCTTTTGCCTTAGTTTTCTTTGGAGCTTCTTTCTAAGGATGTTACCATGTTCTGGCTTAGGTCATGCTTCATGCTTTTAGTCTCTACATGCTCACACAGTAAGTGTGTGTGGCTTCAAAATGCTATATGTAATTACCAAACCAGTGCATGATACTTCATATAACACTTGTGTTGCTGCCTGTACTTATACCTGCACTTTATACGGCCTGTTGTTTGGGTGTCTTTGTTTTGAGTCATCTTTCCCATCTTTCTTCCTCTCATCTTGCATCAGTAGTCCTCCTCTTTCCACTGTGTACCCAGGTTTAGAGACTGAAAGGGAGGTCTCTTCTTAACCCAAGGTTCCCAAACACAGACCTTAAATAGCAGGAAGACAGACCTTTGAAAAGGTCTTTGAAAATTCGGAAAGTGTCCTTGATAAATACAATTAAAGGGACTGCAAAATGAAGTTCCAAACAGGTGAAATATTTCATTTGTATCCTTTTAAGTTGCTTGTGACCTTTTTATTAATGAATGATATTTTTGCAGTCAGCCTATCAGTGATATTGGCCTTCCTTTCAGAAATATGCTGAGATCCTTACCACTTTGCTGCTGTTCGTGATTGCAAAGTGGCCTGGAGCAAATATTCAGCTCATGTGATTTGACATAACTCCACAGGAATTATTGAAGCTATGAATGCTTCTCCAGGGAGAGGATCAAACTCAGAGTATATATGTGTCTGTTTTTCTAGGAACAAATTTTCAGTTTTAAACATTTTGAAAAACACAGTTGTGACTCAAAAATTATTTTGACTTCCCTCATTTTCCCTAGCACTCTAAAAGCACTAGCCATTTGGTTGGAAAAAAACTCCTGCACAACTCCAGTCTCAAAGACTATTTTATTTATAAGCTGTGAAGAACCAAAATAACTGTGTAGATAGAGAAGAATGGCTCTTTCATCCAGGCTCTGTGTTTGATAGTTGCGATTTCATGAGCTGTGGCCAAAACCAGGAAACAGGCAGATCAAATTTCTCATGCTGCTGGTGCAGTTGATATTACCTCAGGGAAGTAATTATTGCCTCAGAGTTCATTATAATACAGTGAACACAAACAATTCAAAACCACTGTGTACTGCATCTCCTTCTGACTCCCACAAACCAGCAATGGTTGAAGGTGCTGGTAGATCTGTTTTCTCACAGACCTGTCATGCCAGGGACAGCAGTGCCACACACAACCCAACTTGCAGTGTGCTGCTGCTACACTGCAGAGCCACCACGATGGTCTTATCTTGACAACAGGCTTAAGCACAGTTAGAGTAGTGGCCTGATCACCATCCACATATGCTTTTCAAGAACTCAGGGAAGGCTTCAAGCAGGAAGGAAATGGTTTGCCACTATGATCAAGCTCCATCCCACCTAGGGATGGAGCAGGGATGCAGTGACAACTCTACTGGGCATGGTCTCTCTGCTAGTCTCCTTGCCCTTTATGGCTGCGCTCACTTGAGGTACATTTGCTTAAATGTCCTGATTACATCAGGCAAACTGGAAAGGACGTATCGCTCTCTGCTCAAATCAGTAGTGCAAATTCCAGTTAGATCCAGTTAGGATGTGGTGTAGGCGGCAACCCATCTCTACAAGCTGTAATGACTCTCAAGTGCCCTGGCTTATCTCCAGATGCATTTGGATGGGAAAAGACTTTTGACCAAGAGCCATGTGGAATAGATCAAAACCAAGGAAGAAAAGGAATATAATCTTGTTGATGCTTTCCCACATACCAGTCGTTAGGTCCTAGCACAAACTTTTCAGTTCGCTTTTAGCTGAAAGTCTGACAAGGTAGAAAATAGAACTAGTCGTGCCTGCTGCCACTAGAAATGCTTCACCTGGGGAATCAGAAATGCATTTAGCTGCTTGTCTTTATGAACATTTTTTTTATTTCCCAGCTAGCAGCAAAATACTCCAAAGATGAATTTCAATCACCTCTATCCAGATGATATACATAAGCAACTCCCAGTAAGTTGTGTAATGAAATACACAGTGGAGATGCATTTCTATGGAACAGTATTTTCTGTATTTCAAGATTTCATTAAACTGTTTTATCATTGAGTTCCTCCAATTTTACGCCAGTGTATACTCACTTTGATAATACGTATTCCCTCATCCTGGTTTCCTGTTAAAGTCTCTTTGTTGTTGTTGTTGTTTTTCTGGTTGTTTGTTTGGTTGGGTTTTTTTGGGGGTATTTATTTTTTTCAGTGGACCTTATGATCCCGCAAGCATGTGTCTGTGTTTCACTTTTATTTTGCTCCTTTACCAATCATTTATCATACAGAATAAGGACAGGATCTGGCCTGCAGTGTTCACTAGTGTTCAGAAAACATCCATCTGAAATTTTAATTCATTTCAGTCAAGCAAATTCATTTTTCCAGCTTATTTTGTGTCAGATTGTGATCTAATTTGTATCTGAGGAATGCTTTCTGTACAGAGGAATTAATGCTGGTGCAGAAGGGAGCACACAAACAGCGTGTACAAAGCTGAAGTTAAAACATACTCTGCCCTTAAAGGGATACATAGGTCTTAGACAGTTTCTCCAAGTTAGAGTAATAATTACTCTTAAAGATGCTTCCACAGCAAAAAAGTATGTGCAGAACCTTTATTTATTTATTTATTTATTTATTTCTGTTAACTTGCTTGGAGTCCATATCAGATAGGAGAAGCCATCCATCATATTGAAGACAGAGCATTTGCCTATTTTGCCTATTTGTCATCACTAGTCTATAGCAAAATACAAATGAAAAACATATTGGTATTAATGTTACTACTGCCTTCACTATCACCCATATTTGGAATATGAAATGAATAAACAATTATGAATAGCAGTAGCACAGCCTAAAGATGGAATAGTAGCCTCTGACCTAAGGCACATTTTATCTTTGCCTCTGCCCCACCATGGGAGGGAACAAGAAGTATCTGTGTCTCCATTTCCTCATTTGCAAAGAGCAAGATGTTGCAAGATCTTTAGTATTTAGTGGTAAAACACTTGCAGAACTGTAGGCCTTCTGAGATGCATGTAGGGCTCCGTATGGTCTTTAAACTGCTCCTGGAAATGTGTCAAGGAGCAGAATCTGGCTTAATGAGGTTTCCCAGATAACTGAGTTGGAGCGGGTTCTTCTGCCCCAGCTAAATGTCATGGCAGGGGTGATATATCTTGAAACTTCTAAAACGTTCTGTGAAAAGGTGACTCATTGTCTCCTACAATATTTATTATTATAGAATAACTTTTTCTTTCAGCCAGTGGCTCATCTATCTTCCCTGGCTTCATTTCTAAAGGAAAACCATCCAAATTCATGGAAGATGGACTTTGTGCTTTTTTTTAAGCCATGACAGAATCAGACCTATAGAATTGGTTCCTCCTCTGTCATTTAGTGCCATATATTATTACAAACCTTTCATCTAAGAATAATAAAGGACTTGGAAGTTGTGTGGAGCCTTTATAAGAATGAGAGTTAATTCAGAAAGAAATGAGACATGCTGCTTTTACTACCAACATAGTAGAATGAGGATGAGATTCTCAGCCAGTCTAACACTCTATTTAAGCTAACAACTGATTTATGTTTGCTCTGGATTTGGCCCTGCTTTCTTATGGTGTCCTATGTGGGTTATAAATCAGATATGCCATAAAACTATGCATGATCTTTAGAATAACTTTCAGTTTAAAAAAACTTTTTGTTTGGTTTTGTGTTTGTTTTGTTGTTTGTTCTTTTAATCAAACTGTATTTTCCACATAACTGTTTTGCTTATTTTTAAAATGTTGGGGAATATTTTATTTTGTTTCCGCATCAACACAGATGAAAAATGCAGACCTGCTGGTTTTCAGTTGCTTTTCTTTCACAGACAGATTTAATTACTTTGCAGAATAGTCCAAACTTTTACCTAGTAGGAACATATTCAGTTTCCATTATGAAGTAAAATATTTTTATTTTCCAATACTAACTGCCATAAAACAAAAACCAAACCAGCAAAAGAATTACAAATATGAACAGTCATGTTATTTTCTAAGACTTCTCCTAAGCCCCTTATTGTTTTCTTAAACACGCTCTGTTACTAATAGTCTCTTAGGTGTCTTGGAAGCTTCCTAATTTGAACAGAATAAACTACTGGTTTTGGCAGTGTTACTATCAGTTCTTTTCTTACTAGCACTCACATAAAGCATATTGTAAACTCCCATTGATTTATTCTCTTAAAGTCAGTCAAATTAGGATAAAATTACAGATAAGAGTCCTTTCTTCTTCTGATGTGAGAACATTACACATTTTACTGTTGTTAATAAACACTGTCATTACAGATTAATTGTCTTATCTGTGAGACCCCTGTGTGGTCCTTGTTCTGTGCACAGGCACAAGGTGCAGTTTGTCTCTCCAACATCTGTACCAGTGTTGGAGACAGAAGGCTTCTGAGATGACACCTAGTGAGCTGTAACCACTGAATCAATAGTTTATTGCTGGCTGTGAATATAGTCATGCTTGGTCTCCCAAAAATATTATTTTATTATATTTGGTACAGACTGAAATGAATGGACAGTAAAATGCAGTTCAAACTACAGCCATTTTAATTACTCATCAGCATACATCTATGCATTATGAGAAATTGCTTATTAAAATAGATGAATGTAATTATCTATTCTCTAATCTAGACATGTCAGTGTGTCACCTCTTCTTTGGTATCTGTAATCATAAGCTTTTTTTCAATCTGCCTAATGAGCTTTTAGTTTGTAGAAAGTACGTCCACAGACTTCTTGCAGTTCAGCTGTAAAAATAATTGATTCAATAAAATTCTATTTTAACTTCCTTGTTTGAGTAGTCTGACACTTTCTGGACTTCTCAGCCCACAATATCAATTAGTCCTATACATTTTTAACAGTACTTTTAGTTTGGGTGAATGTCTCTGCAAGAAAGGGTACCATGTACCATGCTACTGGCGTCTGCCCAGGGAACTGCCCAGACCACTGCTTTTAAGAGGTGCCTGAGATGTGAATTAGGATATACAACAGCTTGAGAGAGAGTAGTGTTTCTATAGCTGAAGAGTGCAGGTGGTTATTCCATGCTGTGGAAGAGTAACAGGAGAATGCCTAGGGCTCTTTGAGAGTGCAGGGTTGATGGGGAGGTGCTGGAGAACATGCTTTGCTTTCAACCCTACATCTATAGGAACAGTCCAAAGAGCAAACAATTCCCAGAATCATGCTTGGAAAGGTGGGAAAGAATACAGTTGTTTTACTCCATCCCATGCAGAGGACCAGAGGACCAGACCTGGGAGAAAAGTGTGCAGGTAAGTTATTTGATAGCGTGGGGGTACTCTAAACAGACTTCTTTTGCAGCTTGAGTCTGACATTATGTATACAAATATGAGTGTATTCTCACGTGGTTGGCTCCTTTTTTGACTTACATTAGGTAAACACTTCACTTTTTTTGTCCACAATTCAACAGCCTTGTAGCTTCAGAACCAAACACATGAAGTTTAAGAGAGCTTTTTATTGAGTTTTTTCCTTACCTATTCCAACACTAGCTATTTATTGCAGAGCTTCTAAGATGCCCCTCATATCCAAATTTTCAGTGCTGTTTTCACCACTTCTGCCCCCTCAGCTTAAAGGTGACTCAGATATTACAGTGCAAGTTGTTATACATTCCTTTCAGGAATATTTAGAAAGATGCTTCAGCTATAAAGATTGTAGCCAGATCTCAGTCTGTCCAAAAGGCTTCTTATGTTTGGATCCAATTTTTCTAGTTTATATCCATCTTTAGCAATGTTTAGTTATCTTTTAACTGTAACTGATGTTATTCATATGTGTATTGGCTGTAATTTCTTCTAAGTGACATTTAAAGTTTTGCTTCAAGGAATTAGGGTAGAAATCCCCAAAGCACTTAAATTATTTGAGCATGCTGGAACATCTCAGCTACTAAGAAGCTGCAAATGTTAGCCTCTGCCATCGTGCTAACCAAGCTACTTAGAAAAGGCAAATATCTAAACCCATCACAATTAAAAAACTCAAAAAAACACCACCAACAAAACACCACATCCTCCTCAACCCCAAAACTATAGTAGACTATGAGCTTTGATCACAGAGGCAGGGAATATAAGTCCACTAGTTGTAATTTCCTTGAAAAAGGCTATTCTTAATTTTAATGCTTTGGCCTCCTTTGAGAATATTTCTGATCTGAATTCTGTTGTTCTCACTAAGTGATGGCAAATTCACTGCAGAGGACTCAACTCTGAATAGGAATACTGGGAACACAGTGGGCATCCCTGGCTGGCTGTGTAATCCCTGCCTATGCTTTCCTCTTCCCTTCTTTTCCCTCTTCCCCTCTGGCCACTGCTCTAAGCTGGGCTTTGGTGCAATGGTACAGCTGTAGCTGCTCTGTGCACTCCACCCCATTGTAGTACCACTCTGCTCCTTACACAAATTAGTACCTTCAAATGGCTTCAGGCAGGTTCAATGAAACTGTAAATGCAGACATCCCGGCACATATATGTGCTGATCACTTCTTTTTCCAACATCCTGTAACTATTTTTTCATGATGCTGCTTTTGTTCAAAGGGAGCCAAGAGCAGTTCCATCAAAGGGACTGCTTCTCAACAGAGGCTCTGGCATGACTTAGGATCTGTTAAACAGGATGATGCAGCTAAAAAGTGAAACAGAACATATTTATGTTTAACTATACTCTCTAAACTTACATTTATACCTTTAACATTTATACCTTATCAACTTCATATGGCTACTTAGGTTTGCTGATACATCATACACAAGAAAAATCCTTTTGACAACACCTTCAGGTATGTTATAAATTTATTTAAAACCACAATAAGCAAATACCACTACTAGCCACTGAAGCTTTGATGTTAAAAAAAAAATGCATTAAAAAAAAAAAAAATCTCCACAACTGCCTCTTCAGTGAAGGATAGTGAATTAATCTACTAATTTATGCAACATGTAATGCAATAGTTTTATTATTATTCAGAAAAACGGGCACTTTCAACCACTCTACATATTTGGGAAGAGATCAAATGTCGATGAAAACTTCCACTTTAACCTTTATCGATGTGTAATGAGACAATTAACAGAGCTACAGTATCTTCTCTTATCAGTTCTGAATTGCTAATGGCTTCTGTGAAGCAATTCAGATTAGCATCTGGTATCTTGTAAAAAACAGTGCAGAGACATGTGCTGATGCATTATAAAAATCTGATTTTAAGGTCTAAATGACAGAAATTTCCCATTCAGCTACAAATATTTTGTTGTACTCTTTTCTCCATGTATTAGTTTAGCTGGAACCCAAAGATTCAGAAAATCGAGTTTTCTAGTATGTTGGTATTACCTTGTGCCTTACAGATGGGACCTGGGCAAGGAATGTCCTGAGACATGGATACTGCCCTTGGCAGCAGGGATGTTCACCTTTATCACTCTTTCTGCCCACCTCTTGTCCTTCCAAGAGGTAAGCAGCCAGAATGAGACAGTGATGGATGTATCCTCAGCAGAGCCAGCAGAATCTGGAGATCAACCCTTACATTCCCCTCAAATATTCTGACTTCCTGGCTCAGGTAAACATGGGAACTCAGTATGCATCATCAATCTCTGTGTTGAAAATGAGCCTAGAGTTGAAAACTATTGCATTAGTGGATTTTTCCCATCAGCTGGGACACAGTTATCAACTGTGCATGTGTCTCCAGACCATTGCAAATGTGAAGATGCTGCTGGTTAGTTGTTGCCTTTGGTGCTGTAAGCCAGCTGTGTTTGCAATGAACTGGGAGGATAACCTGCAGAGCCTTTTGCATCTCCACTGAAGAGAAGCATCTTCTAGTTGAGGGGCAGGCACTAGCAGCTGTATCCCTGTGCTATATCTGACTGCTTATCCTGGGATATTGAAAAAACTCCCTTAGTCAAAGGGGAAATAAATATTCCTACTCAGGATTTACATGCATACAGGTTGGAGGGGGAAGGATAGGAAGCCTCTTCTTGATTCTGGTAATGACTCCATTGGTTTTTGTTTTCAGCAGGATATAGAGAGTAAATGGAGCTGAGCAGCTTCCCACAGCTGGATGGGGATGGACACAGTATGCTACAGTATCAGTCCAGGGATGGGAGAGGGGAAAGGAAAGAAAAGAGGCTTGTAAACAAAATAATAGTAACAGGAAAATGCAGCTTCAGGGAGACCGAAACCATTTCCCAAATCAGCAAGCAGTCTGGTCCAAACAAAAGGAGAGAACTGTTTCAGGAAAAGTAATTTTGCTTTGGAAACAGCTTTTCCTTTGCTGATTTGATGCCATTCTTTAAAAGGTGTAAACATAAGGCTTTACTAACCTGAAGAAATGTGATATTTCATTTTGAATTTAACATAATGTCCCAGCCATGCTCGTTTTTTCAATTTGGCCACCCAACCTCCATTTCTGGTGGTGACAGGGTGCCGTGACCCACGTCTGAGCTCTCAAGTCCCTAAAAGCATTCAGACTGTCCTGCTACTGCATCCTGTTCCCATTACATTGGCATGCCCTCCTGTCACGCCTAACTGAAGGGATCTGCAAAGTGCCATGGTCATCTTAAGTGCTTATGTTACAAATAAAAGTAAGCAGCAAAAAACAGCAGTACAAACAACAGCAATCACTGGGGCAAAATGCTGCATTTTCATAACCATCTTACTGAACCACATACATATATAACTACTTGCATGAAATGGAGTAGACATGCCATTATGTAGTATTAGTTTGGTAAAGAAGTGGGTACATTGCTATCAAATTACCTAAAACATTTTGCTACGGTGCCTTTTTTCATTACATGTCATCAATACCTAATTTTTACATGTTCTCCTTTTTAAACCTCTGCTTTCTACTAGGATTTGGGTTACTGAACTGGAAACTGAAATCTATAGGAAAATCAAGGTAAGTGATGGCAATTTTAGCGAGGGGGAAGTGCAATTGTGAATCCCCCCTAAACTACTGCATTTTGGATGGAGAGTGCTTTGCAGCTATAATTAAATTGCCCTACCTGAAGTTAGGCTGTGGGTGCTGTGTGTGAATATGCCTGTGCAGAACCAATAGTATGCATAAAGCAGATGCTTAGGTGCATCAAGGGCTGTGTACACAACATGATGTCTGAATAATTATCATGGTGGACAATTGACCTCCAAAAGCATACTTTAGGGCTATTTCCTGTGCAGCTGCAAAAGCTACATGACTAAGTGGCAGTCTAGGAACAGAACTGTCTGCTTCCTCTGACAGCATTAATTGCAGTTCACGTCATCCAGCACCATGGTGAAATGGCAGGTTCACGACTTTGCCTCTCAGGTCATCAGAAAAACAGCTAAGACAATCCAAAAATCAGGTGCAAGGGTATAATTCTTCTGGTTTTTAGCTGTCATTTCTGAAAGCAGAACCATTTCCTTGAATTATAGCCAGAAGAGCTAATAAATTACAGTAAATTGAGGTTAGAGTGGGCATTTTAGTCATTCAGTTACGGATTAATGTCACAGCACGTTTAGATGATCTACTTGTTGAACTTGTGAAGATAAATGTGTTATGTTAAGTTCACATTGTGAATATCTGATATATGCATGATGGTCATATCTTCACTTGCTTTCCTCAATTGTTTTCCAAGCAAAGCACCCCTTAAAATCCAAAAGCACTTTGCTGCATATTCAATATGACTGAGTAAAAGAAAGAATATTTATCTGCAAAAGCAGTTTGATTCAGTATTCATCAGGCACCATACAGGTATCCAAGGTGTGACAATACTCTTAAAAAACTTAGGCTTGATTTAATTAACATTACTACACCTTAAAAGCACCATGACAAACACATGGGAACAGCAATCTTCTCCCTCTTTTTTAACTTAAGCCAGGGAATAATCTTTGACTGAAGGTGTGTCTCTGGCACTTCCTGATGTTTTTAATGTTCCTGATATCTTTTATCACAATCTATCAAAACAATTCCATATTAATGTCTATAGTGTAAAGTTTTCTTCAAGAATTGTATTTATTTGTTAGTCTATAAAACAGAAAACAACTTATGAGTGATGGATTTTCTTTAATACACTACTCATGTAGAAAGCAAATACCTGATCAGGGATTTATGATGTGACATTTTAGACTCAGTGACCAACCCAGCTCTCTCCCAATTCTGTGTGCCTATATCTCCACTCCAATATTTACATAAAACAGCTATACTTATATGACATATAATCTAAACATTAAGTATCTTATGTGTATAAAATTAATGGAACATCCATTTTTAAATACTAGCTGTCAGAGAAATAAAATTATGTTTTTGTTATTAATATGCCTGCTAAGACTGTAAAAAAATCAAGCTTCAAGTATTCAGCATTCAGGTTGTCCACAATATCTTAATTTAATTATTTTGTCTTTATTTCACAACCTTTAGGTATGTGATCATGGTATTTTTTCAAGACCTATGGTGCATTTGATGTACTGGATGGAGGGTGGAAGGCAGATCCTTGATAATGAATGAAGTTTCTGTTAATTGGAGATCTGCCTTGTTAACTGGAGATCTGCCTCATTGACTGAAGTAGCTGGACACTGTGCAATTAAGTTTTGGATCTGATTCTATAAAGCTTCACGAGAGAAAAATGGCTTTAACACATTTGATGCTAAAGTAGTGAATATGTTCGATAAATGAAAGGTTTTTAATTCCCACCTAAGAATTGCTCATGGTTATCAACTACACCTGGTCTTAATCAAAACCATTCTTCACCTATAAATTGGCTTTTGATTAACCATAATTTTTTATTAATTGCTCCTCTACATAACCATGTTCATACAATGAAAGAAAATAATATAATAATACTTCAGTTTTTCAGCATGCTGTGCTGCTTCTAAGAGAATTAGCTTTCAACTCCCACTGTACTCAACACTAGGACATGAATAAGGATGAATATATGCTTTTTAATTTTTACTCTATTCCACTTAAACTAATGACCTACCAAACAAAACACTTCAATATATGGATGTTTCTTTAAGACAGACAAAATAAATACAGCTCTCAAGAATAGAATATAATTGTAAAACTCACCCAAGTATCTTGTTATTTGCATCTTGTTTACTGTCACTGTTACTATAAAGGCCTTTGTGATCTGCACTTTCAAGCTGTGCTGGCTAAATTGTGCTAATAGATGCTTTACTTTGGACTTTTTCAGGCTCATGAGCAGACAATTTTAATTCCCAACATTACTGAAATAACAAAATGGCTTTCAGTTTATCCCTTCAAAGCGCAAAAGATGACACTTTCAGAAGTCCTACCAAGTCAGTTAAAGCTCCCATCTAAGATTCTATTGAATTCTTCTTTTGTCTCAAATAAATATTTTATTCCCACAACATAGCGATTTATCTTTAAAAGATAATAAAGGCTCAATTTAATTTCCTGAAGTAGGATCAACCCATGTAGTATTTTCCTCATAAGCTTTTCAGGGATGGGACTGTGGTTTCTCTAATATTTTTATACAGCAAAGAACCAGTTCTTAGTCTATTATAACATAAACAAAATAATGGTAACAATGCATAGTGACTAGAGAGATTTAATAGAAAGACTCATTCTAGATTTTATAGAATAAGACACACAAAATGCCCAAAGGAAACAGAAAAAGGAATTTGCATTAGAAACATAAAACCTTTCTTACTGATGAACAAAAGAACACATACAGGAAAACCAGTAGGAACAGTAGAAAAGACACTGTATTCCTCACTGACTGAGCAATTCCTTTCCACACCTGCTTCATCATTGTGCTGAGGTGCTTCAAGAGGTAAAATCTAATTTGAACTGATGATACATGTGCCTAGATACACTCCTATATTAAGAGTGTTTATTTAACACTTCTTGGATCAAATTCTGCTTTCAGTAACACACCTAACTGCAGATGAAATTTATTGATTTATTTGAAATTACCTTGACTTTGACTCAAATAGAAGCTGCTCTATTGTTGTTATTGTAAGTATATCGAAAAGTGAAGAGGCAGTAAGAACATATGATTTTCTTTTAACTGAATTGGTCTGTGGCACGTTTAACTTTTGATACTGTGTAACAGTGGTGGAATGTATGCATAAACTAAACTGACTCCATGATTAAAAAATAGCAAATTATTGATACTACTAAAGCATGTTAAGGTTTGGGCTGGTTTTGTTTATTTGTTTCTGATGACACAGGCAGTGTCATATTTGTGTGTGATCCTTTGAAAAGTAGGAAAATAATTGTCCTCCTTCAGCTTGTACAGCTACTTTGAGCTTGATTTCCTTCTAATGGGGAAGGATTTCCTTCTGATGCCTTCCAGGGCAAGGCAAAGGTACAATTTTATTCTGCAATACATTGTGCAATTAACACCCAGAATGTAAACAAAAACCTTCCAGCAGATGGATTACTGTTATAACAAGGCTTTCCCAACTCTACAGTGGCAGTCTAAGGTCTTTGTTGTATTTATACCCACACTCCTACTTTCATTTTTCAAAGGAGGATTTAAATAACTCTGTGTATAGCAAAAGGATTTAGATTCCTAGAAAAAGGAATTCAGATCCAGCAACCACATTTTATTTTTAGCAATTAGTCAATACCCTGTCAATGCTGACAGTGTTCAGTGGGAGTGAAATGTGTACAAAAATGGCCTTCATCTTATTTAAGCACTAAGGATTGCTAATGGTAGTATGAACTAGAGCTCTACTGTAATACTTTAATTTCAAACTTGCTCAGTTTTTCTAAAACCAGACATAATCTTTGATCTAGTACATCAGATTTACAGTGAGATGAGTTAGTAAAATCTTAGTGGCATAAAACTACAGCAGCAGAGTAGGAATCTGGCCAGAGACCGCCTCTTCTCCTCTCTTCATCATTTGCTGCTTCTCAATAACCTGAAAAGCCTGTCTCCATACTCTGAAAGTAATGAAATTATATACAGGAAGAGCTACAGGATAGTTGTCCACTTTCAAAGTCTCCCAGTCACGTCTTTAACCAGGACATGTCAAGAACTCAATGCTAATGCAAACCAAATAACTCCCGAAGCTGTCCCACAGCTTTTTAAAGTTTGTGCTGTAGTTGAGAGATAAACCTCTGTATGCATTCCCTAGCATTCAATTTCCATGGAAAAAATTGAGACTGGAAAATAGGGGGGACCGCACTTTCTCACAAGATTTCACATGCTGCTTGGTTCCTGTCAACTCCAAATTGCCATGGGAGCAGTCTCTCCTGTGGAAATCTGCTGCCTCTCTTTCTGGTGGATATCAAGAAGTGTTGAGTTATATGTAAGAAGCTAACTTCCCCCTCTATCCCCCTCAAATCTCAAATAGCATGCAAAGTTCAAATGAAGCCACAATTAGATGTTGGTTGTAAGTTCTCAGTGTCCTCACTACAGATATTTCATTTCTAAAAGCAGCCTGTTAATGTCAAACATTTCCATTCTAGCATTCAGAGATTATGAGTTTATTCCAGCGGTTGTAATCTTCATGTATTTCAAGGGAAATATATTAGGAGACATTTTAAATGCAGTGTCCTCCATTAGCATAAATCTTGGAATCGTGTAATAAAGTCAAATAGCAGGGCATAAATTATGCCAGGAGTCTTAAAAAAATATAGAAGTCCTAAAGGAAAAATGAAATTAAATTAGGATTTCAGGTTTAAAAATCCATATGAGTAGGGAATGCAATTCCTCCACACCACGTAGTTCTTCTGTCATCACCATACTAAAGCTGAGGCACTGGCAATGAGACACCAAACTTTTCACCAGGAGGTTAAATCCCTGTCACTCCAAAGTGTGTGGAAAACATGAGTCTCCACTGTCTGGCTGCTTCTTGGTGGCTGGTGCAGTACAAGTTCCAGGGACACTTTAGCAACAGGCTGGAATCTCCTTGTATCTGTTTTTTTCCAGTTTTTCCCCAGCTAAGGCTAGCTATAGTCTAGGCTGCTTAGGCCTAAGTTCAACCTAAACAGCTCCAGAAAGATTCCCAGCAAACGGCCTGCAATGTAGAAGGAAAAGGGCATGCACAACACACCTCTAAGCACTGTGGCATTGCAGCTGCCGAAACAGCCCACAGGGACCCTCAGCAACTTTTACACTTTGCCAGAGTGAACTGGCTGCAAAACCAACAGCAATTAATGTGGAAGCTGAAATTCCACTCCAACCCTCCCCCTCAAGATGAGTTTAGCTGCTGTCCTCCATAGCACTCTCCAGCAGCCCCAAGCTCTGACTCAGCCTGCCACCCATGCTGCCTCTCCAGCAAGCTTCTTCCATCCAGGCCACTGACAAAAGTCCCTGTGATGAGCATAAAGCTGCAAGCCTGGGAGGAAAGGCTGGGTTTTGGGAGCAGAGAGTAAGCTGTGAGGAGGCACCTCCCTTTACCAACAGGTGTTAGCTGTGGCTGCACATGGCAGCTGGCTGCAAGAGCTCTTGCACGGGATGTGTGCTTTGGGTAGCACATGGCAGGCTCAGCAGCTGTCACCAGTGCTAAATTCATCTTGGACAGAAAAATCTGGTTCCCTTTTCTGATGCACACATGGAAGCTCATGCTGTTGATGGCAACATGTTGGATGCCTACTCAGGATTGTGGCTGCAACATCTTTGATGCACATCTACAACAACAAGGTTGATGTAATGGATCTACTGAGAGGTTTGAAGGTAACCATGTGTTCAAGCACCCTTAATGGCATATCGTTTAAACTATGGACAGATGATAGTGCAGCTGTTAGGAGAAAACAGAGATTGTAATTGATGGTGATTCAGCTAAACATTTTGGGTAATCCCTTCAATTAAAGGCCTCAAATTTACACTTAATTTATATTTAGTTAGATTGTTGTCATGCCTTAATAAAACAATACAGGCTTGTTGGGGATTTATTTATGGAAGTGAATTTAATTGCTGTGAGATTACAAATAATCTGTTGCATACTCGCTTATTTCAGATGCTCTGGTTTACACAACCATCTTTTTTCTAGTTGCTTGGCTAAGCTGAATGGAGGCTGCCTGTGAGGAGCTGTGGATATGCATTGGAAATGTGACTAACTTGAGTATCCACAGAGTAGCTGGTTGGCATGTGGATTGTGGTATCCTGGTACCAGCTTTGGGTAAATGATAACTAGCTCTTGCCTGTCTTCACAGGTGAGTTTCACTTCCCCATCCAACAGAGCCTGCCTACACTGAGCTTTTGCTCCCAGATCTGCCCCTTGGCTCATCAGAAAGCAGCCCTACTGTTAACATTAATGTGACTTCAGAGATACTGTTCATGTATGCCAGGACTGACACATGTCCCTGGCCTGGACTAGCAAACTCAGCCCAGAGCTGGACTGAGGCCACAGTGACAGGAAGAACCAACCTTTCTTCACAGCAGAACTCTACAGAGGTCTTCTAACAAATAGCATCCTAAATATAGGTATATAGCGACAATCTCTTCCTTCTTGCCTTACGCAAATGCTTTGGGCTTCTTTTGTCTTCTGTTGCTAGACCTGTGCCTCTGCTAGCTGAATAGACAGATTTTATCCCAGGAAAATAAACCCATAGGACAGCAAAAACACCAGAAGAGGCACTACAGCCGACTAAACAATCTCTCTGTCCTGGGTTTCTTAGCTTGATGTTGAGAAAATGACTTCAACTTTATTTTGAATAGAAGTTTCTATGCAACCTTAATCCACATCTTCCCTTACTTGATACCACTTTCTCCGCCCATTCCTTTTCTTTCATTTGATGCCTATTTCTGCTTAGCAGCCTATCTAGTATTTTATTTATTGACTACGCATTTTCAAAATGGAAATAAGAGATGGGAAAATTTCAGAAGAAAGACATAACTTTTGGAAACACTCTGTATGTGCTGAAGTCAGTGTAGTAAAGCTCTTGATATAGCAGCACACCCAGTAATACTTTTTCTGGCAGTGAACAAGTCTTTGTATGCATGTCAAAGCACCCACTCTCCCACTCTCCCAGAACTTGCTCACACTCTTAGACAGAAAGATGAAAACTAAAACGAAAATAGAGTTTCAAGGGTTGTACACCCTCGGTGCCTGAAAGTGATCTATTTTTGACTCTCATTATCTCTTTCTCTTGGCTTGCTCAAGTGTATTTTCAAAGTATTTTCTTCCTTGCATGACATTTTATAAAGAGCCAAGTTAGAAGAAGATCTGCAGTATGAAGCTCTGGGTAGCCATTTCAGCTTCTGCAACAGGCTCCAGGAGGAAGTGAGGAAAGTAGGACATTAGATTTCTCTCACAGATATAGGAATCAATAAGAATATATACATATATATTCTTCCATACAAGAATCAAATAGGAATCCTGCATGAAGCCCAAACATGGAGAAAGTACTTTCCTGTTGCAGCCCTTTATGCCATTCAGGGATAAATAAAGGGAAGGTGAGGCATGAAGAAACCTTCATAAATTTTCTGGGCCAGACAGCTGCATCCTCATGTATGCTGTAAAGTCTGAAGGAGTTGAGCTCTGAAAGCTGTTGTTTACATGGCCTTATATGGCCCAAGCTGCACCATCATCCATGCTGGAAGCAAGTGAGCGGTGGTAGTGATGCTACCAGTATCTCTTTACCCATCCTGTGATGGCAGGCAGCTCTGGAGCTGCCACACATCATCCAGCCTGGGTCAACAGTCTCATCTCGCTTCTCCTCTTGCCCTTGTACCACTTCTGCTGCAACCTGCCCTATTCACCGAGCAGCTGCTGTTGCAAGCATCAGAATCTGTAAGTACCAAAAGGGAAGGTGATGTCTCTGGTTGCTTATTTTTGAGCAGATTGTTGAAGAAATGGTGACAGTATTATACTGAGCTCTTCCTCTTTTCTACGGGCCCTGTTAACAAATCACTGAAAACAAGGACTTTGAGGTCACTAAATCTGCCCTGTGAAGGTTCAGCTCTGTTCTCAATGGATGTTCATCTTGTGAGTAAAAACCTTCTGTGATTCTTCAAACTTCCCACAGCAATCTGTTCCAGGGGTCTATCATCCTTGCTGTTAGATGTTTGTCCTTAAAGTCTAACTGAACCCCCCTTAATACAAATGTAAGGCCATTACTTTTCTTGTACCCACAACTACCTTTTAAATATTTGAGAATGCTACTTCTTGTTCTCTTGACCTTAAGCAGCTCCAAGTGGAGTGGAGTGATTATTTCACCATTCTTACAGATCAGATCTGGTTTAAACATGCCAGTATAATATATTCTCTATTTGCCTCAAGCTGATTGACTCACAGTCAGAACTTCTGATTCATCATAACCCTCAAATCCATGCCAGATAAAGCTAGACATCCCCCAGGCTGTGTTCACGTCATTAATTTCTTCACCTTATGTGCCACACTTCCTATTTATCTATGTTGTACCACAATCATCTTCTAATTAGAAGTGGTCTTTCTCTTAAAAGATTGATCAGTTTACACTGCTTCTCCAGCTCACTGGGATAATTTGAATTCTTCTTCTGTTCTCTGACACAGTTCTTGTCCATCCCAGCTTAGTATCACAAGAATATTCTCCATCCTGTCATCAAAATTATCTATTAATAAACTGCAGTATGCCTCTCAGAGTTTAGGGTCTAACAAAGAATATTTGCAGACTGACCCCTTGTCTCTCTGCCACTGCCCTTCTTTTCTTGTCCTGAATAATTTTGCAAGCAGATCCTCTTTGAGACTTCCCTATGCATGCAGTTTCCTTGTAACTAGTTTCTGACTGAGCTGCTCTTTGCGGCTTACTCAAGGCTAAATGACTCAATCATTGAAAAAGTCTGGATCTCAGTGCAAAGCACCAAAGTACTAAAGCTCACTTGTTTCAGAATAAAATAGTAAGCTGTTACAAATTTCTCTACTACTTCAGATGAAAATCCAACTGTGATTTGCAATTTTAAGTTCAAATAACTTCGGCTTTTTCATTCTTCTAAGCACTTTGGTGAGTGATGCAGTCAGTCTCATCCAGCACACAGCCTGGCTATGTCTTATATTTATTCCTGTCTGCTTCTTCTGACCACAGTCATAAGCCTGGCCAACAGAAAGGAAGCCATGTCCACTAGCAAAGACTGGGTCAAGAATGATTACAGTAAGCAAATTTAATGAAGTTAATGCAAATAAGATGTGGAGAGACTATTACACCTGAGTACTTTAATGAGAGATTCAAGCTGAGATGTAAATTTCTCAGAGTTTGCACAGGAATGAACCAGAATGGGTAGTCCTTGGAAATCTCTCATTCCTGAAAAGTTAATTTCTTACTTCTGCCATTTTGTCATTTCTAGTGAAAAATCAGCATTTTTCATGGAGCTTTGGCTCTCAGAGTCACCCTATGGTCTCAGTTTTTATTACTAAGAAGAAATGTATGGCTCTTGGTGATAAAGATGAGATTAAAAAGTAGTCAAACATACTACAAAGACTCAAAAATGTAAATATTAAATAGAAAAAACAATTATTTTTTTTTTTAATTTACAAACCCAGTTCCACTGGCTTCTGAAGATATTCCATTATTTGAGGTGAAAACTAGGCCATTATTTTTGAGTCCTTGGGCTTGGCAGTATGATTTTGGCTTGTTGCTCAAAATGGAGCCTGCCATCTGCACTTTGGGAATCCATTACTGCTGTCAGAATCACACAGTGCAATATAGCAACTGCCAGAAGCAAAACAAAGCCAACCCAAAATACTTCAAGATACTATAGTCATGATATCCATCTGACTAGCTATTTATAAACTAGTTAGCCACAGATTCTGAAGGCAATAGCTTGTAATTCCTGTTATTTTTACAGGTGACCTTGACCCAAGTGAAAAAAAATCTAAGTGGCACAGGGTTGAGAAGGGGGGAATTTGTTTTGCTGCACACAGTGAAACAGTAGGTCCTTTTCCCAGAGCCTGAGAAAATGATACATGAACTACAGCGAAGAATTTCTGGAGTTGGTTCAATTCATTTTGAAACTTAGGGGAATACTAATTGAGCGTTCAATAGCTTCAACACTGTGGGAGTGGGATAAGCCAATCCAGGAAAACCATCAGCCATGGGGAAACCAATTTCCTCTCTCAAACTTATTGTTTCTGTATGTCAAAGGTGATCCCATGAGATTCTACTTGTTGCTGACACATTCCAGAAATAATTTCATTTTCCCAGTACTTCTGTTGTTGGGTTTTTTCAAATCAGCAGAAGCAGGCATAAGAGTTAAGTATCACAAGGACAAAAGAGAAAGGTTTCATTTATGAAAGAAATGTTCAGAAAAGTGGCAAGATAGCTAAGAAAAGGAAAAAAATGCCAAACCTGCTGGTTTCCACTGCTCTCAGAGTGCTATGCTGTCCGTGTATCTATGTGTGTAAAAATAACTAGTGTATCTGCAAAAATATTATTTACTTGACCAGTCTCTCTGCTGATATGAAATAGAGCAGTTCTGCTGAACTTACTTGAATTAGGCATTTGTTAGATCATGGCTGCTTAGCTCACTACAAAACAGAGATAAATGGTCCTTGGAATATGAAACTATGAGATAAATGTTGCTAGCCCTCAGATACAGCACTTTCAGCTTCTGCAGAAGATGTGAGGATGTGCCAGATCTAGCCTTAATCTTAAGTTGCATTGGAGAAACTAACTGGAAATGAAAGAAATGCATTAGAAGACCCTTCCTATTTCTCATTAGAAAAACTTACCCCAAAACAGGGTTATATGCCTTGTCTTTGAAAGGATGAGTGAGGACCCTTGACAGTCACAGGCACTAACCAGGCATTACACCAGTGAACAAGCAGAACAAGTAAAAGGAAATGCCCTTCTCTTCCTTTTATATGGAGTAACTGCTAAAAAAGCAAAAACCACCATTATCATATTTGCATAATTGTTTTATAAAACTAGTCTCTCAGCAGTTTCAAAGAAATTGCTTCAGTCCCCTCTCATTTCCTGCAGGGATATTTTAGTGTCATTTGGAAAATCTAAGTCCACCTGACAACAAATATTCTGGTGAAACTAATAGTAACAGAGAAACAGCTTTAAAATACTCCTTGTGCTTCTTGGTTAAGAAGTCAGTATTAAAGATTTACTGTGTGTTTCTCCACTACTTTAAAAGCCTAAGCTCTAATATTTAAAAGCTTCTAAAGTTGTGTGTCAATGGTATCACATCTGTCGCTGGTCCATTTTACCAATGGAAGGATTCAGCTATGGGAGAACCTACTGTGGTTCTCTTTGTGTTGTGGCAGACCCACAGGAGGTCATAATTTCTTGCCTACTAGGAGTTTTCCCTGAAATTTCAACACATTAAGATATTTCTCACTTCTGCACAAAGTTTACTAGAACTGTCACCACTGTTATCCCAGGATCTCACATTAATTAATTTATCCTTGTAGGACTCCTTTGTTAGATGCCAGATTTTCCAGAGGCCTCAAACTCAGATTTTTCAGTGCTCAACACCTAAAGTGGAGCCAGATTTTCAGAAAACCTTGTCATTTATGTTCTTAAAGAAGGAGCAAGTTTTCCAAAGTTCCCAACAACCCTCACAGCAGTGCCTTCTGCCCAGCTTGTGTAAGAAGCCAAGGATATGGTGTGCTAAACTTCTTTTCTACATATGAATATTACATTTTGGTGCCTAAATGGGAGGTAATTTCCTTGTAAAGTCTGTCTATTAGAGTGGGAGGCTGAGCTCTTTTGAAAATCTGGATTGCTATTATAGGGTTATCACTATTTTGCAGAGACAAACTGACAGAGTGAGACCCCAGTGCAGCAAGAGCATTTGCCTAGAAGGTGGAAATGAAATCAGGATTCAGGCTTTCAAGCCATCTATTTCTGTCCAGGTATGTTCTTGCAAACTGGCCTGCAGTATGGTTGGCTTAGAAGAGCGTATGTATTCAGCTCCAGGGAGAGCTGTGTGTCAGTGGTGCATGAGATCAGCACTGGCTAAAGCACAAGGTGAAAAGCACCCTGCAAACTCTGTGATTTTGGTGGGGCAGGAGCTCAGCTCAAGTGGAAGAGTGTACTATTGGTTAACTGTTATGAACACTTGGCAAGACACAAGAGACAATACTATTATCTTTTCATCCTTCCCCTCTGTGAAAACGCAGGCAGAGATAATTTTCAAGCGTTCCTACTCAAGCTCTGGTGATCGTAAAGCACCATGTTTTTCACTTCTTGTAAAGGCAGTTCAGTTTATTAGGGACAGGAGCAAGATGGCAAAGGCCAAACTTTCACTTGTGCTAAGCCCCAGCATTGCAGAGAGTGGTGGTTGCTTGTCATGTGCAAAGGGTGTTTAAGGATGTCTAAAGGCGGGTTCAGATCCCCAAGCCCTAAGTGGCGGCATTTCAGTCTCCCCTTAACTCTGCTTCTCCTGCTCATGCATGCAGCTCCTTATTCATTCCTTCTCTCCACATGATATCTTACATTTTTAAAAATACTTCCAATCTGGCTGTGCTAATGTGACAGATGGGAATGCTCTGGCAGCTCCCTCCTGGTGAAACATTTATAAGGTGTTGTATGGCTTCAGAAAGCAACATATTAGGGAAGGGGGTAGAGGGAGGAACTCTCTTATTTTAATTTCAAGCAGCAGGAGCCCAAGTAGAGTGAGTCATAGCTCTTCAAACATGAATCCCAAAGCAAAGAACAAAATGGAAAGCAGAGAAATATAGATTAACGAGCTAGAGCCCACTCAGTGTTTTTAATCACTGCAGACCTAGATGGTGATTTGTTTGCAAAATGCCCAGAGAATGGGATGCCACATATGTGCCATACACAGGTGGAGGTAAATCAGAGCCACAGAGGGAGGTAAATCATTGCTTAACATCATTACTGGGGCCTAATTAAGCAAGTGACTTGGGACATACTTCCAGGCTCCAGAACTGCCTAGGGAATGGAGCTCGAGTTCATGGTCACGCTGGGAGGAGGGGGTGGGTGCAGCTACCACAGGAAAACTGCCCTCTTCGCAGCCAGCTGGGATGTTTACAAAGTTTAGAAAGCAGGATCAGTAATTACCATCGCACTGAATAAGAAGGATGTGTGGGGAAGATATTTCTGGTTTTCCTCACACCTCCTCCTAGCATTATCACTAACATGAGTACTCCCATAATGTGCAATATAATGGTAACCCAGCAACCATGCTGAAATAATACTAGTTTGTACTTTATGTATAGAGCGCTACCTGGGCAAAACTCAAAGCCCATTACAAAGATGACAACCCTAATTATCCTAATGGCTAATTTTGTAAATTAATGAGGTGCTGGAATACTAGAGATATTTTTGCCAATCAAACAGAGGGAACAGATGTTTATTTTCCTGAAGTCTTTAATTATGTATTTTGGCCAAAAGAAGGTTCCAGTATGCTCTTCTGGACAGCTTCATCACAAAATCAGCCTTGACTACCTGCATGGCAAAATACAGTTAAGCTTATAAAGAGGCACTATCTTTCTGTGTTTTGTTACCTCATGTTATTTAAACATCCAGAAATCTCTTGGTTACTGTGGTCCAACATAACTTTAATCTAGTATTTACTTTGCCACCACGGTCACACAGTTAGACAGCTGGGTATGCTTTCCTGTTTGCTTAGCTGGAGCTGCTGCACTTTCATGTTTACTAGCATGGCTGAGAAAAATTGCAGCAAGGATATTTTTTGCCTCTTTTTCCACTAGCATCTGCTTATTTGTCAAAATTGAAACATTTTGAAGAGATGGTTTGCTTTTGACAATTTTCCTTCACAACATAGGAAGCTTTGGGATCAGTCAGTACAAAGGCTGTTTCTTAGGACTCTTGGCATTGCACTCCCTGTGGGGAAGAGAGCCAATATGTCTGCTCCAGAGTCCTCGTCCCATGGCTTTTTCTTTTTATAGAGAATTTTAAAATATGTCTCTTGTCAGAATAATGCAAAATTTTTGAACCATCTAAATTCTCTATTAAGTAGAATCACCTTTCAACGCAGAACTGCAATATTTATGCACTTAACACCATTGCCAGAAGTACCAAAACACAAAGGAGTCTTATTTTGAGTATTATCCAACACTTACTTTTATTACAAATGGTAATGCAGTGTCTTTCTAGAGCACATGAGAAATAGAAGGCCTCGCGTCATTGATTCATTGCCACTCAGATGACAAAGTATAACTGGAAATGAACGCTTCTTGTTAGATCTTGGATATACCCCAGATGCTTTTCACTGGCTTTTCCAATCCAAATACCCTCCAAGTATTAACAGCCGTGGTATTTTTAGTCCTCTCTGATATCTTCCATCTTAGAGCTTTGTAACAGGCCTTGGAGGTGGAGGGAACATTACAAGCCCCCATTTTGCAAATGAGAAGGCTGAAAACAGGAGGTTGCCAAAGATCACAGCGCGGTTCCAACCAAGGCAGCTTGGGGAGGGCAGGACAGATGGCTACCCTCGCAGGAGAGAGGAGCCGTGTTATTTCTGGCAGACTTCAGCACCTCTATTCTGCCAGCCTCCACTCTGAAAGCTGGGATGGCTATAGGAGCCCTTCATTTTCTGTCCAGAAGAGTCATGTAACTCTACTTTGTGCTCTGAAACAGAATCCGCACTTCTCCCCTAAGGCGGCTGCATTTCAAGAGTAAGCAAAACGTTTTGTTCTGAGTGGCAAATGTGCCAAAAGGCACATTTTCCTGGCAAAATACTAACATCCTAAACTGTGCTAACAGCAAGCAAACAACACCTCCTGTCCTTCTCCCCCCAGCTTCAATGTCCTTCATGGAGAGGGCATGTTAAAAAAGAGTAGCTATTCTGGCTAGTGTGAACCGAAAAGAGTAGTTTCTGCTTGGTCAGTTGACCCCTGGGGATGTGAGCAGCACAGATGGCAGAAGCAAACCCACAACCACACTTTGAGCAGAGCTCCCCATCCCTGCTGTGCTCCAGCTGTGCCCCACGGGGAATTAGAGACTAAATACTTCATTTATCCTGCAGAAAGGACGAAAGTGTTTTCTCAGGAGCTTGATATTGGCATTCATTTTGCAGGGTACAGAGAATTTCAGCATCATAGGCTTTTACCATTTATAGCGTTTTGGGAATCAGTGAAATACACTGCCTGTATATCATATCTTACCATGGCCTGGAAGCATTCACATCCAGATAGAAGAAGAGCTGTACTAAAGCAAAAGTTGAAGTAAATGCATGGCATATAGCTGCACACTACATTAGAACTACTATGAAAAACAATCAACCACATACATCCATTTCTTCCAAAATCTCCTGCTGTCTGCATGCTGAAAAAACATCTAATTTTATTGGTGTCCTGGCAGAACATCTTTCTCTCATATTAGTTGGGCTGCACCTGCTTACTCAGTACTGCTGAATTTTACTTACAAGCATAAAATGACTTTTGCATCTCAAGGTCTGTTTTCATTGCAGTTCGTGGACTATGAATAATTAACTATAGTCATCTGCAACACAGACATCTGCTTTGGCACATGAACACAGTTTTTGAGCTGCGACTGAATTCAACACTTAAAAATAATTTCAAATAAAGTTTTCTAATTCATGCTTTAATTCATTTTTGGAATAAAAGAAGTGACAAAGAAGTCCTCCTTTGTGGCAGGACTCTTAAGTGCAGCTCTTTGTTACTTCTTGTATTACCAAAATGAATCAACGTCAGAATAGCAAGGAACACCTCCTCTTGCCGCACTTATTCTCGTGGATGATAAGTTTGTTTAGCTCAGAAACATTTCCTGTGCCTTCCTATTTATAGCTTTGTAGTTATCTTTACTGTGCTTTTTAATGCCCACTGAATGGTGTGACAGTTAAGGAGAAACTGGCTGGTTTTGAGCTCTTTGGTTGTATGCTAGGGAAAGACGAAATGCTCTATCAGTCCATCTGCAGGTCTCTTGTGTAAAGCCAGTAGAATAGGTATGCCATGTGACTCCACAGTAACACGACATCTAAACTCTAGAGTATATGTGATCATAAAGAACTCTGAATAAATATGGAGAATGATGCAGAGCCAGGTTGGAGCACCAGGAAAGAGTATGCCAAAGCAGTGGAGGATCTGACAGGAATGGGAGAGAAGTGGTCCATGAGGCCATGGATAAACATCTTCAGTGAGCCATTTCTCCTACAGTCAACAGACTGAGCTGTGTGGAAGAAGGAACAAGACAACCTGGATTAACAGAAGATTAACCACACACGGAACCAGTTAATTTTATGGGACCTAAATACAAAAGCTTCATGGGTGTCCAGTCCAGGATGCTGCCAGAGCTATCTTTTCCCAGGCCAGTGCTTTCTTTTGCATGTTTGTATGTCCAGATACTCTGGAACTATTTCCTAGGCATTCTTCTGCTCTGCAAGACCTTTAATGATAATCTTTGTTCTTGTGCTCTTCTTGGTCTATGTTAGAATAGCACCTAACACAATTTGGCCTGGCGTGCTGAGTACTGAGCAGTTACAACTATGGAAGGAACTACATCTGGGAGGAAGGACACTGATGGAGTCCAGGGGTTTTTTTAGATGTCAACCCCAAGATTAAGCTCACCTGTTTAAATAAGTAAGTTTACAATGCAAATATTTCTTCAACTGGGGCTTTATATGCATTATTGGAACATAATATACTTCATATAATGATCTATTTGTCAAATTTGGATGAAGTTTGGTTAGCAAATAATTAAAATATTAAAAGCAGATGGTGAGATAGAGCAAGACAGCATGGTGGGGAAAAAAAAAAAAAAGTGTTTTCCTTTGGAAACCAGGATCACAAAGACAGCAGTAAAATGGGACTTTTGGATTCACAGGATATTTTCTAATTTCACATCTTTTCTTCTAACAGTTTATACTTTTCCAAAAGTACCCACCCTTATTATTTTTCCCATACCAATTAAGACTTGTGCTTCTCAGGCAATTAAAGTCACACCTCCTGAATTCTTAGAGATAGAATTACAATGTGTAAGATAATGGACTACACCAAGTTAATTTGAGATCAGAAAAGTAAACACAAAGCACGTTTAAGATACTGTCTCAATAATCATTTTTAAATTGCAATGCCCTTGCACATCCAGAAAAAGTCTTCTACTCTATGATTCTATTAAATAAGTTCTATATTTTTTTTAATTGTGTACTATCCTCTTTCACTCTTTTTTTTTTTTATTATTTTGAGCGACAGCAATTCCAAATTCCACATAAATAAACTAATTACCATTCTAAGCAACCCAAATCTGGGCATATAGAACCATCCCTAGTATTAATGTATCTTTGCTTAGGAAAGATTAATTCAACAACCTGTGGAATTCAAATCACTATCTGAAATTATGCATTTTGCTGGTCCCTTCCTACTCACAAAATGCAGTAAATTGGCTAAGTTTAGAGATTTCTACTGTATATTTTTTTTTGCCACAGGAATATGCTTTTTGCCTGGGACTACTACAACACCAAGCTGTGTGGTATGGTCAACATGCTGGAGGGAAGGGAGGCCATCCAGAAGGACCGTGACAGGATTGAGAGGTGGGCCGGTGCCAACCATGTGAAGTTCAACAAGGCCAAGTACAAGGTCCTGCTCATGGACTGGGGCAATCACAAGCACAAATATAGCCTGGGTGGAGAATGGATTGAGAGCAGCCCTGAGGAGAAGCTTTAAAGAATAATAGTGTTTGTTTAAACAGATACTAGCCAGATAATATAGCAGCAATGACCCCTTTATTTGAAGATATGAGATTTATGTAAAAAACATCTATAATTTATTCTAAGTGGATAAAGATGACAAGTTTCTAGGCTCTATTCCTAGGTCACTTCTGAATACCAGTAGCAGGAAACCTATTGTGGTACACTGTGATTTATTCTTAAAGGAAAATACACCTGACTACACCATTTGCTTTGCTACACATCTTTATAAAGGAATCATGTAAAGCTCTGTCTAATGTGCTAATGTTTACAAAATTCTCTCCAATAAACTACAGTAACAAAATGCACAGGTAAATGTACCCGTGGTACCACCTCACTGGTATTGTGCTCAATGGAGATATACCAGGGACAAATGTTGCTCATAAAATGTGTAAATAAGCATGACAATACAGATAAAACAAAACTATATTCCCGTCTCAAGCCAAACCTATTTCTGGTAAACTCTGCTTAAACTTTGTTGTGCTTTTTTCTTCCCCCTGCCTTTTATGCTCCACTTTAAGCAGAAGCAGGGAGTCCCACAGCTCTCATTAGACAGTGCATTCTTGCAAGCCTTCCACACTATTTTAGGATGTTATAAAATTTTTGATAAATACAATTGAAATAGATTTTTTTCTGTTCCAATCTGCAGCCCATTGGAGATACTGAGTAATTGATAGTGCCCATGTCCTAAGATAACTTGCACAGTTTTTGCACAAGCAGAAAGGATTACTCTTCACTCTGTTGAAGGTCGCCATTTGATAAACTCTCCTTCAGCTATTAGCAGCTGAAAGATTGTGGTTTTGCTGAATAACTCCTAGGTTACACAGACAAAAAAACCCATCAATTCATTAGCAAGGCCAGTACCAAAAGTAGCTGTTAATAATAAAAATTCAGCTTTTACTCATAGCTCATTGCTTGTATTTTTGAAAATACATATTTAGATAAATAATTCTCCTCATCAAGATAAATTAATTCCAGATTCAAAACTGTATTTCAGCACCACAGTTCATAGTAACTATTTGGCATGTTGTTCTTCACAGGATGTGGGAATATACTCTGGGCTTTGACTGGCCACTCAGGTATATTATTCTCAATTTCAGTAGCTAGAACCAGACAGTCCACTATTGTTCATGTCAAAAGTATCTGCACTGCTAACAGTCTTTCCAAAATTGTTTCATACTCAGATATGCTGTTGTTTACTTCCTGTCTGTTTCAATGGACATGGATCGCAAAATGTGAGGGGTGCTTATAGGATGGTGTCTTTTCTCTCCATCAGCTTCACTCCAAAATAACCTGTCAAGTAAAGAGAGTTGCCAAGGAGCTTGCAGAGCCCATGGTCTGCCACTATAAGTGCCCTGTCTCTTGCACTAGCTGGCCCCAGGGCAGCTGTTTCTCCATCTGCCTGTCCACCAGGGGTGGTTGGGAGCAGCCCAGGACAAAGGTCTGATGGGAAATGCAACCTGTGTCTGAGTGGAAACAGGGGACCAGGTGATGGAGATCAGCTGATTGCAGCACTCCCTTTAAATTGCAAGCCCTGGGCTGCTTAGGCCAGGCTAGGTGTGGGGGATATGTTCTTAGCTGGTGGAAACACTGCTCAGAAGGTAGTGTGGTACAGGAAGAAACTTAATTTAGTGTCTGGAGATGAAGTAGGAAGCATGAGGAAAGAACCAAGAGGAGTACAAGGTTGCTGAGGAGCTGTGGCCCCTGTCTAGTGCTTCTACTTCTCTAATTTCTCTTGGGAGAGCTAAATAAATCCCACTGCTACTTTGCTTCCTCAACAAGGGACCAAACTTCTTGTTTGTAAGGACAAGGAATGAAGCGTCTGTTTGCGTGCCTGAAGTGGAAGCAGCTGCCTGCCCAAGGCAGGGTAAGGACTGTGGGGTTCTGCAAAAGTGGTAGGAGATCTCCCTTGTACCGCTTGTCTGGTTCACCCCTAAAAGGATAGGCTTCTGCTTTGGCTGGAAATGGATGTACATTGCAATTATCACCAGGAGGATACACAGTCAGAAAGCTGGGAAGGAGTCATGCTACAAAGGTAAGAGCTTTGCACAGAAGTTGGTACCTGTCTGGAGGTGAGGTACTATGAAAAATCCCAATTTCAAGAATCTGAGTTTTTTACACTAGGAGGCTGTGATTAGTAAATATAACAATGTTTTGTGGGAACTTAAACTCCTTGCTGTCTGGGTATTCATCTATTATGCTTTTGAATACTGTGCTTGCTGTAATCACCTGACTTATTAGCCATTTCCTTTTTAAAATATGTTAGTGTAATTTTTTAATTTCTTTGTGCATGTTTATAAAAAAACAATCTTGCTATGTGCAGTGGCTGTTGCTGTAGTAACAAAAACTAATTCACTGTGTCTCTCCTGAAGCAAATACTTATTTCATACCTGGATATGCAATAGGCATTTTCATGTCTTCCCCTCATGTAAGTCAACTCCATTAATGTAATACATATATACAGTTACAATAGTGTAAAGCAACCAAAGAAGCAGTAAGAACTATTTTCCATGATATAATGCTGCAGGAGGGAACCGAGGGAAGGTTCTGTCTTCTAGCCAGAGTTAAAGGAACAAAGGAGAAGCTTTTTTGGGATTTCAAACTGGCTTGGCTGGGGCAACTTTTCTGCTTTGCATTTCTCACGTAGAAAGCTGATTGAAAATTTTCCAGCATTTTCTCCCGGAAAATGCCAATTCATGGAAATCAACAAGTTTCATGGAAATATGCTGATCTTGTAAAAAATATTCTCATTGCACAAAAAAGTGAACGGTGATGACAAGGTCAAGGAATGTTCCAATATTCCATTTCAAGCTTGTTGGTTTTAACACTTCATCTTGCATAAGGTATTAGAGGCAAAAATGAAACATGACTTAGCTAACTAAGAAAACTTGAGAGTCAACTTCTGTTATTGTGTGGAGTTGCAAACAGGGTGTGTTGAAAATATCTTTTGTGAAGCTCCAAAACCTGATGCTGTTGGTTTCTGCCAGGCAGTTGTTTCCTGGGTGCAGGAGCCTGAAATGGGAGTGGGCAGGGCTGTGAATGTCCACTGGTTGCCCATGTGAGAAACCAAGGCACTGCTGTTATTGATGGGTTTAAAAGAGGACTTAGGATCACTTGTGTATTTCTAAGCCTGGATGTAGTTTCTTGCTAATGGTTTTCATAAAGCTGTGGTACACAAATTTTGGGAGAAGATGTTTTATGTCTGGAAAAATCTAGTCTAAAGCTTTAATTTGCTCATATCCTTTTCAAATATTAACACCAGATTATTTGCATCCCGCATCTTATCTTGTAGAGGTGTGACTTGAATTAAACCTGAACTGTGGCTGTTGCAGCTCCATGCCCATTTCTGTGAATAGTATGCATACATTTATCCTTCTAATGTGATTAAAATACCATATAATCAATGTTGGTTTTAATTAGTGGTCTCTCCTCAAGAACATGACTAAGCAAGTTCATGTGCTTTAGCTGCTGTCATTTTCCTTTTATTAGTACAATGGTTTTGATTTTTTGGAGGTGCTTTTTTTTTTTTTGTGGAGCTGGAGTGGGTGGTGTTGCAGGGGTTGAATGTTTTGGTTTTCCACTTGCAGTAAATGTTAAAAGATTTATCCTTGAGAACAAAATGTATGTGAACATGAAACACTTGTAGAGAATAAAGTGCTCTTTGTTAATTTAGACACTTGTGATCAAATCCTGGGCTAAAAGTTTCTCCTTCTGGAGTTAGTCTAACTGAAGCAGAAGAATCCATTTCAACTCAATTTAATGAAAATCTGCACTTGAAAAATGGCTTTTACAAAGAAAGTTAATTTTTTGTAATAGGACTGTATACATTAACTACTTCCCCATATGCAAACCATACCTATATTCAGGTGAGAAATCTTAGATTCTGCAGATGCTTCTTGTCTGGTGATGGAAGAAGAGCAGCTCAGAGGTACAAGTGCCCTGTGGGGCCATGTATTGAGGCCAGAAGCCTCTCTGTCTGATCCCTGATGGGAAGTGCTCATACCCATCCTTCTAAAGTAGACAAGCCTGATGTAAATGCCTGTTCAAACAGCATGGGGTCAGATCTTTAGAGGTTTTGCAATCCCACTGTGAAGGCCCTTCCCACCATGCAAGCCAGACACTTTCTCATATATATATATATATATATATTTATATATGGGATATATATATATAATCTTTGCCCCCTAACCTACTTTATCCATCCCTGAGGCTTCAAATATTCTCCTTCATCAGTTGTTTCTCAATGCCTTCCTTAAATGCTTTGGAGAACAAGCTGAAAATCTGCTCTACATTAAGGTGCACTCTCACCACTTAATGGCAAAACTCTGATGTGATCTAACTTACAAATTATATACAGTTCTAGCCATGCAACTTGGGCTAACACAAATAAAAGCAGATCTCTGCATACTGTAGTCAAATAACCCTTGGGATGATCTAGGAGATTTTCCTAAATGTGCCTAATTCATAGTGGCATGCATTTATGAGCATGTGTGTCCTCAGCAGCTTCTTTTTTTTTTTTATTGCCTTGATTTTTTTTTTAACTTAGTTTGGTCCAGCTGTTGGGAAACAGGCCTGACCCTGCCTACAGGTGGGTTTTGATATGTTCCATCAACAACAGACTGCAGAACACCTCCTGCTTGCAAGGCATAATGGGAGTTAACCTCTCCCTGATTTTCCTACCAGTGTGTTTCTTGCCCTGCACTGTTCTCCTTCCCCTTCTGAGTGCTACCCTTGGCAGCATGTGACCTATGAGGTTCTCAAGCTTCTGCCATGGGCAGCACTGAATGATGAATGTAGGGAGGAAAGAAAAAGATGCTGAATGCTATCAAGCTTGTCAAATGGGCTTCTCCAGAGCAGTCATGTTTGAACACTTCTTTGTTTGGCGTCCCAGCCTGAAAAAGTTCTCACAACTTTCATCCAACTCAAAAGATGAGTTCAGCTAAGCTCCCTCCCCATTAATTGGGATCGCTGCCTGTGAGTTCAGACGTTCTACTATTCCATGCCATGCTGTATCTGCACTATTGATGGAGCCTTGGCCTGGCAAGCTTGCAACCTGCCCATGCTGTTTACATGCCAGTCTGTTCTTGAGTGCAAATGCAACCTGGTCTAGTGGGAGGTGTCCCTGCCCATGGCAGGGGGATTGGAACTAGATGATCTGTAAAGTCCCTTCTAAGCCAAAATGTTCAACGATCCTATGACATCTCCAGAGCATACTGCATAGACTATTTGAATTCACTTAATTTCTAACCTGAAGATCAGGTGTGCATCCATGTTCTATGGATCTGCTGCAGACTCAAAGTGCTTTGTGATGGTGCTTCCCTATCAGGTTTCTCCCTTTGAGAAAGGACTTGTCCCAAAATCATCATGTGGCAAAATGCACTTAAAGCTGCTTCATGCTAGGACCCAAAATGCAAGGAACAATATGAGGTTTTTGACCTGTACCAGGCATCTGAGATGCAACACTAACATACCAAGTTCTTATGTTCCCCTCTCTGGGGTTAACCAGGGTTAACTGGGCCACCTGTTCCTCCATGTGCTAGATGTCATGCAGGGAAGTGGCAGCAGAGCAATGCAGACTTAGAAAGTGAGATGTGAGGGTAAAAAAAGAGGTTTCCAACCAGGGCAGAGAAAAAGGAAACCAGCAAATGAGGACCAGAAAGTGAAATAGGCAGGAGTGGGTAACCAGTTGCGTTCTACTTGTCTTTTAATTGCTTGTACCTAGCTTGATGTGACTTTCATTGTGGTATCAGTAGTAACCCCAACAATAGGGAGCCTGGCGGTGCCTGGCTGCAGCCAATGGAAAGAACTGAGAAACCTTCCTAGGTAGAAAACTTTCTGTACTGAAAGCTTAGTATTTGGGCCTGAACTAGTCACTAGGGTTTTTTGTGTTTTTTCTAGACTTTTGGCTTGACTCATTTGTGAATGGCCCTTCTCCAAAAACAATGTTATGCTGTTTCTATGGGATACACAACAAATCAGAAAGTTTTTTTTCCCAAGCTCTGACAATCCTAATTCCCTTTCATGCCAGGATATCCTACTACATGATCTAGTAACTAGCTGGCTCAAACCAGGACAAGCTGTTAGCTGCTGGTACTATGTTTTGATCCAGCAGCCACCAACAACCCGTGCATGTAAACATCAGCTTCTCTGGAAAATACGGACAACCTGTTAGTAGCATGTGGATTCCCTAAAGACACAAAACACATCTTTGCCTTGCTTCTGATACAGTACTAACTCTCACCAGGTTAAGCTAAGAAACTGGCTCTTTTACCGAGTTCAAACTCTACACATTTTAGTGCCAAACTTGACAGTCTTCGTGACATTATCTGAAGTGATAATGAAGAGTAATTCCATAGTCCTGAGCTCTAGCTAACGAATGCTGTCTCATTATCCAGAATCACCCCTGCAAATCTTGATGCAGAACTTGTAAGAAAAATTGCATAAGGAATTGAAGCCTCTCCAAAGAGGGAATATGACCATGGCAACTTATAAACCAGGATGCAAAACTTCACTTGGGTAGTTCCACATGTAGACAAGTCACTTGATACTACACAAGCAATATTGTTAGCTTGTGTTTTATTTCTGGATCCCTGATGTGGGAAATGGAATATATACAGCTTGAGCTCTTGGAGCTATACTTTGAGGGAGGGCAAATACTTGGAAAGGAATTAAAGCTAAATTAAATACTAGGTTTAAAATTAGAACAGTTGTACAGATAATTATTCTAGAATACTCTTTATGCTCCAAGCTAACTCTGTCCCTTCTTATTCCAGAACAATATCCTTGTCTTCTAGGAATGCCAGCACAGTCTTCTCCAGGAGACTAGAACAAGTTGTCCAGGGAAGTTGCACATGCCCCTTCTCTGCAAGTGTTCAAGGCCAGGTTGGATGGGGCTCTGAGCAACCTGATCTTAGTGGAAGGTGTCCCTGCCAGTGCAGGGGGTTTGGATCTAGATGATTGTTAAGGTCTCTTCCAACCCAAATTATCCTATGATCTCAGAGCTGCTGGTCATTGCAGTGTGCTGAAGGTTAATTAGGTTTAATGTACTTAAGAGGTTGTATTTTCTCACCTTTCTTAGGAGAACAAATTATGCACATCTTCCCTGCCATACCTATAGCTGCAAAGCCACTATATGTGCAAGCAGGAATACTGGGGAAGGCCAGGTTTACACAGCAGGTTTACTTATGATATCTGGCTTAAGCTGTCCTGACTAAATTACTATGTGGAGCAGGGTGTATATATGGTACTTGTTACTAGTGAATCTTCACACCTGAAGTATGAATGCTGTTTGCCAGGCTCTTTGCTTTGTAGTGACTTCTGGCTAGCTTTCTGTCTATAACCTTGGTTATTGAACAGAGGCATTCTTAATTCTCAGTGTACCCTTATGTTCACAGACAGGTTTAATGTCTCAACCTACTTGGTTGTCACAGGAAAAGGGCATCAGGTATATGTCTAAAGGCTAATAAGTAGCACTGGGATATTACCTGAAGATGTTTTCTTGATCAAATAACTCTTTGGGACAGAAGCTTCTAATGGGAACAGCTATTTCAGATGACTGCTTCAGCGCCAATGGGAAAAACGTGGGGAGAGAGCTTAAAATGGACTGAGAGGAAAAACATTTTCTTTAAACCAACTTGCTGAGTCTCTTACATTCCATTATGAAACATTTCCTAATCTCTAGCCCTTTTAAAGTAAGCATGTGATCCTGCCCCTCGCCACATAAAGAGCAGAATGATGTTGTTCTACCAGAGCCAATGTGCACTGCAGTTTTCAGAAGGGTCCTGGCATATTCCTGGGTTAGGTATCAAACTTGTCAACCCTCTACTCCAAGGCAGCACCAACTGGTGTAAATGTCATTACTGGCACTTTATTTTGCTGAAGCCCAGTGCAAATTACTAAATTAATGGTGACAAAAATTTGTACTCTAGTAGGCTGTAATACTATCCAGACTGCACAGGGATCCATGGATGCTGATCTGCTCTTTAACACAAACATGCTTAAAGTTGGAACACAGATATGCCATATTCAGCTGAGGATACAGAAATACTCTCTGTGGGAATTATTCAACCAGGGCCCCAGTGACAGCACTTTCTCTTCTAGAAACAGTTGCCTTTGAAAGCACCAGGGTTCCATCCTCTGAACTGCACAGGCTTCCTAGCAGTGTAAATCCTAGTAATTTTTTCTGATTATGCTTGTGGTGTTTTACTAGATTGTTGTTTGAATATCCTGCAATGAAGGTATTTGAGGTTAACATGTCCTAGTCATATTTGGGCTTGTGTGTCTAGTGAGTTTTCTGGGGGGGAAAAAAGGTCTCAACAGTGAGGTGGAAACATAGGAGCACTGGGGTATGTTTTGTATGACATAGTGAAGGCATCTTAGTAGTGGACTCTGGTTACCCCAGGAAGGAGCTCCCAGTGTTGAAGGCTCCTTGAATTCTAGTGTCTTCAAGATTTATTGAAGAGAACATCATGCTCTGTTGGGTGCCCATGAGGTGCCCAGTGAAAAGACAGGAAACTTGACTTTGAGGATCCTGCCAGAGATATTTGGACAGAATGGTGAAGTTACATGTGAAGAAACATCCTTAACTAAAAATAATCTGATTGTTGGCTTTGTCTTCAATGAGAAACAGGTGCTTTTCATTATCCTCAAATACTTCTGATATTGCTGTAGCCTGTAGAATTATGTTTCTCAGCCAGTGGTGTCTGAATTGCTGATAGTTTGTGTGATAGCTGGAAGCAGTCAACAAAACAGTTGACAAAAAAAATCTGAAGGGAAAATATTAAAACAAATGCCCTATGTACACAGCAAAAAGAATAGGGAAGAGACGTCTAAAGCTACACCTAATTCTTTAAAGGGGCACTGCAGAAAGGTTATTTTTTAATACAATACTTATTTTTACATTAATATATATTGAGGGGAAAAACTAATATTGAAGCCAAGGAATTAGATAGCAGTAAAAGAAATCTCATCTACTTTTTCTCCCGGTAAATTAACTTTCTCAGCAACCCTAAATACACTCTGTTCTATATGGTATATGCTGATACATCTTTCTTTCCTCCAAACCATTTTAACACCATTTTAACCCAACCTGACATTCTTATATGTGGAGCCCTCCCATTGCAGTGATATTAAACTACTAAGGTCTGAAATAATTTCTTCCCCAGGCTTTGTTGCAATAAAGGTGTATTCCAATAATCATGTTAGAGGTGAAGTGACTGACCTAAGGACACACAAGAAATCTGTGATGGGTGGGAAATTTGAATTCAAGTCACTAACTTTCACTAATGCATCTGTTCCTTAATGAAAACTACATTATAAGACATAGAGAACCCAAATAAATTAGGGCCAGGCAAATTCAGATAGGCACAACATAATCCCATTTTCCTTGCACTAGCTGCTGTGTGCATAGTCTCTCCCAAATAAAGAAGAAAGTTCACCTCTCATTAAGGCTACCCTACTTCCACAGGGTAAGAACATGCAAACATATGGTTGTTGCTACACAGCAGCTAATAAATTATGGTGGGAAATAAATGCCTGCCCTAATACTAGTTCTTTGTGTAACCCTCACTGAGTATTATATTGCTCTTGCAAAAGCAAAGTTCCTTGCAGGTACCAACCAAGTGGGAGAAGAAAACCATTCAGCTGAGCTGATAGCTAAGCCTTGATTTGGTCTTGAAGCCAACTCAGATGGCAAACCTGTAACCAAAATCAGTGGCCCATAATGTTAAAACAAGCAAATGGCTTTCTGCTGAAATATTAAGTATAATATATAGAAGTGCACAAACTGTACAAATGCTTTTTTAAAAAGGTGACAAAGAAAACTCCTGACAAAGTGTGTTCAGAGAAAGCTCTTTAATTTTAAGGACAAACATTTTTCTAAATCATAACTACACTTAATTTCCATATGTTGGAAAAGAAAGAGGCTATGGTGTAAATGAAATGGGAGGTTTCTCCAGTGAAAGCTTCAGATGAGCAGTTGCTCCTTCAGGCATCTGCTTGTGGGAATATGCCAGACAAGAACTTTGCATCCATATGGTACACTGCAAACAAGGCGCTCGTCAGTATACATACATTGGCCAATTTTTGCACATCTTTTATGTTTGCCTTATAGCAAACAGTAGAGAGAGTCTTCCAGTCTCTGCTGGGGCTTGCTGGCTCTTATGATAACAAGAGGAAGCAAGAAAAAGGTACTTCAGGGGTTGGGAGAAGCTGAGATAGTAAACAATTAAGTGACTTGCCAAGACCACACAAGGAGCAAACTATTATCAATAGCCCTCAGGCTCATAACTCCTGGTCTACAGCTCATTCATAGATATGGGACTTCTCACGTTAAAGCTACGATTGCTCTACATAAAGCATCATAAAACTTGGAAACTACTACATCAATGCACCCACTGGCTGTCCAGATAATTTCCTGGCTACCTCTGCTCCTTACGGCATGCAGCAACATAGGTAATGAACCTGTATTACAACTCAAGTACTCAAAATAAGTCACGCAGTGCTTGGGCACAAGTAGGCTGCACACCCTCTTGCTTTAGTGACCTGTGGCTCTCTTAACTGACAGACTTGGATACAAAGGCTGCATGTTCAGGTTGGTATAGCTCTTCTGGAGAACACTCTAGTCCTATAGGGCTTTTGATGAGGGTATTTTAAAGTGTAGCAATACAGCTAAAGTACTTGTTTACAGCCAGATTAGGTTTTTGATGTTTTTGAAACTTCTCCTAGGAGTCTGGGTGACTGTTTCAAAAAACAAAATAATAACCTGCCCCCCTGCACACTAAAAGATAAAACAACCTATTGTTAGACTTCTGAAATAAGCGTATGTGTGTTTGTTATCACCTTTCTTAGGAGGGTTGTCTGTCCCCGGTGCCAAGTGAAAAGGATGCCCTATGGATGACTATATGGCCCAGCAAGCACAGAACTGTGCATTCTAGATCAAGGGCTCTTGCAAAAGAAAGTAGCTAGGCAGAAGCAGAACAAAGCTTAAGCCATCAATTTAAGAATCACATTAAACTGAAATGTACCTTGCCAGATTTTGTTCTCTGGCTCACTAACATCAGTTTGTATGGTCAACCTTTCTTGCAGAAGTTTCTAGCTGATAGACATTTAAGACACAATCTGTTCAGCCTAAGGGAAAACCATCCTGTGCTGCTGTGACTGTGGTGAAAGGGGTCCTATGCCAGGAAAACAAACTTTTAGTGCCATTATTCATATTTTATTTTCTTGTATACTTGTGCTGGGACTTCAAGTGCCACTTGTCATGGTTGTTTTTCTTTGATGCAGACCTTTGAAATAAATTAAAGAAGTCCTTGATTTGTGGAAGCTGAATTCATATAAAATAATCTAGATGGCTGACAGCCAGTTGCAGTGTTGTTTAGTCACAAAGCTATCATCATCTCATTATTGCAATTTTTTTGACATTTGCTACCTTGGCAGCAGACACTCTGAGAATCTCAGCTTTGAAAGTCCATTGAGATGTCTGTTTAGCCACCCTGATGATGCAGAAAAGTTTGAAAATGTTAAGCCCGTGTGTTCTGAAGCCTCATGCCAGAAAGTAAATAAGAATCTTAATAGAAGCTAATTGAGAATGTGAATTTAAAAACAATGAAGGCTCCCTTCTTGGGGAACTAGGGGAGTAGGTGGGGAGGGGAGTAGCAGTAACATACATCCAGGAAAGTGGTTAGTCCTGACCTGATGTTATTTGGAATTTCAGAACTATTAAGGAAAGGGCATCTCATAGGAAAAACATAAGAAGTAAAGTTCCAGAGCTGACTGTGTGATTTGTTCCCTGTAGCACAGAAGCATATTAAATGCCCTCCTGGGTCAGACAAACAGTCCATCTTAGTCAAGTGCTTAGATTCTAACAGTGGCAACAGGAAATACTGTTTAGTGAGAGCACACAAACCTGGCTGCTTTCTGCAGTCCACTTTTCTGTGGCCCATCCTTGAGAATTGTTGCATTAAGCATATCACAGGGCACATCCCTACCTTCTGCTTTCAGACTCTCTAGATCTGTTAACCATGAAATTGTGTAAATCCTCACTGCACTTGCTGGTGCTACCTGTGTCTTAAAACTCTGGCAGCTAGTTTCAGGATTTCACTACTCATTCTGTAAGGAAATACTTCCTAGTATCTGTTTTTAAGCCAGTCTTACAATAAGTTAATCAAGTAGCTTTTACTGTAGTATTCAATGAATTGTGTTCAGGCTGCCCTCCATTTTAATGCAGTGTAAACCCTGATCATAGCTTCCCTCTACCTTTTGCCTTCTAACTGGGGAGTCCCATTTTTCCATTATAGAGCTGCCATTAAATCCCCCTAATTGTTCACTGTCTATTATCCATCTTGACTGCAAAGCTTAATTCAGTCGCAAACGATCATCTTTTTGACTCTGGCCAGACTTCTGAGAGCTATTTATCTTGCAGAAGGACTTGCAGTTCTATCATGGGAGTGCAGGAATTTCCTTCTACCTTCCCCTTCACTTACTCTCTCCCTAGGAAATTTTCTCTTTATCATCCACACTTTGCACTTGCGCTTAACTTTTTAAGCAATCATCTCATATTAATAAAGCCTTCTCGTGTATCTCAGCATAGGATGGTGAACAAGGAACCCCCAAATGATAGAAGTTTTCTTAAGCTTATATGATAAATAACAGCAAAATTAAGAACAGATGCTAGAAAACTAGGATCAAAATCTGTTGCTGTTCACCACAGCCCACTGTGATTCATTTCAAGACACAATTTCTGCATAAAATTGTGATGTTCACAACTTTACACCAATCTGACTTCAAGGTTATACTTAAATGCATGTATTCTTTTGGTCTGCTAATTAACTATTGGTGCAGACACACTTGGACTTCAGAACTGTCCTTCATTTGCTGTGTGTACATAAAAATGATATCTTTGCAGTTGTATTCATATGAAAATTCTTCTCTTTAGCAGTTACAATTTTACTCAGACTACCTTTGAACATACAAGCAAACTCACACGAGTGACAATGCCAGTCAGATTATGATTCTCTGGGAGGTGCAAAAACCTCCTTTCTAACAATGTGTAGAAAGCCTAGGCAAGAGATAGGGAGCTTCAGACACTCAGCCTCCCATGTACAGGGACAAATGCTAGAGGGGAATTTTGCTTCACCTAGCAGATACAAGAGGCAACAGTCAGAATGATTAACTTAAGACTTGCGTAGACCAGTGATGGTACCCTATAAATAGATCTTAGGTAAATTTTCAGTTCCACATACTTCAGGGCTTAAGCAAACAAAGGTACCATTTAATTAAGATATCATGGCATATGGGATCAAGAACTACATACCAGTCCATGCCTTTTTTCTTGTTTTCCCTAAGTAATGCACAAATAAAAGTCCAAATCTGGACTAACTCCCAGAAGTTTAGGGTTTTGTCCAAAAACTACTTGATTTTCAAAAGTCTGTGCAATTTGCCTTATTCTCACCAGCACAACAGATTTTCTTCATAGTAATTTCAGACAAGGTGAAAAATGCCTTTGGTAGTGCAGCACCAAAGCAGAAAGCAAAGAGTGGGTAACCAGGGAAAGGGTAAGAAAATGCTTTAAAAAGAAGTTAAACTGCATGCAAGTGAGCACGAAATTGAAGTTACCCTTAAATGATTTTCCCCACAACATGTTTCAGCAGCAGCAGACTCTCAGAATCCTCCCTTCATTCACTTGTTGCGTTTGGGTGAAAACATACAGCAGAAGAGACAACTGTTCTACTTGTGCACTAGGCTTTTGACTTAATATTGAATATAAGTTTGTTTCTAAAGTTGTTCACTGTATGTACTTAATGCTTATCTGTGATGTGTCCCCACACAGTACATGTATTTAATATAACTTTCCTAGTCAAGGCTGCACTAATGGTGTTAAATGGTGTCTATGTTGGTGGTAATGTGTTGATGGTGGGATAGTTTTTGTCCCTAGTTTAAACAAGGCACCAGCAAATCCATCAGATGAAATTTATTTAAAAGATTCATCACATTGCTGCTTTTCCTGCAGTAAAACAGGCTATAAAATTCCACCAAAGTTAAATAAGTGTGCTGCTGAGCTGATGAAAATGCCAGTGCATGAAGTGCCCCCTGGTTATCACTTGAGGCAGCCTAAACTAGGATCTCAGGCTAAACAAAAGCTTCTTTGCGAGTGCTAAAATCTTTCAGAAGGCATTTGGATTATCTGTTTTGGTTTTATTTAGCATCTTCCGGGCATCTAGCTAAGACAAAGGCCTAGAGTTAAGATGAACACTAAGAATTTCATGCGCAGACAATGATGTTTGGGCCTGCTGCTGCCTGGTGTATGCTCAGGATGTTAAAACCGCCTCCCAAACTGCTCACTGGCCTCCCTTAAACGTTGCATTCCAGCTGTGCACTAAAATATACAAATATATATATTTATATATAAAATTCAGAGGCCGTAAGACACTGTCTCAGTTGAAATGGATGTAAAAATAACAGTTCTGGAATGGCTTATACCTAGGACATCGGACAAAATAGAAAAAGTAAATGATACCCTGATGTCCTGTTAGTGTTTGAGAAGAGGCCTTATGAAGGAAGGCTTTTCTCTTCTAGCAGCACTTTAGTTTTAGATTCATAAATAATCTGTATAACCCTTGTGCAGCTTGGAAACTGGAAACTGGAGGACTGCATGCTTTATCTCAGCTATTCAAAAAACAGTGAATATGAGGTCACAAACCCCAGCTGCCAAAAGATACTTGGAGAGATAGATATTTATATGTGTGCATGTATATCCATCTCCCTGTATGCTTATTTATATTTAACAAAAACTTTCTCTTGGACCAGGAGGTATAACCTCAGCCCTGTGCTTTGGATTATTTTTTGTGCTGGTGAGAGGTGCTGGCTGGCCTGGCGGCTCTTGAGACAGGAGACCTCCACTTATCTTTAATGTAACTAGCACATAGGCAGTATCAGAAGGGACATCTCCCTTTGCTGTCATCTTCCAACACTGCCCAGTAGGGAAGCATCTTTAGATGGGTGAGACAGATTAATTCTTTATTTCTAGTTGCACTGGATGTAAAAAAGATGGAGTGTGAAAAGCTCCATCAAAGCCCATGTGTGGAAGAGAGGCTCCCACTGATGGGCAGAGACTTGGATGCCAGATAAGGTAAAGCAGTAGAAATTTTGCCACTGATTTCTGAAGCTAGGAGCTACATTTTAGCTTCCTCAGTGGCTTCCTGAGATGAATCTGTTTCTGATAAACTAATGGAAAGGCAATCTTAATGCTAAACTGCTGTTTGCTTTTAATTTCTTGGGATTTCTGTCTCCTGTACACTTCACTGCTTTTTCGCACTACCTCTGAACCAGCAAAAAGGAAAATGCAATAATAACAGCATGCCCATGTTTTTCCTTGCACGGCCCCTTGAAAAGAAAGATAGCCCTGTATCCAGAGCTGAAATGTTTTCTATGAGGATAAACTCATGAAGGAAATTTAACTCCCAATTCTAACACATGAAACACAGCTCAGGACTTCCAGAGGCACTGGCTTACTCCCCAACATAAGTATACTTTCACAAGCATAGCAGAAGTATACCCTTGCTGACATGCTAACCCCCCTGTAACTTTCTGAGTTCCTGCTCTGGGGAATGATGATACTAGAATACGTATATAAAGTGGCTGTAAGAATATTTTTTAACATAGACACAACCCATTTTTTTTCCTAACCTTGCTCTTAAAAATGGCTGTAGCACTTCTGCAGTCATCTTCCAGAAAAGAAAAGCAGCCTGAAGCAGATGCCCAGCATGGAAATATCCAGCCTGAATAGCTAAGCAATGTCATAAGAAACTTAGAGGGGATCAGGTGCTACCCTACTACTATATAAGGTTACCCTAAATAGTTTAGGTTCCAGATCCACCTGTCACATTGAAAACTGAGGCTTAGCCTGACAAATTACACTCATCCTTTTCAGAGAAAGAAATGCAGGAGCGGTACTGACTTCACTTTCATAACTCAGGATTTTGAGGCAGCACAGTTAAATGGTTCCTCTTACTGACCCTGTGAGCCTGATGCTTTGTATGCTAGTAACTAGCATTGTCTCCTCATTATTTTAATTGCCAGACTTCTCAGCTAACCACATTTTCTTACTGCTCTTAGCAGTCTGAGCCAGACTCCTCTAGAAGTATCACATTGCCATTGAACAGAAAAAAAAATACAACTGTGAGCATGTCCTTGCTGTCCTGTAATAAGAACACTGTGAGGTGTTTGTATCCAGGAGATGAAGCTAGTAGGTTGTGATAAGCCTGTGTTTGTGCAACTGAAAAACGTAACATGGTGATAGCAGCAGTTTAAACCATGCAAGTAGCAGGAAGAGTCCTTGGTTCAAAAAGTTGGTGCCTGATTCAACTGGAGAGGCCTGGGTTGGACTTGTGGCACAGATATCAGCTTGGTGTCAGTGACTTCGTGTCTTTGCCTGGTGTCTGTCCCCAGTATGTGAAATATGTGCTACTGCAAGGGTCTGTTAATGCTGCACTATTTGCAGTCTGTTACAAGCCAGAGGTGGAAAAGTAGACTGAGCTGTAACTTTTCAGAGCATAAACTTTTAGAGAATTTGTAGGAAGCACTCCAAAGTCTGAATGTGAAACAGCACAGCACCTATGATTGAGGAAATGTAATGCCTCACTTCTCCTGGGGTCTATATTTTTTCCCTTAAAATGATTGCTTTAAAGTATTTTCTCTTTCCATTTGTTATACTACTTTCTGAGAGACTCTGCTAGCACTGGGTGTGGGGGCACCCTAGACTCCTGCTTTCCTCTCTGGGATGTGCTGTGGAAGGACAGTGGGCATGGTCCATGGAACAACTGACACTGCTCTTTGCAGACCTGTTCCAAAGGCCACAGAAATACATACACACTTTTCCATTGATTTTCACAGACTTTGGATTCATCTCCGGATGTCTGTCAATACTTAATTGTAGAAATATTGCTATGGAAACTACGTAAAGATGGCAACTCAGAGGAGATCCAAAACGGTATTTTTCTGGAGGTAGCAGGAGAAAAGCCTTGCTGTAAATCACTTCAGATTCTTCTGGATAAATTCTGTTCAAGTCCCTGGAGTGACCAAGATTGAGGAAACCTGTTCTTCATCAAAATATATTAAAAACACCCCAAAATATCTACCTTCTCATACTTCCTTCAGTGAGTGTTTGAAACTGCCACTTTTCAAATCTCCTAGAGCTGTCTCTGCATCAGGAGAACCTCCTTTAAACTGCAATCCTCCTAGCAGATTATCATCTCTAAGGATGAGAAAACAGCATGGAAGTAGTGGCACTAACAAGTAACAATTCAGATTATTTGACATAATACATAACCTACACATCAATCTCCCTGTGTCTGTGAGGGGTACAGCATTTGATTACTGAACAAGGTTCTTTAGTGTTTTGTGTAGTCTTTAATTTAGCTAATAATCTTTCATTTTACACAACTAATGTTCTTCAGCTTTTCAAGTAATACAGTGAAATTTCCACATGGTTTTGAAGAGTTCTGTGAATTTGCTTTTTCATCTTTCAAGAATGTTAACTTAGTTTTTTGTTCTAAAACTGTCTGCTTCAAGATTCCACTACCCTTGTATGTATAGGATCTTTTCTGTGCAAGCTCTTGGCTGCTTTGTCAGTGTGCTTTCAAATCTTACACCCTGGTCAGAAGTAAAAATATTCATGGTAGCAAGAGTCAGCAGAAAGCTCTGTATTTTTGTTCACGTGAGTTTACAGAAGACATTGCATCTGTATTCTTTTCCACAGGCTACTGTTAATCTCTATTCCTGCAAATAAGCCACTGCTGCACAAATTGTGCAGTTCATCTTAAGGAATTCAAATGCGTAATGTTTGCACCTGTAGCATAGTCGAAGTACTGACTCAGCTAATGTTTGCAACTTAGAACCATAAAGTTATATGTAACAGAAATTCATATGATATTTTTTCTTAAATACTATAAAGATATTTCATAACTATTGTGAAAATAATTTCTTTTATTAAATAAAGATGGGACTACATATAGTTAGATAATGTGTAGGAATAATCAGATATATGGAATACAAATTCTGCTAGGAAAAAGGAAAGTTCAGGTGGCCAAGAGAGGATCATGACTATAGAAGTGATTTAGTTCAAGGGGGGAAAAAGGCAACTAAGCACCAGGGAAAAATTAATTGAATACACTCATGGTCAACAAGATCATATTTTTCAAGTCAGGAAGGGTCTCTACAGTCATCTACTCTGACCACCTTGCAATGAAGGACATAAAAGGGAAATTACTTACTGGAGAATAAAATCCTAGGGAGTTCAAGAGTTACTTAAAATTGGATGATTTCTGCACTGCTAAGGCTACTACTAGAGAACCCTGCACTGATTCCTGAAGAGACAATCCATACTATATCTCACATGAGTGCCATTCAAAGCTTCTGCAGGATTATTTAATATTAAAGTGTGGTAGTGAGTGCACTAGCTGTGTGGTGATATTTAGGCAACAATGTTCTCTCTCAAGTGCATGAGTTGAGAGAGCTGCTGTGACTTGGATTCTGGAGATACAGATGACGTAAGTCCTCCTACAGTAAGGCAGTAAAGAACACTTGTTTTGCTTCAAGTGTGCACCAGAAAGCTTCAGGATGCTATGGGTTATTTAGAAGTAGTTGTTATGATGTTGTGCTGAGGTAATAAAATTCCTTGATGTCCCAGTAAGTCCTTGAGTGATATGAGTTAACACAGTATCGTTGCCTTCATTGCACACTCCTGTTCTGGGCTAAATGGTGTCCCAAATCCTCAGGCTTTTTCAGTACTGGCTATCCCTCATGTGCAGGGTACAGGTGTAAACTGAAGACAGAACTGCCATTATCACTATACAAGAGACGGCCTTGATTGCCACAGTGACCTGGTAGCATCTTGCATAAACACAGCTCTCTTTTGGCCTTTTTTTGTGGGGGTGGTGGTGGTGTTGTTTGGGTATTTTTTATTGCTTGTTTGTTGCTTTGTTGTTTGGTTTGGGTTTTTTTTGGGGGGTTGATTGTGGGGTTTGGGGCTTGTTTGGGTTTTTTTAGAACAGCTGAATGCCAGCAGCCCAAATACTTGGCTTACAGGAATCGAATTTGGATCTTTTGGGTCACATACCAACACTTTTACTAGGACACTGGCCTTTCTTCTCAGCTTGCAATTCAAGAGCAAACTAGAGAATATTACTCTATATGCTCTAAGCTTCAGGCAGATAAGTTTTTCTAGAGGTCAATATTCAGAGTATTCATCTTGTTGTCCAAATAGAAGAGTGAAATCATAAAGTCACTAAGACTCTTCAGGAACTGTAGAGGTGCAACTGAATTATGCCTTACAAAAGAGACCCCTGTGCCAAACTGTTCTTGCTGGGTTAGTACTTTGAGGGGCACACCAAGCATCCCATGTCTGTGACTGTCCTGGAAGCTTTTTTTCTGAGCTTGGAATCTGAGAGAACTTTTGCTATCAGCAGGTTCAAAATGTGCTGAAATGTTATATGAAACATGCCTTTAGAGAAGGTCACAGGAGTATAGAGCTCCTACTGCCTAAGTGTCTCACCTATTAAAGTGAACAGAAGTACTGGAATTGCACGATTTAGTACTTTTAACTGATGATGATGTCAGTCTGCTCACGCTTGAAACCCAAGACTTTTTTCCGTTCGTCGTGTGTTGCTATCCATAAAACACAAGCATATTTTAACTTTCACTAAAAGCGATGGCATTAATGGGAACTAACAGAAAATGTCAGCACACAATCAAGTTTCAAGGTGTTTTAATCACGAACAGGTTTCCCTAAGCCCTGCTCCAACTCCTGCTGTTCATCACTGCATTTTTTCCCTGCCTTTTTGAATAACATGACTGTCAGCTACCTCCTGTGCAGAAAACAGAGGCAGGATCTAAGGTAGCAACATGCAGTTTTCCCTTGGCTGTGAAGGTCACTCTTTTCTGTCAAGTCCTTTGTTTCAAATTGCAGCCAGACCCTGTCCCTGCAGCAGCACTAGAAGGTAAAAAAGTACACCTGTAGCACCAGTGTGTGCAACAAAGTTTCTCAAACCTAATGTACGAAACTTTTCACAGCTTATTAGAAAGCATCACTCAGTGAACCTTTGGCAACTGAAGAAATGTTATTAAATGAGCCAAGCAAAGCTATTTTAGGTGATCAAAGTCTTTTAGATACAGACTAAGATGAGGTGAGATGTACAATATTGCACATTAAATTAGTCCTAATGATACTGAGGCTTTGTTCAGCTGGGTCTGGAGACCTGCTAGCAAATTATGATTTTCACACTTGGAAGGTGCTAAAACTTAAGAAATTCTTCTAGGGTCATTCTGCATTTTCCACGGTCTGTCTCTAGCCTCATCGTCACAAGGATGACAAGCTAGCCTGTTCTAGAGCTAGGAAACCAAAACAGGCAAAGCTCCCTTTCTTAGCTCAGAATCCAATGTGTCTGCATCTTTAAGCAAGAAAGAGGGGAAACAGTGAATGAGCTCTTTCTTGGAGCCCTAGACGTCTGCAGAGCTAGATAAACACGAGCCTTGTCCAAACTACATCAATATTTCTTGTAGTATAGGCTCCCAAACTCCTCCCAAGATACGCTGAGCACTACATGAACTTCTACTGGTCTCCACCATAGTGGCTGAGTCAAAGTTTTGGTGTCTCTTCCTAGATTCTAAGTAGAAAATTAATGAAAAAAAGTCATACTGCATATGCCTAAAAGAGATATAGTTTGTTTTCATGAGAGAGGCTTAATTGCTTCAGATGCCAGGTCAGAAACTGCAAAAAAAAAATCACCAAGAAATTACTGAAGTGATACAGAGGATGCATGGTGGAAATGGTGAGAAATAGATTAGTTTAATTACATTGAACACTAAAAAAAGAGTATTCTTGCATGAGATGTACTTACTTTATATTACCATGGGGCACTGAAGATTAATTAAAAGGCAAGATCTTGATTTCTTGCCTCAGCCAGTAATTGCTTTTCTTTCTGCAAGACATCTCAGTTACATAGAAGGAGAGTGGTCAGCTGATGTTTCTAGGAGAGGTCTTGCCTTTCCCTTCAAACGGGTCTGAGCCATCCAGCCAGGTTAGTCACTTCCTTTCAAGCAAAAAACAAGCTTGGATTGCTTTTTGCATCAATTACTACTGATATCTTACCAGTACAGTTCAGTAATAAATTATTTGTCCATTGACACTTAAAAAGGAGAATTTTGTTTTAAATTTTTCACCTTACCAAATCTCAAAATTGCTGATTTCTTTCTGCTGAGTGTTGTTTTCCATCTATGGACAATCTGTGTTTAGTAGCCTATAGATGGATTACCTGCAGCCCTATGCTTAAGCCTATTTCTTTCATCACAAACTCAACAGCAGAACACAGTATATGACTTGATAAGTATTTGATAATTAAAATACACTAAGCTGTGTCCTGAATAAAGTTTCTCTTGTTGCTTCCAACCTTTCTGCTTGCAGATCTTCAGAGGCAAGTGTTGTTCTTTCAGGACTGTGCATCTTTAGGGGAAAATTGCTTTGCTCCTTGTTTTTGTTATTTGAACAGCCAGGTAAACATAAACAAACAGAAGGAGGGGACTTGCCAGGATATGAATTACAGAGAGCTCTTGATCCTTCTGCTTTAGTGAATTTGTTGGCAGTGGTCAGGAAACTAGACAAATTTCTCAGCTCCCTCTTGCAGCAAGGGAGAAAGGTGGTTGTGTGGCTACAGCACAGCAGCAGGAGGTGGGCTGCCTACTCACGCTCCCAGCTTTGTAATGAAGCTTTGTTGGTCAGATTCACAGCTGGGGTAAGTGGGCATCCACTGCCAGAATGGGTGAAAGGTCACACATCACTGAAAAAAAATATTTCTAAATAAATACATAAATAAGGACACTGATATTCCTCTCCGCTTCTCTTTGAGAAATCTTCTCTGATCTACCATGCTCCATTTAGATAAAGGCCAAGTTTTCTTAATAGGAGATAAATTTCCTGAAATTTTGCCTGGCAATAGATCTAGCAGACATGGACTCATGGGATCAACTCCTGCTGTGTATCACTATTAAATTATTTCATGTTGGAATTCAGCCTGGAGCAGAACCAGCTCCAGCGTATGTAACCACAAGCATCCAGTTGGGTTAAGCAGTAGTGCTTGGTGTCACAGAATCTGCCACTGAGGTTGGTTAACACAAGGTGTTTGTTTTGGCACTCATACTCCCATGTTCCCCGATTTGCAGAGTGTGGGGGCTTGGGGTTTTTTCTGTTTGTGCTTTTTTCTGCTCCCCATGGGTCTAATAAGGCATTCTTTTGTGGTGACTCTCCAATATATTTCTATTTATTCTGAAGTTCTATTTCAGTGAAGAAATAAATAGTCCAGTCTCTTTTTTTTTTTTTTGCTTCTATGTTCTTTTTTGCACTTTGCTGCTCCAAATGTCAGACTTGAAGTTCTGACTTATAACACTCCTCAAGAGCACAGATCAATCGCTGGGTAGGTCAGGAAAAGATCATGATTGACAGCTTTGTATAACCAACTTCTGCTGTTGTGGGGAGTGGGATTTCTGTTTGCTGTGACAGCCACAGAGATAAGCCACTGACAAAAGCAGCCCTCTAAAGCTGGGTTGTGAAAATCTATGATATATTATACTCAGATTTGGATGGTAAATCTAGCTGCATGAACGGGAGAAAGAAGGTAAAGACAAGCTCCTCTTGTCCTGTGGGTTAAAATGAAACTAAGCACTCCTGGACAAGTAGTGAAAGATAGGATTGCCAGATATATATTTTTTTTAAGGAAAAGAACTGTTGTTTGAATTATTTACTTCTGTCAATAATTAATGGCAGTAGAGGAGCCCTAAAGGGTCATAGGGATCCAGCAGGGCTTATAGGGTTTGGGGCTCAGATGCTGGGTAGCTACTGCTTGCAGGCTGGATGTCTGCAGCCCTGTCCCAGAGGAGGAATCATGGAAAGAAGCTTTGGCAATGTCTGAATCACAGTTCCCTCAGTGATTTGAGATTATCAGGCTCTTCCTTTCTTTGCCTCAGTTTCCATGCTGGCCACTTAAGGATAGGCACAGTGGTCTGCCTTGCAGGAGGGTCATGGTGGTGGCCCTTGTTCCCACAGACCTTTGGAAACCTAGAATGCTGTTCAAGTGCTGAAGAAATTCCCTCCCTGGGAGAGTACATCCGGTGTGCTCTCCAGTTGCTTTGCTCCAGCTTGAAAACTTTTCAAGACTTTTATCTAAGCAGTTCCCACACAGAACTGCATCGTTGCCCCAGGCCTCTGCTCTTGTGTGCAGCTTCCTCTCTGCCAACCCCTGAGCAGCAGCAGCAGCAAAACAACCTGTGGCCATCAGGAGCTTCATGTGCTTTCAAAACCAGGCTTGATGTTTTCAACATACTTTCTCATTTTTCTGTACACAGACTACTGTAACATTTCTGGAAAGGCAAATTGAGACTCCAGCCAATTTCTATGGCATTTTAAAGCTGCACATATGTTTAATATATCTACTACTTCCTTCCCCAGGGATTCATACTTCTCTTGCCATTCATCTTTTCATACTGTATGCATAGAATATGAGTTCTCTACAGTGTCACTACCATAATATATGACATTTCCCAACATCTACATGGCAAATCCATTAGAAACTGTAACAGCTGCAGACTAATTCCAGCAGCGTGAACGCTCTACCTGGTGGGAAACAATCATAAGAAGTATTTTCCCCGTTAAGAATGTTGAAAAGGTGATAGAAACAGATGCATATCCCCTCTTCTCAGTTATTTTTCTGACTCTGGGAAGAGGTAGGAATCCATGAAAACGGGGGAGCTTGTTTCATCTGAGGTGAATGGAAAGAAATGGTATTTCAAACTGTAGGCTGGATTGAGAGCTGGTGAGATGGGACTGCCATGACCAGTAGAGTGGCAAAGGGGAGCATTTTTGGCAGTGCCCCACAAAGTGTCTGTAGAAAGGGAAGGAAAGCTGAGGGGTGCCTTCTCCCAAAGTTATAGCTGTCTCTGCAGCAGTGAGTATAATAACAGACTGTCAGGAATGCTGAGCAAACATGGACTTGGAATAAAAGCAGCAAAAGGATGAGGATGCTACAGTTTTCTTGCCCACTCTTCTCTCCTGTTTGCCACAGTCTTGGGAGTGACTGCCGGGCATGCCATGAGAGGGTACAAATACTTTCAGTCAACAGCAGCTAATGACAGCCCTGTAACCACAGCTCAGCTGAAGCCTAAAGCATTTTGTTCATCCTCCTGCTTTAAGGCAGTGTTAGTTTTTCATACACTTAAATATGTATTTTTGGATGCTGTAAATGTAAAAGGTGTAAGGGCAGAACAAAGATAAATGCAGAAAAAGAAAGTTTGATTTAAAAATACAGACATACCTTTTTTTCTCTGCTACAAAGCCAAAAGAGGTGAATTTACCCACTTCTAAGACTGAGGCTACTTATGCAGAGATATACACTGCTTCCTTTTTTTAACCTTTGCGAAGCTGGCTTCATATGACTGACTGGAGCAGTCAAAGCTTAGAGCATCCTCAAAGCTCAAGCCTGTGAAAGGTTTCCAGGACAGTAGGAACCACTTCAGAGTGGCTGTTCTTTGCCACATCACGTTATTGCTGCCAGGTCAGCTCATCTGGATCTGGTGCACTGAGCCTTTAACAATACACCAATAGTGTGGGCAAAGAGTAACAAAGGAGCTGGAGATGAGAAACAGAGATGGAATGAAGCACCAAGTGAGGAGGCTGAAAAGGTAGCTGTAAATAAAAAGCTTTTCTTGTAAAGTGCAAAGCAGAGATGATATCACCATACACAGACCTTAGGAAACATCCTTGGACAAGGTAAGGGGAGAGGGAAGGTGACAGCTGAGGAGAAACGAAGCAAAAAGGTGTCTGCCAGGCAAAGGATACCTTGGAACTCCAGATATCAGAAAGGTAAAGAACAAGTTTGTGTAAGAATAAAAATCTTAGCATTTCTAAAAGGAACGACTAATGTCAGCAGCCTGGGACATAGCAGTGCATTCAGTGATTCTGTGGGGAACTGCACACTGACCAAAACACTGCAAGGCTGCAGGGTAAGCAGATGAAGGATTCCTGGGTCTTGTCCAGGAAGCTTTTCAATTGTCTTTCACAGTGACTGCAGAAGACAGAAGTGTGCAGGATGGCTATCTTATCAAGACAAGCACTGCAGGGGGTGGCTGGCCTCAGGTCTGGAGAAAAAGCTGTGCTGCACACATAAATCTTGAATCCTGGCATTCTTTCCCCAGTAATCAAACAGCAGGCTATATTTAGCCTAACCTAAACAGAAACAAAGAACAGCAGGACATTCATAGCTCTAACAGCTGCCACCAGCTGCTCAGAGGGGACACAGGTAGAGCTGATGTCAGATGTAGTTAAATGAGATGGAACAGGGAAGGCAGCTATGCTTGAATGAACAATGTTGGCATTTGGTTAGAGAAATTCTGTGGTTTATTATTTCATGGTTAGCCAGAAGGAAGAATGATTGTCAAGCTGAGCATTAATGCTTTCTACACCAAGGGCAAGGCTATGGTGAACCATGGTGACAGGCAAATAAGCAGAGGGAAGAAAAAGAGGAGGTAAGAGATAAAAGTAGAACATCTTGCTACTCAGGGCAAATGCTTCTGGTTCTAGCCCAGGTAGCATAACAAGAATCAACCAATACAGTTCTGAGAAAGTCTAAGACTGGCTGTCACACAGCTGCTGACTAAACATCTGCATCTGAAGTAATGCCAGTGGGGCTTTTCCAAGTGGCATGCTGGAGGTGCCCACAGCTACTGCTGATGCTGGGGTCCTGCACTTAGTTATGTACACCCTGCCTGGCTTCAAAATTTTACATGTTGGGGACAGTACAACAGCAGATCCCCTCCTTGTTGGCGTGGCAAGGACTCTCAGGGCCACATGTTCATGGGTGACAGCAACTTACTTCACTGATCCATGAACCCAGGGCACACTCCGAACAGGCATCATCATAATCTGCTGGACAGGAGTCTGGAAAGGTCATGTTAATGCTGCTGGTTCCTTGCAATATTACTTGTTGTAGGGGAACACATCTGCATGCTTGCTGGGGGAGAAAGCATCAAAATCTCATCCAGAGTGACCTGATTACTGTTACATTTCCACTAGTATGTATATATACATATGCACAGCACCTTCAGTGAGCCTGTAACTTGTTGAAACATATAAAAGCAGAAGATGCAAAAAGTGGGATTGTTTAATGAGTACTTCATCAGCAAAATGTTAGGGGACAATTAATATAGTGGGTGTGTTAAACTTGATCACTGAATAATCACTTAAGCATCTGGTTGTTGCCATTCTTACAAACAAAGGGAAAAACAACTGACCTACTCCACTAGTGAAAAAACAAAAAAAACAAACCAACCAACACAAAAAGAACCCAAAACCAACCAAAAAATCCTAGAGAATCCACAGTCTCCTTCCACCCACGTTTCTGGATTTAAGAGGCACCTTATTACAGTAATCCACCCAAGATATATCAGTTGGTATAGAATGGACTTTGAAGCTTTTGTGGTAGCTTGCTCGGCCTTACTAGCAGAGCTGTGAGCTTGATGATGAATTACTCCTTAATAACTTTTGTTTCCTCCCCAAAAGTCCCTGAAATGGAACTAGTGGAGAAAAATATATGAGCAGGGATTTATGAAACAGAAAATCACTTTGTAATGGGCTTCTTTTCCAGTTACCTGTATGGTTTTTTGGAGGGGATGAGGGGATGCTGAATTTAGTTCTATTTTTCATAGGCCCAGACCTTGCAATTGAGAAGTGATTCCTGGTAGTGTATTTCAGACATAACCCCACATAATGAAAACAAAAGACAGATTTGTTGTAGGCCTCTTGGCCTGTTGTTTGAATTTGTTGTGTAGGAACTTTTAAATCCAGATGTCTTTCTCACAAGTATTTTCCCAAATAATGTAAACCAACAGTTAGAAATCTACATCTATGCAAGACCTTCACAACTGTGACACTAGAATGACTGAGGTTAGTGAGATTTTATTTCTGTGACAGGACAGGCTCTTTGATAAAGTAGCATCAGTATATACCATCCACCAATCACCTTCTTGCCCAAACACAAGCATCTGAGCTATTGCTGGATCAAAAGGTGGCAACAGCCCCATGTCTCATCTACCTGATTGCTTAAGGAAATTACTTGTATAGCTGTTTAGGAACAGATATGCATTTACTGAGGGGAGCCTGTGGAAGCTTCCTTCTCACTTAAGCATCATTAGCAACCACATGTACTTCCATGTCACGTACCAGGGCTGCATCTTCATGGCCTGTCCAGACAGACCAGAATCACATCTGCCCATGGCTGGAGCACTGTATTCTAATGCAGAAACTTGGAGTATTCAGCCTAGCACACACACACAGCAGAAAGGCAAGTTGGATAGCACATGCTGCAGCTGGATAGTCTCTCTTTTTTGGCCAACATATAAAGGCTCCTAACCAGAGGTATTTTGAGCATTCATAGTCAACTGAATTATGAGTTGGAAAAGCATCAGCCATGCAGTGCTATCCGGTACATGCCTTTATTTTCTCCTCCTACTTCATACACTTTTACTCCTCTTCAGTTTTCTGGGAACATACTGTACCTTGTGATGACAAGGAAGAATAAGGTCTTTAAGTCTTTAATTGTTACTACTGTATTTTTTAAAGGAGCTATTCAGGAAATTCTAACTTTTGTTACCATAGGAATGAAGCTGCAGGATTCAGCAGAATAACAATTTAAACAACAATGTTTATGTAATTCACTTCAACTTTAATTCTCTGCTCCCTTCAAGCTCCTCTTGGACAGAAAGAAAAGACCGTAAAAGCTCTCTCCCCCTCAGTGCTGCTTGACTTTAGCCCAAATTAGGACGTACCTCCTTGTTATCTATAGCAGGCTTAGCAATGTCCCTTCCCACCCACAGAGCATCTTCTCTCCTTCCCAAGTGAAACGGCAACAAAGTGCTCCTTGGCTCAGGCACAGCTCCTCATCTGTGTTTTTTTCTTTTTTTTTTTTTTTTCTCAGCTAGTTTAAAGCAATGTTTATGCAACATTTATACAATAAGAACTGGGTGAATGGAGGAGCATCGGGTCCAGTGTACAAGAGCAGGTTGAGATGCTCCTACTTGATGAGCTTGCCCAGATAAGATGACCAGTGATTTACTATTCAGTGTAATTCTGAACTAAGTGCCTTACTAGAGCACTCTTACATGCCTCTTTCTGAGTTGGTTTGCTCATCCTTTTCTATTTGAAAGGCTTAGTTCTACATTAAGTTAAAAAAAAAACAAAACTAAAAAAATGCAACCCAGGACAAGTGAGGTGACCAGCAATTCTACTGGCCTCCTCAGGCAGGCAGAGGGAAGACAAGGCAAGGAAAGAGAAAAGTAAAAAACAGACACCTGACTTGCTATTTCCCCTTGTTTGTTTTCTAAACCTTTGAACCATGAAAAATTGATAAGCAGAAAGAAGGTGGAGAAAAGTTTTGTATTCCCTGGCTTTAACTCTCTTTTGAGACACTACCACTATTCTGACTTGTGAACGGTGTTCTAGTTTCCCACCTCATGTTTGAGAAGGTCTTAGATTAGTTGGAAGGGACTCCTTGGTAGAACAAGGAATCTTGCACCATATTAAACAGATGGCTAACATTAACAATGAGATTAGGATGTTCCTCAGCTTTCAGTAATGGTATAATAATTCTACTGACTTGCATGGTGTGGGAGGGACAACTTTACTTCTCCACATATCCTGAAGCACAATACTTCTTTCTTCATAGCTGCTTTGTCTCGCTGATCCAAAGTCCTGGTCAGGCACTGGAAGAGAAACCTCTCCAGGATAATACAGTATGTGTCTGTAACTTCACAGATGTTGTCAGGTGGTGAAGCCACTTACAGATTAAGAACCTAATGCTTGGCTCTTCCTCAGAAAATGAAGATGAGCCAAGAAAGCAAGCCAGTGCCTGTATTTTGTCTTGACTTCCTGGCAATTACAATGGCCTTATTTATCACCCAGCATCTCCTTTTCATCACATGTATCTAGCGTGCTCCAGCATTCTGACTTGCATGCTTGCTTCTAGAGTCTGGCTTATTTTCAGCTGTCTGGCCAAGCCTACTCTGGTAACCTATTGGCTACAGGATCCTGTCTCAACCACATATTATGAACTGGTAACAGGGCAGGGAACCACATGGCTACGCTTAAAAAAACCAACACTATCAACACTAATTTGGCAGGGTACTTACCTCTCACCTGCCAAACCCATCTATCTGGACGCTACTTTGTGTCCAGCTCCCCTTTTAGCAAGGGTGCAACACCACTTCCACATCTCCCACTACTGCTACTGTTTGCTACAGGCAAATAGGTATTTTTAGACTCCAGCCCCCTCTGCCCCCCCCCCCCCCCACTTATTTCTCTGGAGTCAATCAAGCTGTTGAAACTGGATCCTTTTATGGAAATGCACAAGAGGGGTTTTCATAAGCAAGCTGGAGATTCTAAGAGGCACAGTTGCTGCTCTGTTGAGGTAGCTGAGAGCACTCCAGTCTCTCCAGCCCCTTAAATTCACCCTGTTGTGTTGCCCATCTATTTGCACCTTCATTTCCACACAGATTGACATGTGCAGTCACAGTCAAAAGAGGGGACCTTAGTCATATTATGTAATATTTCCTTGCATCTCAAAAGGCAAAAAAAGAAGAGTGGAGGAGGACTCTGAACAACTAGGATGTTTTTAATGGCTTTTCATTAACAACAATTGCCCACCCAGTTACAGGACTACAGAAAAACAACCATAACATCTTAATATAGGGAAGTCTAGAAAAAGAATACAGCAGCCAAATAAAGCTCTTGTTGATCCTATGCTGGTGAGGCATTTTAACTGAGCACTTAACTAGTAGTTTTGTATTTTTTAAATATAAGGTCTTGCATGATTAAGAATATTAGGGTGAGGGGAGTCTTCTGGTATTTCATTTTTCTTGCAAATACTTCAGCATCTTCTTGCATTACTTTGAATCCAGCCAAAAGACTGGACAACCACTGAAGCAGTCAAACACATGTAAGACAAACCAAAAGAAGAACCACTGAAGTTTCTTGCAAAACTTAGACAGGACAGCAAAATACAAATACAAAAGAGGGGTGGGGTGAATACAGCAGGAGAGAAGGAACAGTTTAAACTTATCCCAGTATATTATCAGCATTGCCTCAGGTATTTAATTCAAAAAGGTAGAATTTAATCTGCACTGCCTTTGCATAAATGGTGTAATCTCTAACAACCTCTGCCTCACATACGCCTTTTTTCCTGAAGGCTGACAGAGCTACTTCACTGACAGTGTTCTGGTAAAATACCTTCTGGGTAAATGTAATTTTTGAAACAACCTGTTCTGAAGTTAATGGAACTATAATATATTAATGGGCCAGAACCTTGGCACTTCCAATACAAAAGTTACTTCGGGTAACAGGAGCCAGTTGACAGCAGCTGAGATTTGCGGTGCTCTTACCACTACATCCTACCTCCTGGCTTCCCCTGTGCAGATTTCTCTAAAGTAAATAGAATCTTAGAATTCCCAAACTGGCATAGGAGCATGATTAGACTCAAATCTCCTTATTTCCTCTTCCCTGTGGTACAAGGATGTTATGGTGGTCCTAGAGCTGCTGAGTTAACATCACCAAACTACCTGAGAGAGCTTGCAACCCTTTACCTATTACTGTCCTTTTCCCACCAAAGGAAGGGCTGTCTGTAGAAACTGATTTTTAACGTTTATGCCTCCCCCTTGTATTTCTACCATATGAACTCACCAGACCATGTTTATTTCTCAAAAAAAAAAAATCTCTCCAAATGCATACTTTGCACATGATATTTTATTGGTTTCCTGGTAAATATGTAAATGCAAGGCAGCACTGAAAAAAAAAAAAAAAAAGTTGCTGAGTCTAAAATTTCCTACTGAAATCAGCCAGAATTACAGAAGTCATCCAATATTTAACAGATGAGAACTGATCTCAGGGGATAGGGACCATAATAGAAATATCTACATCTAGCACAAACTATGAAGAGACAAATGAAAAACTAGTAATTCCGTTCGGATGGAAAGAGAAATCTTGCCACTTCATGAAAGGTGGGATTGAGTTGGGGTGGGAAGTTTTTTTGTTCTTGCTTGGTTTTTTTTTAAGTTATAAAAGTATCTTTATTCTGGAGAACCTGGAGAAAAATAGTGTGGAAAGCAAGAAACAGAGAAATCCTGGCCTGATCCTGACCTCCCTGACAAAACTAAGGTCACAACTGTCTTTTTGTACCAAGAGTTTGTCTGCACAGAGGGAGTGAAGAGTTACCTGATGATAAGCAGAAGAAAAAAAAAAAAAACAGACAGCAAACATACCTGACTTGCCCACGCCAGCTCGACCAAAGATTGCCAGCTTCACTTCTGCACTCTTAGCCATGCTGGGAGGAACGGAGTGGTGACAAATTCACTCAATTATCAAAAGTGAAGCAGGAGAACTGTTCCCAGCTCCTATCTTCAGCTTCACCGTGTCATTGTGACGTCAATGCAGAGCCTGGGGAGGAACACCATGAGGACTGAGCTGCAAGGACTCATGTTCTCCCTCAAACACCCCCCCACCTCCTTTTTTTTAATAATCTTGATAATTGATGCTATGCTACCACTTTAAGCATTGCAGTAGCACCACTGACACATTTGGTTCAGCTTCAGCTTTCTAGCTCTGTTTCACACTGGTACTGTAATATTGCAAATGTACTTAAACCAAAGTATCTTTCTTACCGCTCTGCATAAGGTTCCTTATTCTTTCTCTTTCAGCTGTAATTGCTCATATTTACTGTATTTGCCTCTAATGAATTGAGTACTCACTAATAGTGCCCGCCTGCAGACAGCTGATCTCTCCTCAAGCTCTCCAGTTCCAGAAAGGTTTCAGTTACTCAGCTGCAGTTGCTTAAAAACCTCTAAGCAGTTGTACCTTGCCCATTCTGTTAAACAAATCCTTACACAGAAGTTCTCTAGTGCTCCTTGTTTAAGCTTCCTCAGCTTGTGCATAAACATTTGGGCAAAGTGTGGGGTTAGAAAAAGGATGCCAGAATTTCTGGTAAGATGCTTTTAACAGGCCACATGGGAATTATCTATATTCACAGCTTTGCTGCATGACCTTGAGCAAGTCTTCTGATGCTTCATTGCCTTAATTCCTCTAACCTGCACAGTAAAAAACAGAATAGTACCTGTCATTGTAAAACGCTGTAAGATCTTGGATGAAAAATGTCACCTGTGATGATGGCCCTCAGATCTGATTAAAACCTCAAAAATTTAGTCTCCTTTTAAAACAGTGTCAGAACTTTTCTTAAGAATGCAAGGTGATACGGTTGCTGTCGTGCTGAAGTGTCCGCTTTACCCACAAATTGTAACAATGACATAGGACGTTCTATGTTAATGCTACCCTCCCTGTCGCAAAACGCCTCTCAGACACGTTTCTTGAAATAAAAGCCTGGGGATTTTGCCTATTAAAAAAACAGCTTGTAAAGACACCTTACGTAGCGATGAGTTCAAACGTATCACTGAGCTCCTTACAGTGATTCATTTTGCCTAGCAGTAACTATCAGACCGCTCTCACTTTGCAGGAACGGTTAGAAGCGCGAAGTGTTCCAGAAGCGGTACCACCCAGCTGCCTCCCCAGGAAAGCTCCCGTTCGCCCGCCGGTCCCTGCCCCAGAGCCGTGGAGCTGCGAGCCCCCGCCGCTGCCTGCGGCACGACCGACTGCTCCGCGCCCCGCCGGCGCTGCTCCCCGCGCTCCGAACCCCGCCCGCCCCTGGCCGGTAGGCATCTCTTGCAGTGTAAATACTGCTTCATCACCCCCTGCCCCGTACCTTCGGGTGGGCCCTGCTCCCCGCCCGGATCCCGGCAGGTGCCGCCCGCCCGCCCGCCCGCCTGCCTGCCTCAGAGTGCCTCCCGGGGCTGCGGGAACAGCCGCTTCCCGGCCCCGCACAGCGGGTACCGCGCCCCCTGCGCCGCATCTTCCCACTCACGCTCCTCCCCAAGCCTTCAACCCCCACCCCCTCTCGTCCCTTCTCTCCGCGGGCGCGGCGGAAAACCCCCGCGGGCGCGCAGAGCTCGGCGCCGCCCGCCCGGCCCTCACCTCCTTTGGAGCAGCGCGGAGGGGCTGCGCTCGGCGCGGTGCTGGGCGAGGCGGGCGCGACCCGTCCCGTTCCCGGGCGCTCCCGCCGGCCGCAGCGGCGCGGCAGCACCAGGCGGAGAGGCCGCCCGCCCCTCCGCGGCGCTGCGGCGCCCCCTGCCGGCCGCAGAGGGTGCGGGGATCGGTGCGGGGCGCGGGCTCGGTGCGGTGCGCGGCTCCGCTGCGCTAGTCGGGCGAGGGGCGGCAGGAGGGACCCAGCGGGGGTGGGCGAGGAGGCGCCGTGTCCCCTCTGTGGATTCCCGGTTCAGCGCTACCCGGTGCCTGGCGGGGTCTGTGAGGGGAGTGAGCTCAGCCCCGTAACTCGGCGTGTTTGACTGTAGCGCAGCCTTTAATGACGTGGGACAACGGTGGTTGTTCAGATGCATACATTTTTACTAAGTGCTTGCTAACGGGCCCGGCCACGTCTGCGCCGGAGCTTAATGTAACATCACAAGCACTCTCTTTCCCTCCCTCTAATTTGCTCAGTGCTGCTCATCAGTACCTCTCCGTATAGAGTCCCATAGTCTGCCCCTGTCCTAAAAAGTGTAACAGGAGAGTGACAGCAAGGTCACCGTTTCACGGCTTTCCCGTTGCCCCAGCTTTTTGCACGGCGCCCTTCCTCCCTACACCCCAGCACAACTTATGGCAAAGGAGTTCATTGTTATTTCAGTTTGCAAATGGGGAAAACGAACCGTGTAATTACATCAGTCCATCCAAGAGGCTAGTGTCAGAGCCAGAGATCAAGCTCTGAAATGATAGGACCAAATTCACTGGAGAACTCTTACTTCCTTGTTTATTAAACTATCCAGTAACGTAAAGATGCATTAGTAACAGATGTGAAGCAGAGCTGGAAAGCACTTAGAGTTCAGTGGATGTTTCTCCTCTGTTTCTGTTCCAGCCTAGATCTGAATGAGATATAAGACGAGTAAAAGCAACAGCTTTTCTCTCACTGTCTTTCATGATGCAAAATTAAATACAAGTTGGATTGGAAAAGATCTTCCATGATCCAAATTTCTCTACAAGAGCACAACAGGCATTTAGGGGGGAGGGTGGCTGTCCTGAGGAGAAACTAGCATCTACTATTCCCTACAAGTTGTGCCAGCTGCAGGCACTCAGATCCTAAAATAGTTGTACTGCATATCATTCAAAGGGAAAAAAAAAATATTAGAAGGTATATGTGAAAGCAGTAGTGTGGTTTATGCTTGTTAAAAATAAATGCTGAGGCCTTAAGCCTTCTCTCTCTGTTTGGTTTATGTAATTTAGAGGGATTAGCTTTTTCCATCCTCCTCAGAGAACAACTGGTGAGTGTCTATTTTGCATCTGAGGAAACGTGTGGTCTCAAGGCCTGACATTTGGTTTGTGTCTATGGAATTTGCCCTGCATGGGACTGTCAAATTAAATATGATAACAGGCTTTTCCAAAGCAAGAGATAATTTATTGGTCATTAAAAATCCTAGTTGCTGTGTAGTCTGCTTGCACTAAAGTCTCTTATTCGTGCCAGGGTGTAAGAACTTAGTAAACACTAATCATGGCCAGAGGCAAGGGTTTCAGATAGTTGAGACCCACAGGGCTGGTCCAGGACCATTTCAGTTGCTGTTTCCTTTATCTGTTCTCACTGGGCTCCTCATACATAACGTTGATGGGGTCTTTTTTTCTACCCGAAATGCATTTTGAAAGCCCTAGGTTTTAGTCCTATAGACCAAGAGCCACCTTGCTTTGTCATAAGCAGAGGCTTCTTGGGACTTGTGGCAGACATGGTGTGTTTTCTTACTGGCTTTGCTACTTGTGCTGATCCTAAAATGTGCTCCTGGGTATTATCCCAGCATATGTAATGAGATCAGAATCTTCCCCTGTGAATATCATCATGGGACTGACTGCATGACTACATGATGGGACAGATTCTTTTTTTCTGCCCTTCAGTCTTATAAAAATCTGGGAGAAGGGAAGCAAAGCTGAAGGTATCTGGGCTCTGATCCCAGATGGTTGGTGTGCTGTCAGACCAAATTTAGCCAGATCCAGCAGAAGTCTGGAGGACCCCCTTTCCCACCCTGCCAAGGTCATGTGTCTTATATTTCTCCCTCTTGTCGCTTTCACCTTTGGTGAGTTGGTGTGTTTCACAGCCTTCATTCATTTTTTTTTTTTTAAATAGCACTTTGGTATATTTAAAAAGACTATTCTTGTTTTATCAGGCAAAGGAGCAGTCCTAGCAAAAGAGGATAGCTGTTTTATGGGAATTACTGGCTGGAGTAGATCTGAGGGAAACTCACTCCTTTTTGTAGCCTTTTGTTCAGCTGAGTCCAAATGTCAACAAACTGTGGAGCAGACCATGCCATTGGTGGCATGGTCAAGGAAACACCCCCCTGGGATGACTCTTGCAATAAGTAAGGTGTTATTGAGCTCGTGAATACTGTCTTTTCTGCTGCTGTAGAAGAGTAGTCCAGGCCGCAGTGAGGATTGGTTGAGAGCAGAGCACACCTGGTCAGAGCTGGATGCATGTCCCAAACAACAACCCATCACTCACTGGGTTTACTTTTCTGCCCGTCCTTACAGCACTCCCATGAGAGCTGAGATAATACTTGATAACTAGTGGAAAAACTACTGGATAAATACCATGTTAACACAAACATTTGTAGCTGTTACTAAAGGTTCACAGGGAAACGTTTGGATTGTTTTCTTTAATTTCACAGAATATCTTCCAAATGTTTTTGTGTTGGCTCTCGGCAATGTACATAAATCTGTTCAGTTATGCTAATCTAGCACTGTGAAACAAATTTCAGCTTTGTCATTACATTATGGATGAACTTTGCTGTTAGTTTTGTTTGTAGTCATTATGAAGTATTGCTGTTTTAAATTAATATTTCATTTTCTCATCTTTTCCCTTGCGGCTCATGAAACACTGAGTTTATTATGATGAGTTTTCTTGAGTGCACACTAAGGATTTATAATTTTCCTTCTCAACTTTTCTATACTATATAGAAAAAAATCAAATACCTGTTTTTAAGGTGCAGGTTTTATTATTTAATAGGTGTTTATTTCTAATGTAGTAAATAAGAACACAATCCTGTGGACATTTGGTTGTGTCCAGCCTTACATGGGCAGGCTTAATGGAGTGGCCAAGGAAGCTACAGTTTCCCCATTAGTATCACTTGAAGGTGAGCTGCAGAGTCACCCACAGAATCTGGGCTTCAACATTTTGTTCCATTTGGCATCAAGAAGTGACAAAAGAGGGCACTGGAGATGGGTATGGGATGTTCTTCACAGCATTTTGTGGATCTCACACATGCAAATGCCTTTATGCTGTGTCCTAATGAAGGTTTTCTGTCTCAGTAGTCATTTGGTGCATTTGCATGGAGAACTGCAAATGCACAGCTTGGCTTTCTTGCAGCAGCAAGATTTTTATGAAGTACATTCAATAGTGATACATGTGCAAGTTGAGAGACACAGCTTAGTATGAGCTATGCTAACTAGAGTAGCAAAGCATAACTCGTGTTTTATAACACATGGTTGATGGATACTCTTCTTATTGCTCAAGTTAAAACATACAAATTCTGCTAATCTGTGTTTCGTCTCTACTGTGCTATTGATCAGGTTGTATCCTGACAGTCTGCCCTTAAAATGGGCAAGCTGTGACCCCATATTCAGGAGAATACAGCACTGACTCCATCACAGTCTGGTACTTTATTATTGGTTTTGCTCTTTGTTTAGGGTTTGCTTCTCTGGTATTGTTGTTTCCCGTTCCATACTTATAGATACTTTACTAGGTTTCTGTCAATGCAAAATTAATTTTGGTATAACTCTAAAGAAAGCAGTGTGACTTTAACACTCTCATGCATATTTAGATTTATTGAATACTTATTTGCTTTAAAACAGAAGAAGTCCAGTTTCTACACCAAAACGAGTTTGGACTAAGAACTGCATCACCTACATTATATTCTGCAAACTAGCTAGTACTCCTCTGCTAGAGGGATATGTGTTATGGTTTTAATAAAGTACAGTTATAGAATTAAAAACCACTGGTAACAGTTGCAACAAATTTTGCAACAAATGTGCAACACGAGACTTTATTAATGAATGAGTTACACTGATGTGTCGTTCTAATTTCTTACAGATGTATTCATGTTCTTTGAAAGGACCAGTGGAAATTGTCAGAAATTCATTTGCTATTCATGTTAATGAATGCTAGCCCTTATTCTTCCTCAATGGTATTATGATTGCAATCTGGATTGCCATAGAGACCCCACTGTAATTCATCATTGCTTCAGTGTTCAAATTATTTGCTGGAACCAGATATTGGTGTTGACAACATCTGGAGTTTTACATCTCTCATCTTTTTTCTACCTCCTTCCCTCTGTTTAATCAAGAGATTGGGAAGGGGAAATTGCTGCCATTGTTAATAACTTCAAGAACCTGGATGGCTCCTAGGACTTCGGAGGATATTTAGACCTAGTATGTAGGAGATACAAGTCTGTTCAGAGAAGTGAGACTGAGGAACATCTGCTTTCAACACACTGTAGTGCCAGTCATCATGACATGCCTAGAGAGATAGGAGGCCATGTTTCCAGCTCCCATTCTGAATCCAAGCAATGGATTTGACAGGGAATGCTGTCTGACGTGAGAGTGCCTTGGTGACCCCAGTACATCTATATGTGTGTGAATATATACCCGATTTCTTTCACTGGGGCTGTTTAATATTGTACAAAACAGTTCTGGACTTGTATCAAGGAGAGGGGTAGGCTGTCCTGGATTTTAAATAGGAGTCTTTATCCATGCCTGATCCAATCCAGATTTGGTTCCTACACAAGCCCTTCAGGTACTAGTCCATTTTCAGGGGTAGAGTTCAACTGTTCTCAGGGATACACTGCAAGGGAAATGCTGAGTGTCAGCTATTCCTTAGCACATCTGCCTGTCCTTGAAATGTATGACAACACATTGCTTTGTGAGAATGTGACCATGGCTAACACCAAATAGACAGCCTGGATCCTTCCTAAAATGGTTTGATAACATGTACAGCAAGGTACTGTGTGAATACTGGGCACAGGCAGGTAGCAGGTTGGGGATACAGGATGCTGCCAGGGAGCATCCATAGGCATAGCTGAAAGGACTAACCCTGAAGCCCTGTGCCTGGAACGAGGACAGTTGTAGCAGTCCCTGCCACGAAGAATATATAGTTATATTTAGAAAAAAATCAGTGTGATAAAATGGTAGCATTCTACCTCAAAATGTAGTCTTCACGGGTAGAGTACAATCCTGTGAGTTTGGAGAGGGCTGGATTAGGAAATCTTCAAGAGGAGGGGAAATTCAACTTGGCATCCTATACATACTAGAGGCTAAAGGAATGTTAAAGATTGAAGGGCAAAAAGCAAAGAAATTGTCATTGTTTTAGTAATCTTCTTAACTTCTCTGTCTAAGCTACCCAGAACTGAAATACTTCATTTTAGTTTACCCAGACCTTACTGCATTAACAGAAAATGAGGTTATTTTTTCTTTTAAGAGAACTGGACTTTTAAATTTTCTTGGATTCTCACAGATTTCTATTCCTGTGTGTAAGAGGCAGTGATTTTGTTTATAAAATCCAGTAATGTTTATAAATTCTAGAAATGAGTTTTTATGCTTTCCTTTATCCTGTCTGCCACACTTGGGATGAGCTTATATTAAGATAATTCATCATCTTCCTTCAAATCTAGCTCTTAAAATTCCTCCTTCCCATAATCTCTAAAATCAACATGACAAATGTTTGTCTACAAATGCTTGTCTACAAGTATGTTACTAACACTGCTTATGATGCTAAGTTATATTTTCATAATCTTTGTTCTTTTCCATCTATCCACATTCATTGGTTGTCTTCCAGGTCTAGGAGTGTCTTGTGGTAGGGAACCAACTTTTGTGCATTCAAATGCTCCTCAACTGGAATGGCCTCTGTGCAATTACTGATGATCTGCTTTCCATTAGGCTTACAGACTCAAATCCAATGCATGTACCCAGGGCTTTTGGGGGCTGAATGTTTTCTTCTGTCCTCCAGTGTGTGCTTGAACTATTTCATTTTGCCTCTAAGTGCATCTGTGTATTCCTTCTCTTCCATGCTGTTTTGGAGAACCATACTCTGGGATATATATTGCCACTATTCTCCACAATATTTTTGGACAAGATCTGGAAGAAAAAAAACCCCACCATTTAGATACTTGTCCCTGTGATGTTGGTGTCATCTAAATACTTCTTTTGGAACTTTCCCTGAATTCTTTATGTATAAGGTAATAAAGGAATTCAAGCAGCCGGTGACTCTTCCTCTGTTCAAGGCACAGCTGCTGAAGGAAATGGGCTCTTTCAGCATTATAGGAGATATTTGGAGCTGATAACAGATACCGAGCATTTCTGTCATTGCTATGACTATAAGACACGAGGTGATTGCACTAGTGGATAATCTGTCCTTGTCTGGAAATCATTATTGCTAATCAGCCTAACTTTTGTATGCTAATTATTGTTATCATGTTACTTATCAGAGTTTCTGTGAAGTAGTTTCTGAGACCATGTGTATGCACTAAAATTTTCAGTCGGTAACAAAGACCATTGGACACCATTGGTAAATGAGTGATTAATAAAGCAACATAGAAGTTTGTTAGGATGGGGTGAGACCAGTCAGAGATACATTTCAACAAAGCAGCAGGTAATGTTAACAGATGTTACAAAACTAAATTTCTCAGCATATTATCCTGTGAGGTAGAGGGACTCTGAAAGAACGTATTTTAAAAAGCAACTATTAATGTCATAATTTCAGAAATCTTCCAAGCACACATTAAATGTCCGTTGACTACCATTGGTCAACTGAAGGCAAATCTTCAAGGATTCAACAAGACAACAGCAATTAAAACAGTAGAAAAAAATACCTTAGATTAAGTCTAGTTCTTTACCCAGGCTTCCCATCTTCATATAAATCCCATTGAGATTAAGTAACCAAACAGGCCAAACAGGCCAAACAGTAGCTAGTTTATTTAAGTATCCACTGATAGTGGAAGAGAAGGAATACATTTTAAAATGCTCCTTAAGGAACACTATCCACTAATGCTTGTACTATACCCTTAATTAGTACGGTATCATCCATAATAATTATCTTTTAAAAATCCATTAAATGCTTTGGGCTCCAGTCAGACAAAAGATTTAAAAAATAAAAGCTTCATTTTTAAATTCTTTGAGCTAATACTTAGAATTCGTTAAATTATTTTTTTCCCGTCTATCCAGAAAAAAAAAAAAATCCTGCAGGAAACTCATAATTTGGAACATTGAACATATCCTGCAATATCCTTGCACAATTGAAAAACATCTGCTAAAATGGTTTTTGGTTTTGTTTTCATTTTTTACTTGAGTTTGCTGCCTCAGGAATGAAATAGCATGTTTTCTTTAACATCACATGAGATTGTAGGTCAGTCATTTTATGCAAACAGATGCACAGAAAATGGGCAGTGGAAAGAATATGCAAATAATAGCTTACTTTGAAGAATTTTACAATATTTTTGTTGTTGTTGGTTAAATTTATTTTACACTGTGGATACTTAAACAAGAAGAACAATACTTTTTCCAAAGTCAAGATTATTTTTGTTGATATCTACTTAGGGACAAAGGGAATCTGAAGTCCTTGTAACAAAGAAAGAAAAATGAAGACTTCCCTGTAGTTTTCCATTTCCAGACTGAAACACCAAAACGAGAGGTCTTTGCTGTCCTTGCAACACAAAGGGAGACAAAAACATACCTTTAAGTGTCATGCACAAACCAAACAATGGTGGTATATCATCATGTACATCAAATCAATTACTGGAAAATGGGAAAATTATTCCTGGTTGTCCACAGCGTCTGTTGCTAGTGTCTTCATTCCCTCACTACTAATGGTATCCTCTTAAAAACAGCCAGAGGTGGACAGGTTATTTAATCTATCTGTAGTAATTTAATACGTATCTAGACTAAGTTACTGATCTAAATCTCTGGAGTTACCTCTAACAGGCAGTTCAGCTTTCTCTGAAGGCTTCTTGGTGGCACCAGTGTTTAAATACAAACTAACAACTTACTGCTGATATAATCTACTTCCAGCAACCCTTCTTACCTAGCTGTAGACTGGTCATAGGCATCCTACCTCATTTTATAGTCAGTGACCTCTTTTGGAATGCACACTGTTGTTTTGGGGCTTTGGTTTGGTTTGTTTTTTGTTTGTTTGTTTTTTCCATTAACTGTAAAGTGGGCTTAGCTGAGTAGATCAGATGGAGCCATTTACTTTTGGCCTGGTAAGTCCTATTTCCAGCTGAAGCCTTGAATGTTCAGTTCTTACAGTCCATTCCTATAAAGTGTATTTCCCAAGAAGTGACTGCCCTGCAGCTGGAGGGGGAGGACTTTTCTCCAGGAGTTCAAAATTTGGCACTAAATTTCTATGTATGTGCCTTACCAGGCAGGTTTATGGCTTTCATCCTTGCTTTTATGTAGAATGACAAACCTATAAAAATAGTATATTTTTACAGTACAACCTTATAGACTTGGACAATGGTTTATGTTCCTGACCCCAACAGAAGTGTTCTTTAAAGCTTCACAGGTATCACTCCTGCATGCTTTTCACTCAAGAAATGTTGTCTCTTTTTCTCTCTTAGCTCCAGATTTTGTCTTCCTCCAGCTTTTATGGTCTAAAAAAAATATCCTAACCACCATATCTGCAGACTATGATCTGCCTGGCTTTATTATGAGATCTGAGGCAGTCATCATCATCACCTGTAGCTATATAGAGGACTTGATTGCTCCTGCTCTTGAGCAGCAACAAGGGAGACAGTTTGGCTTTAAGGAGGTCCACTATCATCCTCAGGGTGAAACACCACTATTACTGCCCTAGCAACCATGACCTTTCACTGAAACAACCCTCTCCAGATGCACACAGCTATTTAACATGGGTTTCAGGGTGACACCTCTTAAAAGGCAAGAAGTAGCTGTCTTTATTTAGAAATTTGAGTTTCTAGGTTGAATTTCAAATGAAATAAAGATATTTTCACTTTTAGGTTTTTTGGGGATGCCATGGTGAAAGGAATCCATTTGTTGATCTTTTTTTTAAGACTGGCAGCATGAGCATTCCGTGGCTCCTTGCCATCTGCATAATTAAGCCACCTTCTTCCCTCATTTATAGTAATCTCATAATTACCAAAACTATACCAACTATCTAGCCAAACTAAAAATAACCTCTAAAAATAATTCAATGTAAAAATAATTTCCTTCCAAGAGAGAAAGCAATCTGCTCTCTATGGCCCTTCTACCGTGTTAAAACACCTATTAAGTTACTGGTTACTGATGGTACCAAAGAAACTAAGTGCTTGTGAGCTGCTTCTGAATCATAATTAGAGAAACCTGGTGTAGATGCAGCTTTGAACTATCAAAATGATGTTAGACTAAGACAATGGAAGAAATATACTGATCTCTTAAGAGAACAGTGTTTATGCATGGAAACTTCCCTAATGAGTCACGAAGGCCTCATTTCTTTGAATTGTGCCAAAAGGCTGAACGCTCATTCTGTATTTTTAAGAGCATTCTTGATTTTGTTTGTTTTTTACATGACTAATTGAAGGGATGCATTAAGTGATCAAAAATTTGCAAATGTAAGCTAACACTAGTAGCAGGGCTGTTCTTCAGATCTTGCTTTCCGTGTATATAGTTCAGCTTGAAAGAAACTAGTATTTTATCATAATGTATACCTCAAAATAAAAATAAGAAAGAAGCATTGCAAGAGTTCTACACTGTAAACCTAAACCAAAATGGGGGATTGGGTTTATGATTTTGGAAGTCTTTCATTTTAGGGAGATTTACTTTTGAGTACCCCTCAGCTATCAGCAGAGGAAAAGAAAGAGTCCTTCAAGTAATTTGGGACACCTGCAGAACTTCTGGTCCAAAGGGAGCAAACATATTAAGCCTTCCTATGTAAAATAATTGCTTAGAATTAATCACTTTGCCTGTTAAAACTTATTAACCTACCCTAAGTGTCTTTCCACTCATATGCTAGGTAATGAGATGGCATGTAGTGGTGCAGACTTCTAGAAGTGTTTATAACAGCTACATTAGCCACAAATTGTTCTTATGTATGAGCTCCAAATTGAAATCTAGATTGAAAAAGAATCATAGCATACTGTGTGCAGTGTAAGGCTTTGAAATGTGATAGTCAGCCAGCTTCAGGCACAGGAAAGACATTTCTAGATAGGAGCCTTACCAAGATACTTTCATTTAATACATGGGGGGGGGGAGGAGGAAAGAAAAAAAAAAAAAAAAGGAAAAAAAAAAAAGACCAGACCATTAATGGTTTCTTTGTAATCTGTTGGTGTTGTGTTTCAAACTGCTGAGGCTGGAGCAGAACAGTGCTGGAGCTCTGTAGCCAAATCATAACAAGAAATTCTTTCCCTCTTTCATTTTGGACAATAGCAGTGGCTGAGTGAGCATTTCCAAAAAGAAGTGGGGTGTAGAACCTACAAATCCTGTGTCTGCCTAGTTTAATACTTGAGCTCTGAAAAGCTTTGTCAAGCCAATGCAATTAATTGGAAATATCTGAAAAAAAAGTGTTGGAAAACCTTGTTTACAATACAACTCTGTGACTGAGTTTTAATTTTATTTACTAAAACTTGTTTAATTTCCTCCAGAGCCTTGCTGTTTAGTGTAATTGGTCTGAGACAACATGTACATTTACGCATCTCCTTTAAAGCCAAGGTCTTCCACCCCATAAGGGGTAAAAATAAAAAATAAATCACCCTGAGGACAACCAGAAAAAGGGTGTCCAGAATGGTGGTGGACTATGCCCTTGAGAAAACCCAGCTGAACAAAGCCCTGGGCAACCAGTTCTGAGTTCAGTGCCTAACCTGCTGAATTCAGGATGAGCTGGATGACCTTCTGAGGTAGCATCCAACCTGAATTATTCTAGAGCTCTGTAGTTTGCCGTTGAAATTTGTGTTTCAGCATATTTTCTGATAAAGTTGTAAGCTTACTTGAGTTGACTATAATGGTAATATTCAATAATCATAATAATTGTATCATAAAAAGGAGGTCACCCTTTCTGGCATGAGCAGAAAAACTTCCACCAATTGATAATGATAATCAATGTTATTGAGTATAATTGTCATATTGTAAGTATTGTAAGATAAATAAGCATAGCTTCTTAGCAGAAAAGGTTTTTGTTTTGTTTTGTTTTTTTTAGGAGATGAAAATAAACAGATGAAACTAGGAGTCCATTTGTGATAAGAACAGAATCGGCTGGAGTATTCTCAATTCACAGAAATTATGCAGTCCAGGTATTAAATAAAAGCTTTGCTTTCCAAGATTCACTTACAGCTAAAAAGTTCAGTCTAGTCCTATTTGTCTTCTTGTTTTTCATAGAATCATAGAATGGTTTGGGCAGGAAGGGACATTAAAGATCATCTATTGCCAAGCCCCCTGAGTGGGCAGTGACATCCCCTACTAGACCAGGTTGCTCAGAGCCCCATCTAACCTGAGGCTTCCACAACTTCCCTGGGCAACCTGTTCCAGTGTCTCACTACCCTCACACTAAATAATTTCTTCCTAATGTCTAACCTAAATATCCCCTTTTCCAGTTTTAATCTATTACCTTCTGTCCTCTCACTACAAGCCCTGAACAATCCCAGCTCTTTCAGCCTGTCCTCACAGGAGAGGTGCTCCAGCCCTCCAATCATCTTCGTGGCCCTCCTCTGGAATCTCTCCAGGAGCTTCATGTCTTTCTTATGTTGGGAACTCCAGAAGTGGACACAATACTCCAGGTCTCATGAGAACTGAGTAAAGGAGGGGAATGACCTCCCTTGGCCTGCTGGCCATGCTTCCTTTGACGCAGCATAGGACATGATTGGCTTTCTGGGTTGCAAGCACACATTGCTGACTCATGTTTAGTTTTCTAACAATATATTATTCTTTCAGTTGGAAAAACTATTACTAGGTGTTTTGAAAATATGTTTTTCTTTTTGATCACTGATCCTTCAAAATAGATAAACATTCAAAGGTGTCCAAAGCTGTCCATTTCTCCACTGCTGAAAATGGACTAATTCATTGTCCTCTTGGTTATTCTGAAGGCATAGATGGCAGTGTTGAAGTGTTGGAAAATGTGAAAAGTCTGCTGTTTTCCAAATATTACAAGAATACACTTTTGTACATTACATAAAGGATTGCCGATTGTAGTTTTGAAGTTATTCAAGTGCAAAGGAATAATGGAAAGTTTCTTTCAGTGACTGAATATAAGTGCGTATTTTTAAAGGATTTAAAACGCTATTGCAAAAAAATAATATTACACATGTGGAAGTTTGACATAATCAATATATTGAAATACAATATTTCTCTAAAAGTATATTGTGACAAAGTGGGGAAAAAATGGAAAGCAATATTATTCAGTGATATAAGTTAGCTCTCCAATAATTCTTGTTTTAACTTTTACTAGGTAAAATCAATTTCAGTCACAATAATTATTCAGTTCCATTTTTTCCTCGATTCTAAATCTTAACTTCTTCAGAGAATTTTTTAGTTTTCTGGAAGTTTAAGGCTTGTCCAAGGGCCAAGGATTATTATTTGATGAGTTCTGTGTTTCAAAGGGCCAAGAGGTGGGTGTATGCTCCAGAAGTCTTGCAGTGGGACATGGGCAATGTCCCTTCTCCATTGTATCTTATGCTGCTTCCTGCCTTAAGTGAAATGGCATCAACTATTTTCCCTGTATAACCAGGTTCGGATAGACTGCAGAAATGTGCTGTCAGCGGGTTCTCTGAAGGCAAGTATCCAAACCTAGTAGCATTTTTAGTTGTATAGCTTCATAGCTCATCAGATTTCTATAGTTTTCTTTACTTCACATTGGTTAGTACAAACATGAGCACAGGTAATTTTCTCCCTATGGGATTCTTGTGTGGCCTAGGAGTTCTTGCTGCATGGAGATTTTGCCCTGCACATACTGCAGGTTTTGTGCAAATAAACACGCTGGGGAAAGCTGTTATCACTGGCTCCAGCTGTGTCTTGTGCAATGCATAAAAGGGGCACAAATATGGGAGAGGGTCCCATTGTACCCTCTCAGCCCAGCTGGGAAAGAAAAGTTGTGTGAGCATGCATGCAGGCTGGCTTTGAAGACAAGGGGCTGAATTTTTACTTTAATTTTGATATTTTGCAGCTGCACTGCTTCTTAGCAGTGCCTGTCAGTTAAAGCTTACATTTGGAGGGACTGTAAAATGTAGTCCTGGAGCAGTGGACTTTGCCAGTAGGCATGTTTGGCTGGTTACTTATAGCATGAATTAGTCTTAATGGCTTTGGTACCGTTGTTGGGAGGAATGTGCTGGTTAGGTGGATTATCTACAACAATGGCAAAGTCCTTCAGGGTGAGGCTTGGTGGAACAGGCTGGGTTCCAAGAGAAAAATAATGGCTTGCACCATGTAATTAAGACATGCATCTCTGCATATACACCCAGTGAAGGTGAATTAGGAAGACTTTTGGATAGATTAATTTTGGCATTTAGTATCGAGACCTTTTTTGTAATTTTTTGGCATATGGAGTACTTAACATACAAAAAACCATTTGATCGGAATCTACAGAAAAGACTGCAATAATAAAATACCTTCTAAACAGAGAGAGAATTTAAATCCATCTGAGAACTGCAGCTGCTATGAATGGCAGCAGCTTTCTTTGTAGGAGTTGCACCTAGTAAAAGGTGCCACAGCAACGTTCTGCAATATTTACCCATAGGAAGGAACATGAAGACAATTAGATATTTAATTACAGTTTTTAAAAGAACATGAATAGGAATTCATCCTTCTAAATACCTTTTTGAATGCATTCTTTACTTTCTGCTTAAATTAGGCTACACTCAGACTCGAGAACCTGGGAAGAGTTTTTAGGCTTCCAGGCTGAGTGTGTGTCCAGATGTGTTGTGACTCAAGGCAAGGCAAGACCCTGGCATGCACCAGCAGTTGCAGTCTGCCTTGCTTCCACCAAGAGGCAGCTGGAAGCCATCTGGCAGCAACACCAAGTCCATCTTCTAATATCTCTGCAAATTAGTACAAATGTAGCTAGTAGGCAGCTTGGCTGCATTCAGGCTGTAACCTCCTTGTTCCAAAAGTCAACTTGTGCTGACAAAAGAACCAATCAAATTATTCAGGATACCACTGTCCTGCAACGAGATGCTCTCAAAGTATTTCCCAACCCTTAAGATAGACCTGTTCCATGGCAAGCTCAGATTGGTTTTCTTGCTGAAGTTTTTTTATTAAAACGCACCCTGAAGGAGCAGTATGCACAAGATTATACTAATTTTGACAGTAAAGAATTAACATGCATCCTATCATTATTTCCACTGAAGCAGATGTTTTTGAGGGATCATGTGTGAAAGTCCTTAATTATATCGACTTTAGCCAGGAGCATTCATTCCTCCCAGAAATATGTGCCTAGATACACTTGCACAGTACCCACCTGTTTTTTGTAGGATAGTTAGATCATAATCGTTTGAAAAAGAGCAACAAAGTGCCCAACATGTTAAAGCATTATTTACTATATTAGAAGTAATTTTTATTTATAGTAAACATACAAAATGTTTAAAATTCTAGCAGTGCTATTGAGATGATAGTGGGAACAATCTGCTTAGGATCATTTGTCTTAAAGTTAACTGGAGCTGGTTTCCTTGTTTACTAGATTAGGCAAGATGTATTTCAGCTGATAAATAAATAACGGAAGTTTTGCCAGGTGATGCACTTACCCTAAATCATTATTGACTCTGAAAGGATTTATTTTGCTTCTTATGTAGTTTTGCTATTACACAGCCTGTCTGAGACTAACTTTGACCAGCTTTGCTATGAGATATGATTACTTTCTGCTGTTCCATTTAACTGCAGAAATGGTTGAGTTGCAAATCCCCACACAAGATGAAGTTCAGACTGAGCTATTGTTAGAGTTCTGGAGAGGAAACTCCGTGGATGTCAAGAGATTGTTTCTCTTGTTCTGCAACTTTTTGAGGTGGCAGGGAAAGAGCAGATTAAGCCTATCAGTGCGGAATAAGTTGGTGTCAAGTACAGTAGTGTGTGGAAATCATAAGATACTACTCAGAAATCTTTGGCAAATAACTTTAAACTGAGAAAACATGGTAAAATTTAATGGGAGTTGAAGTCTTAGTTGTTCAATGTGAAGTGCTGACTTTGCTATGCTTTGAATTCAACTAGAGTACAGGAAAAGAGAGTTTTCCAGCACCTCACAATTGAATGAGAATTTATTCTCTGGCACATCACACATTTTTACTCCAGTGATTTTTGTCAGAAATATTGTGAATTTATGTTTTTGAAAGATGTGTTATATCCAAAAGTTTATAATCTCCCATAATTATGCAGGCCTGTAAAGCTTACTGGAAAATATTAATGGATTTTAATTCCTTTGCCGCCTTCTTTGTTTAAGCCCACTTGGTTTATGGTTGTTGTCAGGAAGAGCCTGTGCTTGTTTCCAAAGAACCTGTGCTTTTTTCTTTCATCACAAGTAGGAAAAAATTATACTTTGGTATAGTTTTATACAACTGTACTGCAGGGTCTACAATGGGAAAGACTTTTTTTCCTAGTGACCAGCTGTCTGAAACCAGCAGTGCATAAACACATCCATTCACCCAGATAATCATTTTCCCAGATTGATTTAAAACACTTCATTGAAGTTATTATGCTCATGTAAAAAAGCAACAATATATGAATGAATCAGGCCTTAGGCCTTGATTTTCATCCAAAAGATAAAAGCAAATTAAGAAATTCAGAGAACAAAACAATGAGTAAAGAACTGGAACTGAATCACTTCTGGAGGGAGATTTAGGACTTAATCCCATAAAGAAAAACCTGCTCTGGCCCTTGTCCAAAAGAGTACTCAAGTCTTAACTCTAACTCCATCAGCAGTTTCACTAAAGCCACAGTAGTTTCAGTAAAGCCAAATGTCTGCCTGAGTGTTCTGTAGACTGGGGCCAGAATATCAGTAACTTGCAGGACTGACTGCTCAAAGAAATGATCTCGGTCAAGTGATAAGGACTGGTAATGAGCTGAGCTTGCAAGAGAGAAAGAAAGCACCGGCTACGGGCATATCAATGGGTTGCTGAAGTCAAGCAAGGACTAGTAAGAAAGCTGTAGCAAAGCTTACTGAAATAAAATAGCTTTACTATTCTTTAAACTATTATTTATATTATATATATATAAAATTCTAAATAGGCTTTGAAAAGTCACAGTTTTTCTGAGTACTCAGTTTTTTTGTTGTCGTAAAATTTCTTTTTTGCCCTCAAACTTTCCATCCAAATTTGTCAGGTCAGACATCAGAACCAGAATTGAGCCTATGAGAATGCCTCCATGTTTGATCTCTAGATATAGCAGCTGCTTGGCTTTCTTCTGAAATAAATACCTCTGCGCATTGTCTAGCTAACTGAGTGGCATATACCACTCTTCTGTTTGCAGTCTTTTAAAGATGCACAGTCAGTTTAATGGTACCTGTATACAGAATCATAGAATCATTTTGGTTGGATCATCAAGTCCAACCGTTAACATTAGTATATATTGTATATTCTTCATTATTGTCCGTCAGCACACTGATGCAACCTATATCATACCTGATTCCTTGCAGATTGCTGTTTCTTCAGATTAAATCTATATTGAACCATTTCAAATTATTATGTTCTATGGTTAGTTACATTTTCAGGAAAACAAGGGGCTGTGAGGGAAAAAAGGCAGCATCTGAATGGTGTATTTCTTTTCATAAGGCAAGTGTGCCTGTGGCAATGTCAGTGGAGATGGAAATAGATTGTAGATAACTGCTTATCACTGAGTATAGGGGTAGGTAAGATCATTCAATGCTAAGTGAGATGGGAGAACAGCCCAGAGCATTCAGAGCCAGCCTGAAGCTGGCCAGTCTGCCGCAGGGGATGACACTGAGACACTGATTTGAGGGAGCCTAGATTTACAGTTGGTTGGCTGGGTCCACCTGTGATCTCCCTACTCCAAGACCAGGCTGTGTTTCAGCAAAGGAACCAGACCTACTGGCCCTCACAGCCCTGGGACATGCAGGCTGCCTCCTGGGGTGGGAGACTGACCATGCTGCTGCATCCCGTAGCTGGGCTTTTAGTGGTATCATGTCCTGCTGGGCCAGTTATGTCTGGTGCTCACTCTGGGACTGCTCCTTTCCAAATGCAATGTGATTAAAAAATTACTTTATAAGGAGTAATTTGTGCAAATAGAATCCAGAGCTCATATATGGGTCAGAGTCCAGCTTCAAGTTTGAGCTCACACTTACTGGCTCGTGACAAGCTGGTTTAGAACTCCTCAGTTTCCCAGGACTTGCATTAGGATCCAATTTTTTTTTTTCCTTGGGTGTTTGGATCAGGGTCTGTGGTTTGTACCATTTGAGACAGAACATTCAGAACCAGACATAGAGTTTAAACCTGTATTTAATCTGAGCTGTTATGAGCACATGTAGAGGAAAAGAAACTGAGTGTAAAGAAGGTGACTAAATTCTGCAGTGCTCCAAAACCGCTCATGTTGAGTTTCATTTGTATTTGGACAGAGATTTAAAATAATTTTCAAATTATTTAAACAGACTGCCTCATTATGTCCTAATCTAAACTGGACATCTTTCTAAAAGTATGTTTTAAAAAGTGCTGCTATAAACTAAACATAAATTACTGATGTGATGCAGGAATTGCTAATTCGGAATCTGTGACTTACAGTATTTTAGCACTTCCGTTGGATGATATACTGGCTAATCATTAAGATGATTAAGAGGAAGACATGAATGAAAGTAACTGCAGATGGTCCTCAAGCTGCTGGAGTGCTACATCCATATTTCAGATAGACCTCCAGCTGTTCAGGCTCTCATTATGCAAAGCAAAGGTTGCTCCAGAATTAACTTTTATTGCAAGCCCCCCGTGAGATTTTGACCACCCAAATACCTACTGAGAAAATTTATGCAGCATACCACTTCATTTCCATTTATGCTTCACTTCATTAAATGGGGTAAATAAGCATAGATAGCAAACAACCAACAAGAGTCCTTTTGTCTATTATACCACATGGGAGTCATCTAACCTTATTAGGGAAGATGTGCTTTTGGAGTCCAACCAAGCTGGTAGTAGTCCTTCTACATTTGCTTTTCCTTAAGAAAATGCAGTTCATGACCTTTCCCACTGAATAAATGGTTCTAATTATCTGAAACATTTTGTATTTTTTCCCCAGTGTTTAATCACTGACTTCCAAAAAGCCTGGACTTGGAACAGAGTCTTGAAGCTCTGCATGACCGCAGCCATTGCTCTTATTTGACTTAATCTTGCCCACCTCAGGGATAATTTACAGCTATTTGATCAGTTATGTAAAACATATCCAAGGTTATTGACCTATAGCCTCCCACAGTCCCACTTGCTCACATAGGATATTCCAGGGTTGCTTTAGCTCAATTTAGCAATAAGATGTTCTAAAAGTATTCCCAGTGAAACTTGTGTGGTTGGCTACTTGTTTACTATGTAAAAGTACCAGCGAACAACTTGAAATAATGCTGCTTTCTTGATGAAAACACTTGCCAGGGAAATTTTGCAGCTGGTAAGAAAAACAAACAAACAAACAAACCAAAAAAAAAAACAAAACCAAAAACCCACACACATTAGAGCCTGTATCATTAGCAGCATATCTGAAGAAGGGAATCTGCACTTATCTGAAAATCTATGAGGATTTTTAGTGCCAGCGAAGACTGGAAGTTTCATATAGACCATGTCATGACTTTTACCTATTACTTGCTGAAGATGGGAGAGAAGCCTCCATCAAGCACTTGGATGCACATACTTCAGAAGTGGCTGCTTCCCAATATGCTGACGGCATCAGGCAAACTGAGGTTAATCATACACTCAAGTGGAAAACTGGTTGCCTCTTGAGTTTTTAGGTTTGAAATTAATATGCATTCTGCACAAGAAACTAAAAAGAAAGGTGTTATCCCAGGGAGCAATTCTGCTTTGTTTCTTTCTGCTGTTAGCTGCATAACTTGATATTTTCAGAAATTTAACTCAGATGGACTTACAAAGATGAAAGTGTAATTAGGGGTATAATCTATCTCCACATCTGAGAAACTATAAAACCAGTGAGAAGGAGCAGCACAGCAACAGTCGCATGCACTCCTTAAGCCTGATGCTGATAGTGACTCCTTGGTTGGTACCGTGTAACCTTTTAAAGGCTTGTAAAGGGAAGAGGAAGAAATGGCTCCTGACTCCCAAAATCTGGTTTACCATTTCAGCCTATGACAAATTAACTGCTTTATTACAGTTACCATTTACCCAGTTATAATCCCAACAAAGGCAAAGGATGTGAGCATGTCTGCCTGGAATAGAGCATGGAAGTAAGCAACATGCCTCCATTCGCCTCTGGCTCACTGTGCTGATGCTTAATTCAAGAAACACAAAATGTGAAATATATGTAAGAATGTATTGGATGCAACATCAAAGCATTGCCTTGTTCGCCATCATCCATTCACAGTCTTGCAGAGTGTAGTAATGCATATTTTCTAGCTTATTCTTAGATTTGTAGTTTGACCCATGAGAATTATTTTTATCTCATGCTGAGATCAGGAGAGTAGACAGGCTACACTAGAGCTTTGATATATTAGCTGATTAGAGCTTCTGGCAGCCTTCAGGATGGAGTTTCTCGACAGTAAATTCTCCAGAGGATTTCTGAGGGTGGGATTACTGTTAAGTTTTTTTCCTGATCACGGTCCTGCTGCTAATAGAGTGTGTGAAACAAAAGTTCAAATGTTGGCACATTGTCCTATGGGATAGCAATATTCTCAGTGTATCATTTCCTATCTGCAACAAGCTACATGATGATTTCTATTATTTTTTTTTCCGATCTGTGGTTCATCCAGAAGAAGCGTAGTTTGTGGTTACTAGTCTAGTTATTAGTGCTTCTGTACTGCTTTTCCCAAGACCATGCAAATTAGTGTTAAAAAAAAATAATCAGAAAAGCTATGTGATGGTTTTTCTACAAATACAGTGTATCAATAATTGAAGAAACAGGAATTCCTGCTACCTCAGATGCCTGAGTTGGAAGTATAGTAATTGTTCAGCTCTGATACAATGCCTGTAAGGAAACTTAACACGTGAATTTTCTCCAAAAGTGCTAGTTCTCTTCATTGACACTAGAAGGAACCTACTGTGACTAGTTATTCCCCTCCTAACTGCTAGTACCTTCTGGCGCTTACTTCTGCTCCTCAAAAGCTTTGATGAAAATATAACTGATTTTCTTTCTTTTTTTTCTGTTTGGAACTTGATACGTAACTTACAGGACTACACTGATAAGCCAGTGAGAAGCTATCAAGGAATAGGATCTCTCAGACAGTTTGAAACAGATTGAAAGCAGCTAAAATGAAAAAGATGTACTGTATCCTCTAACCAGTCCCATCACGTACACATGTTAACTGAGCAATATTTTTAAGCTAATGCCCTTTGCTGCGTATGTAACATTAGATTTACATTTTAAATTTTATAAGAGCTTAAGAGATTTTCTAAAATAATCTTGTTCCTTTTGGTAGTTAATAACAAGCTATGAGTGCTGTTTTCTCTCCAGTGCTTTCCCTGAAGAAGTGGAAATTTTCTTTTCTCATCCAGGCGAGAAAGAGAGCTGAGGTCCTGAGCTGTGTATGATCTTTGTGGCTTCCAGTGGAGAAGTTACAGCTGAGAAGCTTCTTTTCACCTCCCAGCCGTACACTCCTCATTACCATCTGTTACCAAAATTTCTGCAGGAATTCACGGTGTTGTCATCCTCCCTTGCTGCTGTCCTTGGGATCCCACCTAGAGACTCTTGGAGGAAGAAGGAATGCCTGTCCACATTCTCACATGCCTGGGCACAGCTGAGGTGCCTACACCTGCCTTCCCAGCCTTTGAGCTGCATTTGTGAACCATCCTGTGCAGCTGTCCCTACACCACCCAATCCTGTCACACTAGAGCATTAAGCCATGATAGGGCCACAGCCCTGTATTCCCAATTACTCATCTTAACCTTATTTCTTGTGTGGTTTGGAGGGAGAAGCATGAAAAGTACCCCACCTAAGCTGACCTTGGTGCTCCTTCCACCCCGACTGTTGGGCTGAAAGCCTCTGGGCTCCCTGGGATCAGTGGATCTGATTGTGGTACTGTGTGCACAAACACCACAGCCACATTGCTGCATTTGAAATTTAATTTAGGTACCTTTGATTGAGATGACGATACAGAAGGTTAAACCCACATGTAGTTCAACAAGGATCAACACAACATTATGGGTTGATAATGAGGTCTAGGGGGACTTAGTATCCATCAGCTGCACATCTGTGCAGAAAAAAAAAAAAAAAAAAAAAAAGAGGAAAAATTATGAATACTAACTCTCCCTTGTAGGGGTACTTGAAGTGAAGTATTGAGGCTTCTGGAATAAATCCTTGGTCTGAAGGTGTTTTAGATATATTGAACATGGAGTGATAATTTACATCTCCTTTGAGCCTGCCGAAGTCAAACAAATATAGGCCCCAGAAAGCATCAAAGAGAGATTATAATGAAATCTAATTCTTTCACGCTCCAAAACCTTTATTACTTCTGAAAACATATTCAGGAAAGCCCATAAATGAGGGAAATTGAAAAGGCACAAATATTAGCAAACTGGGAGCCAGTTCCAACACTGGGATGTGTCTTACTGCGGGTGCCCGGTGTAGGTAAAAATAAACAAGAAGTGACCGAAGGAATGAAAAATACAAGCAACGAGGAGGCGATTGTGTTACATCTTCGAGCCGCGATGTGTATGGAAGCAGTGAAAAAGCGAGCCGACATTGCCACCTGCGGGCGGCCGTGCTGAGGAGCCGGGGGGGCCGGCGCGGCGCTGCCCGCCGGGAACACGGGGGTGGGCCTGGGGGGGCGGAGGGCAGGGCATCCTCTGTCACGAGTTATTCTGGTGGTCCAACGCAAAATGTAACCCTGTATTAAGACACTGGTAATTCGATCAGGTTACCGGATTCGCTGGTTTAAGAGAAGGGAATCGTTGATCGCAGAATCACACAGAATCAGGGAATTGTCGGAGTTGGAAGGGATCTCTAGAGATCATCTAGTCCAACTCCCCTGCTAAAGCAGGATTGCCTAGATCACATTACTTAGGTAAGCTCCTTCCTTAGGTCAGATAGCAGTATTACTGATCTGACTGAACTTTTCATGGTGGTTTTAACTGACTACTTGGAATCGCACACCACTCTCTTTTGTAATGTCAGATTCTCAGTATCATAGAAACCTATAATTGTTTGGGTTGGAAGGGACCTTAAAGATCATCTAGTTTCAACCCACATGCCATGGGCATGGGCACCTCCCAGTAGAACAGGTTGTTCAAAGCCCCATCCAACCTGGCCTTGAACACTTGCAGGGATTGGGGCATCCACAGCTTCCCTGGGCAACCTGTTCCAGTGTCTCACCACCCTCACGCTAAAGAATTTCCTCCTAATATCTAATCTAAATCTACCCTCTTTTAACTTGAAACTTTTACTCCTCATCCTATCACTACACACCCTTGCAAAAAGTCCCTTTCCAGCTCCCTTCAGGTACTGCAAGGCTGTTGTAAGACCTCTCCAGAACCTTCTCTGTTGACTTCCCTGAGTTAAACCTGCAGGGAATTTTGTTTTCAGGCAAGTTACACAAGAAGAGAATTTTCCAATTATTGACAGGTCTCTGGTTGAGTGCAGTCACTGACCATAGTTAAAAATTATATTCAAGAGGAACCTCTATTTCAGCAAAGGGTGAATTCAGCCAATATATATGTTTATTCAATGGTATTGCATTTAAATGCAGATTTTTAATAAATATTTCTATTTCTCCCTAGCTCCATTCACTAATCATATATTCTAATTGTATTTCTATGCTTTCATTCTTGTGAATGAAACACAAGATTGCACAGTGAAAGAAAATAATTATAAACCAAACAAAAAAGCTCCACTGGCATACAAACTATATATATATATGTGTATATATTAGAGCTGTTATGTACATGTTCATGCCTACAAAGAAGCCATAGTAAGAGGATGATAATGCATTTAAACATTACAAATTCAAGAAATGGGCAGCATTGAATTAGCTTGTGTTCTGTTTATGCAGGTGTACCACATTCAGCAGTGGCCAGTTGAGAAGGCCACTGTAGAAGATGCAATGTACACTACCCTGCTGTTTTTCAGGAGGCTGTTTTCCCTCCATGGGGTATGCAAAGAAATTAATCAATACATGGAATGTGTTGATTTCAATGGTTTTGTGATTATTTCTTTCAGCTGAAGATCTAGAATCTGGCAAAAATCTGTATTGCTTGGCAGGATTTTTATTCACCAGGTTTTTCTTCTGGAAAAAACAAAGGAAGCAGATGGAAAGCTTGCAGAGCGTGTTGCCTGGATGCAGAATGACAAGTGGTCAGCTGCAGCAGGAGAGCTGCTGGTGTGAGAAAAGGTGAGGTTGAAAGGTGGCCAATGCCACATGTGTCAGTGAGTGCTATGGTAACAAACCTAAAAAGATCTTGCAGTATTAAAAACCTGTTGCTCTTCTGGGAAAAATTAAAGTAGAAAGGTACCTGCTGTGTAGTACAAGGAGAGGTGGGAGAGGGGTTGTTCTCATGGCTTCCAGCTACTCCTCAAATCCACCTCCAGCTGACTTGTCCAACTGCTGGCTCCCTTTCTGGCCTGGTTGTGCTGTGACCTACCAGATTAGAACGAACCGGAATGCTAAGGGTGGAAGATGCGCTGGTTAGATCAGCATCAGCTTCCCCTGCTTTGGGGAGCACCAGGTTTCCTGCTTACAGAGAAAAACATACTTTATAGGTGGGATGCCACATAATTCTTCCTTTCCTTTATCTGCCCTCTCATTTCTATTTAAGGTGACTCCCATTTCTTCTTGAGCTGGGGGGGAGATAACAAAGATTAGAAGACATTTGATCCATGTCCAGATACTGACTGCTATCCCCTGCTTAGCAGATTACTATAAAGTCTTTTATAATTTATGGATGAAACAGCAAAACATGTGCAAATTATTAGTATTGCTATAGTTATTGTTAGGTTATATTTTATCTCATGGTGCTGTATTGTGATTTATAAAATATTACCAAATTTCTATGTAAAATAATTACCTTCTTAATAAAGTTATGGGCATGGGTAGGTACTGAAGATTATATAAATATGATCATAGCACAGGTAAGCTATTCCTGCCAGGTACTACAAATGGTTTCTGGAATGTAAAGGTTACATACAGCTCAATGATATCGAAAAACAACCTCCAAGAATTTATTTTCACACTTTCAAAATTGAGCAGAAGGAATTCTTCTCCTGTAGGCCTTTTAAAAGATTATTTGCTGTGTATCTTCTAGGCATGAAAAAGTATTTTTGAAGGAAATGGATTAATTTTTGGGGGTATACAGGATGGATTTGAACAATATTAATTACAAGTGGACTGATTTTTTCTTTCAGATGCAGATGGGGTTGGGTAAGGAGGGTCTGCTGTGCAAGAAGAGATTAATTAGACTTTCAGCACTGTATTTTAATTGCAATGTAATACTGGTATTCTACACCTTCGGAAGCTTGAAGGTGTTTTTGAACACATCATTCCTTATAGAACACAGAGGTTGCAGGTTATATTCTTTCTGGAATATACGTGTGTGGGAACTGAAAAAATTCCTTTTAAAATATTTCAGTGTCTCAGAATTATTTAATCTTGCTCTTTCTGTGCTCTCTGTATTGCTTCACAGTCATGACATTTGTGTCTTGAGATTCTCTGTGGAACTTTAAACATTTCTTGCCTGATTTTAGAGTAAAGACATCAGATTGATCTTGGCTGTATCATTTGCAGATGTACGTTAGTATGTTCCTATTAGACTATGTGGTTTTTTTTTTTTAGAATTCTGCTCCTGAAACCTCTTAACTCTGTTCATTTCTCTCTCTCTTCATCCTTGAAAGGCCATGGTTGTGCTCCTGCTCACTGAAAAGATGCAAAGCCTAGTTACACCACCATAGGCCAAGAAGAAGCAAATGGGGCCATGCTGTTGCTTCAGCCTCTGCTTTAGAGTTTTACTTCTGCTGCATCCTGTGAACTGTGATATGTAAACCTCTGTTGGCCATAAATCCCCAGTCTTGTCAGAATGAATGCAGATCATAAAAGGCAAAGGAAGGGTAGGATGCATTATAATGTTTTAAAGCTTTGCTGAGGGCATCTGGCCTGCAGTGATTTGCTTAAAAGAGGATTAATTGTAATGCAAACTCAGGAAGAATGGGGATTCTTTAGTGACAAGTGTCAAGTATACAGGAAACGTATTGTTTATAGGAGCCAGTGGAATCAAAACAGAATTATAAAACCTTTCCAGGATCTCCCTGATGTTTAAAAATGCTTCAGAGAAATCCATTATATTTGGAAAATTTCCCCAGCAGGAATTCTTCATGTAATAGAGTTTTGTCCTCAATGTCTTCAATTTTAATAAAGAACTTATTTGAAATCCAAAGTTACAGCAGATGAAGTGAGGCTAAATTGTGTTTGCCTTATGCACAGAAGTGCTTTCCACAAACAGTTTTGTCAGCAAATTAACTACGTGTTAAATGAGAGTGCTTGTGCCATGTCATTAAAGTTCCATATTCCAGCTTATTTGTTACACCAACACAGACCTGCGATTTTATTCCAGTGGATGAACTTTTGCAGCCCCATAGCCTGACCACCTGAGGGAGGACCCACTAACCCCAGGCATATCTACCTGGTGACCTGGAAGCTGGGATAGAGATACTCAAGATAGCAGAGATCCCAGCCAGTGTGGATTTCCAATATGGCTCTGAGTGCAGCCCAGTCTCTTCTTTTGTGAAGTTATGGTGCTCATATTAATAAACCTGCCCCAGAAGAGTCTTTGGCCGAGGTCCTGAAGACACACAGGGGGACAGATTCAGAAAGCAAACTAGAGCTATGATGTTTTCTGAAGGGTGACACTATTTTCTAATAACAGCAGCACTCAGTAGTTTGGAAAATGGAACACTGAACAGAAAAGTGCTGATATTAGAATAATGTGAAGTTCAGCTATTAAAGGCTTGTATGAAATAAATATTGGATTCTAATAAATAAGTGATGTTACACTCTGAAATATTAGAAGACTTTGGCTTTTTGTTCTGAGAATGTGCTTTTGTAGAACATCAGATAGGAAGGCTGTGGTATGTGTTTTAAAATAATGCTTTATTTTTCCCTCTCCTCTTTAGAAAATTTTGAGAACACTAGGTTAAATGCCAAGGCTACCAGGAAAGTAGTTGTGTGGTTGGGAGTGCCAGGGAGAGAGTCCTGTCTGGCATCACGAGCTCTAATTTCTGGAGTCTATGTATGAAGGAGAATCAGGACAGGTGAGTTCCCTTTCCCCCCCCCCCCCCTTTTTTTAAATTTTTCTAACTGCTCTTGAGACCTAGAGTAATAAGCAAATAAAATTGTCAGTTCTGTAAGACAAAAACCCCAAAAGGCAGAAGGAGAGGGATCAAAATGTTTCTACTTGCTAGTAATCTTCATTGGATTTCTTTCTGCTTTAGGTTTAGGCTTGCTTCCAAACTAAACATTTAGGATGAAAAATTAAGAGAAAATTGAAAGAGTAAAATTTTTTCAATTATTTGAGATTTTTTTAAGGAAAATAACTGAATGAGTTTACTATGAATTTGTGAATTACATAAGCTGATAAAAACTTGTACTTTCAGCAAAATATTTTAACTGAATCTACTGTCATCTTTCCAAGTCACTTCACTTTTTGCTGTCTCCTTTTATGTCTACATAGAAGCAGCACAACTGTATGTTCCAGCTAAAAAAGAGAGACACATACAGATCTAGTAACAGTATTTCATGCTTTGCCTGCTCTTGTGACAATCTTATGCTCACCTTGTGGTTTTGTGTCACGTGTCCAGAGAAGCATCCTGTTGCTATCAGAGGAGTGATTGCCTTGCTGGGGCTGGGACACATTCTGGACAGAGCCAAACCCTAACCTGGGCACCACTAGGGCAGACAGCCCTTTACAGCCACTGCGTGTGGGTGCCCAGTCCAGCTGTGCTGGCTAGTGAACAGAAATAATAATCACTTTGCTCAAAACAAGTGCATCTCCTACATTTTGACTGTGCTTAAAACTGGGTTCAGTGAAAAGATCTAAATCTCTCCCTTTAAGGCACATTTTGCATCATGTGTCTTTAAAACCTCCCTTCCACTCCCACAATCAGCTAACTGCAATTAAAAGTAATGGAGATGGTCACCCTCTGCAGTTGTCAATGGCAGTTAATCCATTACAGGAGGGGAAGAAGTCTCTCATCCAACCTATACGGGAAAGAGCTTTTGAAGAGTTAGATCATAATTGCCCAGATTAGAATTTGGCTATGATGGTACATTTAGCACCCCTAATCTTACAGGAAGAGCAGTGGGAGTCTTATTAACCATGGCAGTGGTTAGGAATTCAGTTTTATTTTTCATCCAAAAGTAGCTAAAAAAACAAACAGACAAAAAAACCCACAACAAAACCAAAAGGAAAAGGAAGGAAAATGTGGGTATCTGCCAGTGCATGACTAAATAATTTATGTTCACTGCATGTTTTCTCAGTTTCTCAGGAGGACCTGCTCAGGATGTTTTTCATCACCACAGTTTTTCTGCTGACCAAGCTGCAGAATTACTATCGGCACACTTGCAGATGGCTTACTTGAAGGTGGCTGATAAACCCCAAGCAGAGATCTAATTGGACACTTGGATAACATGGCCCTTCAGCACATCACTTTTACTTATTATCTTGATTGCTGCTGGACTTGGACACCAGTTTCCAATAGCAATCTTTTGCTGGATGTAGTGGGAATTTCTGGGTGCTGTTCTTCTGTGGAGGAGGGTCTGAGCTCTGTATGCTTCTTTCCTTGAAGGTCAATCCTGGGAACAGCCTCCCATAGGCAGCTTGCTGGCTGGGTTGAGCCATGTGGTCCTCACTACTCTGAAGGCTCACATGTGCCCCAAGAAATCCTCTCCCCATCCCTGAAACGCATGGCACAAAGAGCCCCCACCCAAAGTATCTAGAACTGCAGTGAAGCGGAAGGGGCTACATATGGTCCAAAAAAGGTGGTAAGGGAATAAGAAAAGAATATTAAGTGCCTCTACTGCTGGGGGCCACTGCTGGCCTGGGCACTAGTGGCAGTCTCCAGGCTAACTACAAAGGTGCTGTAAACTTTTGCTTTGTTTATCTTTTGGATTTGCAAAAGCAACCTGCCTCAGGCTTCCTGCATCTGCTGCTGTTTACAGGTACTGGATTGTTTAACTTTCACTGGGTTTCCCCTAAGCTGCTTAATGTTCAGCTGCACCTATTTTTTTTTAAAGTGTGGAAAAGCATTGCTGTTTCTGGGAAGGGATGAGAGAGGATCTGATCATCCCCACCACTTTAAATTTCATGAGGTTCTTTTCCATAACCATGATTTTTTTTTTTCCTTTATTCCATAGAAAACATTATAATAATACTAAGAAATAGTGCTGATGCAAACTGAAATCGGGAATCACTGCAGTTAAAGCTGTGAACACTGATTTCATGCTCTTTCTCAGTGGGTAGTCTTTAGATACCCAGCCTGTTAAGACAGCATGTCTATTTTACCCCTGCCCCCAGATCATCAATCAGCTTCCCACCATCTTGAATAATTTCAGTTCATTTTTCGGGCCCTCTGAAGTGGTGGTGGAGTCATTTCCCCTCTACTGTATGAGAGGGTGCAGCTGAGCAGGGGTGGGTCAGCAGAAGCTGATACTTCACCTGCTCCACCTTGTCTGTAGCTCAACAACATTTTGTCTAAAATGACATTCAGAGACCTGCTCTTTCTTCTCCTTTGCTTTCCTGAGACTGGGTCAACAGTAGGAAGCAATGTTCCTTTGATTGGACCAGCTATGCTGATGGGTTCCTTGCAGGCAGTAGAGAAAAGCCTCCTCCTGCCACTTCCTTCTACTCTGAGAGAAGGGGAGGAGAAGGGGACAAGCACCCATCCACAAATACTGCTACACTTTTAGGATCCTACAGCATTTGTCTATGCTGCAAGGCAAGATGGCCTCACTTCAATGCAGAGGCTCACCCCAGCAAGTCTGACTCAGGTTAGTAAATGCTACTTTGTTTGCTCTAGAGAAATTTGTATTGACTCTGCTATTAAGAAGGAAGTCCACAGGTTAGGGGTTATCTAGTTTTATAAATGTTTTGTATTTTCTATGGGACTGAGTGCCTCAAGCTAGGAAATATTGTGGATATTGTTTGGTTTTTTGTGGTGCTTATATTGGATGATATGTCTTGAATAATTTGGACCAGAAATGGCAATTGAAACATCACAGATTGGTAAGAATGGTATAGAACTCATTTTCTTTCACAGTCAATACTTTTTTAAAATAATGAGAATTTGTTTATTAACAGAATCAATGGTCCCATCTTACTATGTGCTCCAACACACATTTGTCTCTGAATAGGACTTTTTTCTTACAGGCTTAGATTTAAGCAGGTCAAATAGGTTAAATACATCAGCTATTTTCTGGAGAATATTTCTCTGCCCACATAGGAAAACTTACCTTTTTAACTTCCAATGTAAAAGAATGAGAACATGTTAATAGGTAATTTATATTTAGAATAATGTTCCTTTTTTCTTTTCTTTTTTTTTTTTTTTTTTTTAAGTGTAACTAATTCTATGTACTCTGACAAAATGCAGAACATGAAAGCAACCAAGCAAATCTGCAAGTATGTCTCTCTTGTCTTTGTAATAGCAAGGTATTTTCAAAGTCTCCATAGTGGCTTTAATTCTCCTGTTTCCAACTTCCTAATGTTAACTGAGTTATTGTCACACTGCTACAGCTTTTCCTGTTTATTTTGGTATCTGTCATGTCAAACAGCATGAAATCCATTTCTTGCAGGCCATGCGTGGGGTTGGACTTAATGTCTCTGTGGAGAGGAGGAACATGTTTTTTTCTAGTACCTCAGAGATTAAAATATTACTTACTCTGGGAAATCAGCAAAACATTTCTCTGAATAAATGCTGCATTTGCAATCTTAGATAGATATATGAATCTTGAATGTTCCTCAAGATGGATTAAATTGATATTCTGCACATATGTAAAGCTGTATTGTGTTTGCTTTGGGAAATGACATTTTTACTCTTGATGTCACTCATAGAGATAAAAGGTTTCAATTTTGTTGTACAAGTAGCCCTAGAAGTAATATCATCCATTTTGTGTATTACCAAAAGAAAGGGTCTGTGTGTGTGTGTATTTTACTTCCTTCTGAAAAATGCTGATCAGTGATTTTTTTTTTTTTTTTCCCTCTGTGTGCTTATGAAGCTCATAATTGCAATGAGAAATAGTACACTGGTGCTCCTCTCTAACTGAACCTCACCATGACAATAGATTTAAATCAGGGGCAACTCTGTTTGAATCAGCGCTACTATCTGAACTTCAAAGGAATTAGAAAAACAAAAGAAAAAACTTTCCTTCTTCTCATTTTTGAGAAGTTGCTGATTTTATTGTGATTTCAATTCCAAAACTCATTGTTGCTTCAGTAACTGGGGACCTCACAGCCTATTGACTGTTAACTGTGTTTTACTTTGTTTGAGGGGGTTTTTTTCCCCTATAATGGGAAGAGCTGCTAAAACCTTTTATGAAATTTAAAATGTTCACTAAAATCTTCATCAGTATTTCAGTAAAATTAAAATATATATATATATATTATCCCTCCTTAGCATGTCTCCTGGTGAGAATAGGCACATGGATAAACTGTCCTAGGCAGAGGGGTTTGCCCTTAGTGGTTAGTATGGGAAGAATCACAGCCTCGGGAGCGAAGGGGCTGGAAGGGCTCAATGCTATTTGCAGGGTGCCTGCCCCAAGTGAGAACCTGCTCCAGCTGAACCCCTCCATGGCAGCTCACTAAAAAACGAGGAGCCTCTGATAAATTATTAAAACATTAAAAATAAATGGGTGTGTCTGATACCCTGCAACAAGATGCATGGTAATGCTGTGCTGTCCTCAACAAGCTGTTGGTAAACTCTGCTTGCCTTTGAATGTACTATGGGAATAATAATATTTTTAAATCTGCCTTGCTTACCCTCAATCAACAGTGCAAAAATACTGGACTTATATGTAGTGAGTTGCTTAAAAATGGCTTTTCATCAGTTCTTAATGTCATATTTGTGTAATATCACATGCATTTCTGTAATGCTTTGTTTTAAATGCCACAGTAACTGTTTTCAGTGATGTTATTGCAGTGTATGAAGATCACTGTGGTTTCAGTGTGGGGGTTTTTGACTGGTTGTTTTTTTGCTACATCTTAATTGGTGCTATTTCTTTGCCAGAAATAATTCTCTTTTTAACATAATGTGCCATAGAAGTTAAAATCAGAATTTACAGCTGTAGAAAATTATACATGTTATACTTAAAATTGCCACAGAGTGGCAATGTGTCAGAAAATTTTATTCAAGTCTGCTGACAATGTTGTAGAACCCCAGCAGTCGGCTGATGGTAGAGGGGAGGTTTTCTTGTAAACATCTCTGTATTCTGTGTAATTCAATGTGGCAGGGACAAGCACCCCTGGTGAGAGGTAGGAGGAATCCAGTAAGATGCTGAGGCAAAGGATTGCAGAAGTTGGGGGTGAGGATAGGGTAGAGGGGTTTAATTATATTTAAAAAAATTCTCCCCATCTTTTTAATTGGTCTGGGACCATTGCTGCTGAGCTTTTCCTGTTCTCTTAATGATATTTAGATTTAGTGGTCCTCTTTGTTTTTTTTTCCCCATGTTCTATTCAATGAACATATCTTATTTAGGGGAAATCAGAACTGTGACTTTTGAAGGTGAACAATGGACAGAATGGCATACTTAGCTGTTTCTCTCACAGTTACATCCGAATATTCTTAATATAAAATAATAAGATTCTGTATTGCAATAAGGCTGGTTAGCATCTTCTGACATCTATGTTCACATAGACATGGTCTTAACTGCTCAATGAACGGGGCACTTGTGCCTGTTTGAAGATTTGCTCAGATAAGTGTCTGTGAAGGAATGAATAACAACATAATTTCTCAAATTTGCCATATTTGACAAAGACCAGAGATAGGACACAGCCAAAACCTGGGATCCAGCTAGCTTGAAGCTCAGCCAGGGTCATGTAGCTCAGGCAGCTATCTCTGTATTTTCTTAGCATCCAGATTTCCTTACAGAAGAATTCTGTATTTAAATATTAAGGCAAAAAAAAAAAAAAAAAAAAAAAAAAAATTAGTTGGATTTTGGCTAATCCTTAGAGTTATATTTTAGTGTTATGCCCTGGAATTGTTCAGTGTCAGTTGTTTATCATCTTCTTGATGGTGAATATAAAGGCACTGGAATTCCAGGTTTATGGAAACGCATTTTCGGAGAAGTAGTTACTGATTAGTGCACACTGCTGCCCCATGAAATGATGTACAGGTGTGGATGTGTGAATTCAAAGGTAGTTTTCTGTTTCCCTGGACCTTATCCCTTTTCCTTCCTCTTTTTGTTAATTTTGAGGTGGAACCCTCAAGCTCTGCAAACACTACTGCTCTGGCCCCCTCTCTCCTTCAGGTAATGATACTTGACAAAGACTGGTCAGAACCCTTAGATAACTAAGCAGTCTGTCAGGTATGAAATTGAGCTCTGTTTGACCTGTGTCAAGGATCTTCTGTCCTTTGAAGGTCAATCCTGGGAACAGCCTCCCATAGGAAGCTTGCTTGGCTGGGTTGAGCCATGTGGTCCTCACTACTCTGAAGGCTCCCACGTGCCCCAAGAAATCCTCTCCCCATCCCTGAAACGCATGGCACAAAGAGCCCCCACCCAAAGTATCTAGAACTGCAGTGAAGTGGAAGGGGCTACATATGGTCCAAAAAAGGTGGTAGGGGAATAAGAAAAGAATATTAAGTGCCTCTACTGCTGGGGGCCACTGCTGGCCTGGGCACTAGTGGCAGTCTCCAGGCTAACTACAAAGGTGCTGTAAACTTTTGCTTTGTTTATCTTTTGGATTTGCAAAAGCAACCTGCCTCAGGCTTCCTGCATCTGCTGCTGTTTACAGGTACTGGATTGTTTAACTTTCACTGGGTTTCCCCTAAGCTGCTTAATGTTCAGCTAAAGACACTTGATACAGATTGGTCAGGACACTGAGATAACTAAGCAATTTGTCAGGTATGAAAATGAGCCCTAAAGAAAGATGAGTAAGGTGTGAAGGCACTGAGCATGACTATACGTACAGGAGTAGCTGCTTGTGCATTTTGTCTCCTGCAGAACTGCTGTGGAGTAACATGGGCCAAGAAAGGAGAGGGCAAAATATAGCATTAACAAGTGCTGCTGGGAAGCTGCTGCACTGCTGCTGAGAAGCAACAACAAAATTCAGGAAAAGCAAACCAAAGCTTTTTTCCAACCATATTTCTCCCCTTCTTTACCCTACTAACTAAATGAATAAAGGATTAGAGAACTTCAAACCAGTTTGCAGTGGTGTGGAAGATTATGCTCAATTCTTAGCTTTATTTTCACCCATAAACAAGCTTCAGGGTGACAGAAGAGAATCTCCAGGGAGATTATTTTTACTGTCAGTGTCAAGTTTTTTAGCACTTGATGGGTTATACATCCATATGCTGGTGTGTTTTTGTTCCATGTGTATCAAGTAATCTTGTGGATATCCTTACCCTATCCCTCTAAGTTCAGAGGCATGGCTCTGAATGCCACTCCCAACACATGGGCTAACTTGAGCAATGAGAATTAATAGACATGTCCCCCCAATTCATTTATACACTTTTTAAACCTTACCAAGTTTGCACAGATGTGCTTTAGCAGCTATTAGTTTCCAGCGACGTTCATGTTCCTGAGGGGATCTTAAATTCATTGAAGGGTTTTCCTCGCTCACTGTAGAATATTAAGCAATAGAGTTATCTTTGATACAAATTTAATTAATTCTGTTCCAAGACACTAATGTATTCAGAAGGCTACCACTGGTATTACACATGCACTGTATCACTTATAGCTTGTCTAATTTAATGTGCTGCACTTGTATTGATTTTTACTTTAGCAAAATACAGTCAGACAATAATGCATGGATTTGGAAAAGCTTTATAGTTCATAAGCATTGGCACATTCATATTTGACTTTGTCAGCAAAGGAAAATTAGATCAAACAAGGTGCAATGATGCATTTGTTGCTTTGGGAGCTGCTAGTTCAGAACTTGACATTGATAAACTGTTATAATTAATTCTTTCCATTTAATGAGATGGTATACACTATCAGCAAATGTGAGCTTTGATGTCGACGTATTGTATTGACCATCTTCCTATATTAATTAAAACATGCCTTGATGGACTCTTTCCTTATATGTGACGAGAAGGGAAACGTAGGGAATATTGCTTATGTGCCTAACCAACAGCACACATTGAGGCAGTTCATGCATACTTACCCAGAGCCAGAGTATGTTTTTCAGTGATAAAGCAGAAGGAATTGGGAAAGTGAACTTCTTGGCTCTATTCCTGGATTTGTCATTGAGTCAGGCAAGTCATTAAACTCAGACTCCAGCTTACCTATCTGTTTAATGGAGATAGTAATATTTTCCTGTTATGAAGAGAGATTTTAAGGCTTAATTAATTAATATCGTGGGGCTCTTTGCCATATGCAAATGAAAGTCAAAATATTGCTTGCCATAGGTTAAAGTGTATGAAAACAAAGTGTAATCTGATAGTGCTTTAATTTTATGCATTTTTTTACTGAAGATTAAAATAATTTGATTGCACTGATGTTAACATTCAAATACTTCAGGGTTATTAGAGAGCTCGTACTGAAAATGAGTGCTGTAATACTTTACAGACTTGCATGTAAAACACTAAGAAGAACTGGTTATTGATGCTGTTCTCGTTTGATTATTTTATTTTGTTCTACAAGTGCAGAGAAAGTGCCAGAGAAATAAAAATTTGTAGGAAGTCTTGACATTAACAGACACTAGTAAGTGTTACACAGTTAAGTTACAGAATAAAGTGATCAACTAGGTCAGCTTACTTAAAAACAGGAAATAAAACAATAAACTGCTGTTAATGAAAAAGAGCCTGGAGAAAGAGAGTATTGAAGATACATGTGTTGGATTCCTACATCACTGTATTCATGGAGGAGGCGTAAAAGCAAATACTTCATCAGCTGATGGTGTCTGATCTTAGGACCAAAAAGAGCTACGCTTCTGCCCTCTGCCTGGTGCCACATCAGGCTATTGCAATGCCTGTGTCTCATTTGAAATCTGGAGGACTTGAATGTGTTGCTATCAGTCAAGGGTTTTGCTTACTCCTCAAGCTATCTGCCAGACTCCATCTTAACCGCCTTCTTGGGATGAGGACTCCATAGTAATAAGCATCAACTTAAATGTCTACCCATGTGTATTCTGCATGGATAATGATCTTAGCAGTAAGTTTTCGATATACTTCTGTTACTACTCAATCTCCTCTCTCAAAAATATTTTCTAACATTATTCTACTCCAGTGAAAAGAACACAACTATCTTTGGCTTCTTGGAGGTTGACTTTGAGACTCTTGGAAGAAAATCGGCATTTTCAAGCTCAGTCGAGCCTTTCCGGCTACACAGTCAGGCTTTTTTTTCTTATCATTGCAGCAATGAAAATGTTGCCAGCACAGTAATGACCTTCTCCTGTCTGAGTCCTGTTGTGTTGCCTACTTGAATCAATATTGCGCCTTCAAATGATGAGATACTTTAAGGTTAGATGGAACAGCGCCATGAGGACAATAGCAATCTTGCAGACAAGTCTCTAAGTCTTAAAATGCACTGAAAATCTGTATTTTCTGTGATTTATCTGGGTATTGTCTGTCTTTTTAGATTCATCCTCTTTTCCAGAGGATTTTCATTTGACCTCAATATGGGTTTTTTTCTGGCGCAATGAGATTTTTGTAATAAAGTGTGCTGCCATATATAACAGGGTCCCATTTCTCATCTCTGTCAAATGTAATTACTTTGATGGCGATGCATTCATATCCATCTTGATATTAGAACATTATGTGTTTCACTTAGTGATGGGATAGAAACTGAAGAGTTTTTTTAGTATGCATCCATCCTTTCATGCGAGCTTTCATGGTCAAACATATGCAGCAAGGCTTATTTAAATGTGTCTTGCTAATCTGAACCCCAGCAGGTATCTGTACCTTTCTGTTAACCATTTGTGTGCTACTGAGATCATGGAGTCCTCTTAGTTTCAAGCTGCTCAAGGTCAACAAATTTCCTAGGTTAGAAGCAGACCTGAATAAAATTCCTGAGAGCAAATATCTAATGAGACTTGGAGAGGAAGTGTGTTGGGCTGCCCAAGACAGGATGGGTTGAAGACACATATGACCTCCAAAGCTGAAGTATTCTTGGCACATATGAGAATTATTTTCAGCCTGACCTCGTGAATTCCGTGGACGGAGTTCTTAAACCTTTTACACTGAATAAATAGTATTTTCTCCATATAAACTGTTCTATTGGCTTGAGCAGATGTTTGTTACAGGAATGTGATGCTCAAACAGAGCAGTTGTCAGGAAGCAGTCACGGGTCTTCTCACATTTCAAATAGGGAATTGCACCTTTTCACTTCCTTTGCTGAGCAAAAGATGTAAGACATATCAGATCTCATAAGCATCACCTTTTATTAGTTGCTTCTGGTTACACTCAGGTTCTGAGAATTACTGTACCAAGGTGTCTTTGTTTTCAGTGGTTTTTAGCCCCATGTGTGTATTTGGGTCAGCTAGCAGCCTACTTCAGAGGGGCTGTTGCCATGCTCAACCTGTGTAAAGTTCCACATCTAATTACTGCAGCTGAAGCTACTATGCTTGTAAACACAGTAACTCTGTCAAAGTCCCCATAATGTCATTCTGATGTTTTCCACACTATTGATCTACCTCCCTCTTTGTGCGGATTTCCTAAGCTGACAGAAAATGTCAGAGCTGTCTTGTCCAAAAGCATTGGACCACTCCAGCCATTCCAGAGCTGCCTCCAGTTTTACAAGGCGTTCGGTGTGTACTGGAACAGCTCTGTAGATGCCTGTTTGATGTGTAATGTGTAGCCTCCTGGGGCTCCAGAGTTTTACCCTGAGCTGATGCCAAGGTTCTACTCTGTGATGCAGAAATGCCGAGGTAATTTCATGCTTTGTAAAGCTCTATGAATATTTTTAATTATTACAAAAATGCCATGGAAATGAAGATTGTTCTGGGTTTTACTGTTGCATGTAGTTTTGTGTGACTCTAATTTCATAGCAATTTAGTTCATTTGGCACTTTGAGACTTGTGGGTTGCCTGGAAGCACAAGAAAGTGAACCCCATATTTGTCATGGATTCGATAACCTTGGCTAAGCTAATGCAGGGACTCCTTTGCAGAGTGCTGGCAGTGTTGGAATTTTTTTTTTTTTTTCTTCCTGCCACCCGAATTGGACACTGATGGTCTCTAGGCCCTGAAATGCCTCTGAAGCACAAGCTTTCCCCACACTATTTCAGTAGACTTCAGTGATACCCTGTAAGGACCATGGGAGTCAGGGCAGGAGACAAAGTGTTCCTTATCTTTTGTCTCAGCTCAAACTTTGGTTTCCCTTCAGAAATTGTGGGGGCTTTTTCCTTACAAAATTCTTTCTGACTTGTAGCAGACACAGAACATCAGATTATTTCCTTTAGGAACTCCACAACTGAATAAAAAAAGCCTAGCTTACTAGGTTGATACATGGACTTTATTTGGCCAATGAGTGTCCTCATATGTATTATCCTACCTTGAGCATTGAGTGTGCACAGCTTTTAGTGTGCTACCACTTAGAGTAAGGATACCAGCAGGAGTTGCTTTGGGGGAGAGGACAGACACATGTGCAGTGTCATTCTCTTGGTGTTGCTCAGCTGCTGGTGATGTATGTGAAGCAGCCTGACATCCTCCTGGTGAGGCTGAGTGGAAAACGAACGTGCATGCAGGGAGGTGCTGCTGGTCCAAGGGGCAAGAAGGCTGCAAATATGCTCAGGGAACTCGTACTTATCCCATTTGAGACTTAAGCAGCTCTCTTGAAGAAAGAGGAGTCGGTGCTGATTTCACCTGAAGGCAGCAACTAAGAGCTCTGCTCTCCTAATTCACTCAGATGGAACAGCTACTTGGCTAACTTGCTCAGGTCTGCCAGCTTTCTTCTGATTTAAGGGGTTGTTGAAGATGTCAGGGTAGGGACAGCAAACCGTTGTCTTAGAAAGAGCTAGGCATGAAAATATGCTAGATGAACCATGAAGGAGTATTCCTACAGGTGAAAATCATGATAGAAAGAACAGTTTACTGACTCATTGTATCAATCTCTGTTAAATTACTTTCAAAAAAATGTGTGGCATCTTATATCTGCTGTAGTCAATAATACAAATCCCATTAGTCTGAGGTTGTGTTTTTAATTGACGTATTTGACACATTACTGTGCTAATTCCTGTAAACTGAATAGAATGTATGTGTTTCATGAGAGATGATAAAAAAAAAAAAGGAGAAACAGGCTATTTTTAGTTAAGACTTTGCAAGGAGGTGTGTAGTGGGTCTGAAAAGAGATGGGGAAATTCTGTAGAAATGTTCTAAAAATTATGTGCTCAAAAGGGCTTGTTTCCCTTTCTACTGTTGGACGTTTTTTCCAAATATTCTGAAATGACCCCACATATAATGTACAGCAAGACAAAACTGAATAATCCTGCATCGTACTGTCCTTTGTGTTTCACGTTTTTTCTGCCCCCTGAGATCTTGAAATATTATAGACTGAAATTAAATAACAAACACCGTTGTGTTACCTGGTAAATCTACATATTTTTTTCTTATTTCCATTTAATATGTAAAATTCTCTTCAATTCTGCCAACTTGCTTTCCTTAGTGATTAGAATACCTGACTGTGCCAATAATATATTTGCTGAATCTTGCCTTTTCTCACCTTTTTGAATGAAATTCACCCTCTAGGAAGTAAATTGTTTGTGAACAAAGTGGGATTTTTGTGAATATATTTATGATTTCAAGCTATTTGACCCATTCTTACATAGCTGCAGGTCTATTTTCCACACTGGGTTGCTTTTGAAATTGTTTACTCCAAGTACCCAGTAATTGGCATGATTAATCAAACGGTGTGACCGATTGCTTTAGTCGTGTGTCGTTGCCTGATTGATTGGCTGGGTTTTCATGCTGCAGAGGGAAGATGCTGAGAGTCCTTTCTTTAAGCAGAACATCGCCCTGCAAAGTGGTGAGGAAGAGTGCATGGGAAGGCAGCCAGAGCTGGCAGCAGTATCCCTCCAGGCTGGGTCAGGGCTGCTTACCTCACCCACAGGTATTCTGGGCAGAAGGGCAGCAGCATGGATGCTGCTGCTGCAGGACACAGGCAGGGAGAAGGTAAAATAGCAGAGCACTTTAGCCCAATGTGTGAAAGAGTTCTTTTGTCTTCATTTGGATTTCATGCTGCTGTCCATCTGTGGGTAACTTCTGCTGGAGAGCAATAGAAAAATATGACTGCTGACATCACAAGGGCTTTCTTTTTATTCAGTTTCGAGGCAAACCTTTGACTCTGAGGTGCTTCTGTTCATGGCCTTCTGGTACTACAGAGCGTATAAGCTATATACTTCTCTCACTTGCAGAGCCAGGGGGACAGCTATTCTTATTCCTTTGAAAAATATTTCGGTGCCTGTGGTTGGGAAGTAGTATGCAGAAGGTACCAATATTATTGTTGTGTAGGAAAGAAATAACACTAATGCAAAAAGGCTGCTTATTGATGCTGTTTGGGAAATGGGAGTGAAAAGCACTGATTTAAAGCATGCATGTTCCTTATTGCCTTAATGCATTTATATTGGGATATGGTAACCCCTTACCATGAAGACAGAGAAAAAAAAATTATCACTGATGCCAGGGAAGAAAAGAAGGATGGTATCTGTGCAAAATTGCAGCTCCTATTGTAAATTTCTGGGGAGAGAAATGTTTCCTGTAAGTATGACTCAGATTTCTCTGAATCAATATAGCCTCTGAGGGTCAGAGGAAGTCAATATATTTTAGAGGTGAAAGGTAATAAAGTGGCTGACAGGAGGGAGCTAGAACCCACTTTCTTCTGGGTGTTTTTCTTTTCAGTGTTTTTTGGGGATGAAGAGCCTGGTTGTTCTGCAATATAAAGTACAGCTGAACTACTGAGGATCACTCCCAGAAAGATGTACCCATCATAAGCAGAAAAGATCTCTTTGTTTGTTTGTTTTAGTTTTTCTTTTGTCATCTTATATGGAAGGGGAAGGTGCTAAAGATAGTCAGAAACTTCCAACTTCCATTTCTCTGCACTGTGAGTGTGCCTTTGACCTACTCAGATCATAGACAAAAATGAAGAAGTGAGCTGCATCTGGAAGGAAACATACAGGCTACAATACAACATAAGCACAGTTAGAAACGGAAGCAATTTTTTTTTTTCATTTTAATCAACTGTATCTACGGAGACTTGAGGCACAACTGTAAGAGTAAAAGAGATGGTCTCTAATAACAGGCAGGGCTGATCAAATATCTAATAGCTCACAAGAAATCTAAACATACATGAATTATTTCCTTGATAAAAAACTCCATTCACAGAACTTGCTCTGTTTCTCAGGCATCCAGTAGCTTCCAGATACCCTAGGACAGATAAGTGAAAATTGCGTACACTGAATGAATGTTAAAGAATCTCACTGGCCTTTACTGGTGTGTTTACTGCTTGCATTCTGAAAAAAAAAAACCCACACAAAACAAACAAAAACATAATCAAAACCCCCAGTTCCTATCCATACCTTATTTCAGTAAACAATGCATAGGGTTAAAGAAAAGAAATAAGACAAAATCTTTCATAGGCTTATGTAGGTGGAAAAGATTCAATGTCAAAGACAGATTTCAGAATATTTTTAAAGGGAAATGACCTTTTGTGGTGAAGTTCACTGCTTCTCTTGCATTGAAATACTAATAAGCGTTTGGAAGCTGGTCAGGTTTTAGAGCTGAAGCGTGTCAATCATTCTTGTTATGAAAAGACAGATCTTTAAAAAACCTGTCAAATTGTTTGTTAAGGGGACTGTGGGACATACTTTTAAGAATCATGGGGCCTGTACTTATCAAAAAGAAAGCTAAGATAAATTTGCAATTGAATGCTTAAGTGGCAACCTGTGCACATTATTCTAGCCACCCTTTGCACTTGTTTTTGTTATTGTTTTATCCACGCCTGTCATTGAAATGAAGAGACTTCAGGTAAGAATATATTTAAGAAGGAATGATGTTTATTTGGCTCTTTTATTTTTTCATAACAACATTTGTCTCTGAAAAATAACTTTCCTTAAAAAACTTCATGGACTAGGACTTCTTTTACTTACAGGGGTATTTTTTTATCAACCTCATTTCATGCCATATTTATCCAGACTTTCTGAGGCCTGTAAAGCTTCATATAAATCTGGTCTTATACTGCAGCTAAGAATAAATGGTAAGCTACAGCTCTTTCCCCCTGGACCAGACTTGGTAGCTCTGACTGAGTGTTGCTTTGGGGTTTTCAAAGACAAGGGCAAAATTTACTATAAACCTGAAATTAAGTCCATCTATGTTTCAAGCAGGAACACTTATTAACTTTTGAACCCCCAAAAAATCTTAATTTTTTTATTTTCCTCTAATCTAGGGTGTTCTATGGTAAGAACTGCTGGTTCAGTTAGGATGTTATGTCATTAAATCACTGATTACAAGCTACCAGAATTGCTTCCATTGCTTTCACCACAATTCATCAGGTCATTAAAGGTAGAGCTTTAGCATTGACACTAGCACAACCTTCAAGCAGTTGATGACCTACCTGAGAAGCTCTTGACACAGTGTGCTGTATGTGGAGTCCTATTTGCAGGTGGTCCTCCTAAACTGCAAGAGGATTTTATTTTAATTATTTTCGTCCTCTAGTGATCTGTGTTTGGTAATACCTTGAAATATCTTTATCATATCCCTGCATACTGCACATCTCCAAATAACTCATCCCCAGATTTTACAGTGAGCTTCCCCAGTAAATCCAGTGAGCACTGATGGAACTCTGGGAAGTTCATCTGTATCGCAATACCTTCTTATGCACCTTGCTGTCAGGTCCTTCTGCTCCAAATTCTCTGCTTCACTGTAATTCTACCAGGTGGATTTAAAGACAACCAAAGTCCCTCAGACCTGCTCTGATACCAGTGCAACCCAGCATACATCATATCCAAGGAAAAATTTGGATGCCTTACCAGTATATGCTTAGAATAGATTCCTAGGGGGAAAATGAGAAATGCTCTGGCCATGTATCCATGCCATAATGCCACATATGACTGTCAACAAATTCTGGGAAAAGATGGCACAGACTCACAAGTGTCAGCCTTATATATGAGTCAAGTGAGCTTGCTGGTGGAGTGAAGGACTCCCTGCTCAGTTACCTGCTGAGGCAGGAGTTATACAAATGTAAAGCTCAGGGCTTTGACTTAGCCCTTGCTATTAGGGCCTTCTTAGTAACTGGGAATATGTTTCAGCTTGTAATGTGCCAAGAAGGGTTTTTTTTTAGATTTCTGGAACTCAAATGGGAAAAGTTTTAGGTCAGATGACCAGCATTATAGCATCAAATTCAGAAAAAGCCATGTTTGACTCAAGAAGGGCTTCCTCATTTGAGCACTAGTATTCTGATTTATTTTTAAATTTTTTTCTCAAATGGTTACAAGTTTTTTTCATTCAAATAAACAAATTTCAGCTTAATTTTTGAGGTGTGCTGCTGAATCCTTCCTTTCCTCCTGGAGCGATGTAGTAGGTTACAGACCCCTTAGGAAGCATTTTGACTGTCAGTGTACCTTGGATAGGTGGATAGGGGCTTGAAGGATTTCTGGAGGTTCTGGAATGGCATTGTATCCATACTTTTCACTAACTGACCACTTGTAAACAGTTGCGAATTGTCCTGTTTCTTTTTCCATCGATAAAATGGAAGATATCTCATTGTCTCCTTATATTAAATCTTTGCGGGTTTATTAATAGAATCTGTTTTTACTGCTTAGATGCTAGGGACAAGTAAGGTTGCACTTTTCATAGTTTCTCGGGTGTTTTTTTTCTATTAATTTTTCACACATATTAAAAAAAGAAGAAATTTCTTCTGTTCCTCCTTTATGTCCAAACTTTTTACATTCTTAAGAATTGCTTTGTATGACTTCCTGGGTTTCACTCACTGAAAAACTCTGGAGCCAATCTCTCCAGTGTGCCAATCCTTGCTCGTTAGCTTTACTCAAGTTATACCTTCTTACTTTACTCAGGTGTAGACTTTTCTTGGCAGGAACTGTTGTACAGCCTCTGTCTAACACAGTCCTGAATGGTTGCAAAAAAACACCTTTTAAATTATTTATTTTTTAATATATAATTTCCTGAAGGATTCAGTTCTCTTGGCAGATTGGAATTTTCCAAAGAACCGGCACTTTTTGAAAAGGTTGAGTATCAACCCCCATAATATATAATAAATGCCATAATTAAAAAGGATGCAATTCTTGCATTCTCTTGGCTGCATTTTCTTTGCTGTAAGAGCCAGACAAGAATGTCTTAATATCTTAATCTTTTACTGAAGATTTCATTCCAGAAAAGCTTCTCACTACTTTCAGCTATTGTTCCCTCTAACTCCTTTATTCAAATAGTATTGTTTTGAGGCTAAAACGCTACTGGATTTTATTTTTTTTAGGTATCTTTAGTCTTGTTCATGCCATCATTATTTTAACATGTAAATACTGTAAATGAGTGGAATAATGGAGAAGAAATATGGCACAAAGTACAATCTTAATGTCAAAAAACATTGACTGTTACAATTGAATTTACTTAGTAAATAAGAAGTTCCTAGCCTAAAATTCAATCCACAACTCACACGTACTGATGACAAACTTAATTTCCTAAAGAAATTCACTGCTTTGTCTTTTAGATAACCTCTCTCTTCATCCTAAACCAGTGTACTGAAGGAAATTTAACCATGGTTAACCCCTTGCACACCAATTTCAGATAAAGCTCCAAGCACCAATAGAGTGCTGGGCACCCAAGAGAGGCCTGTGTCCTTCACTGGCAGCATTGAGTAGGTCTTTTCTGTCACCAGCTACTTATAAATGAATATATGAATAGTATTTGCCTTCTGGAGCTCTAATTTTGGGCTTTGTGCCAGTATGTACACAGGACCTGAATTTATCCTTCAGTTTCTGGATTAATCCCCATCAAGTGTGGCAAATCACTGCTCAAGGGTCCATTTCAGTACAGAGTAAGTACATCCCTCTGGCTTTAGCCACTTTGAAATCAAGCTTTTGTTGACTGAAAGCCCAAATTTTATGAAAATCAAAAAGACACCACATATAAAGCAGACAGGGTTCTGAAATGTTAAAGGACATTCTTGGAAAATTTGAAAACAAACCCTGAATCTACTTCCAGACACTATTTTAGTTTTTTAAGGAAAAGGAAGATGGTTGACCATTACTATAAGCAATGGAACCACACCTAGATCCAAAGTTGCTCTGAAGTTTACTGACACAAACACAGCCTTATTACAAGTATGATCCTGTTTTGTTCAGATGGATATTGGTAGCTCTGGTAGCTGCATTGAGGATGCATCCTCATTTATACTGGTGTGAAAGAGTGCAGTGGGTAACTAACAAGATTCTGATTTAGTCTTCTCATTTTGGAAGGAGTATTTTCATCATGATGGTTGAAGGGGGGAGGATGTGTAAGTGTTTTGAGGTTTGGTTTTGGTTCCCCTTCCTCTCCTTTTTCCTGGGGACATCGTCTTAAGCAAGACTCTAGCAAAGATGAATAGCTTGCCTATGCTGAACTTCGGAGATGGCCCTGATCGAACTGCAGGATTGTGGCATTAGGGGCAAGACATTGCAGAGGACATGGCCTCAAGTTTCTCCAGGTGCCCTTCTAAACACTGGGTCTGGGAATCTGGCAGGACAGGGCGAGTTCTTCTCTTGCCGGCTTACACCTGTACCTCGAACCTCTGAGGAGCTGTCCACGCGCTTTACAGCTCTTCTCAGGAGTTAAAGGGAGTCTGCGTTGTTCTCAAACACTGTCTGCTTCTGGCTCCTGGGTACCGGCTGGCTTCCAGGAACTGTAGCTCCGTCAAAGCCGCAACTGAGCAGCCGCCCCCCGCAGAAGCCGAAAGTCCTGTGAGGGGCCGGGCTCGCCCGGGACAAGCTCTGGTGCCGCCAGCCGGCCCTCCTCCCGCCCGGGGGTTCGCGGCATTTGTCTCCTGATCGTGGCAGGGGAGTGAGGCAGGAAAGATGGCACTGGGGCGGGAGCTGCGTGTTGTGGGTGCTGGGATGTGGTTTTGCCTGCCGCCGCGCTTTTCCTGCCCGCGGAGAGGAGATGCTGTTGGGCTCGAAAGAGACCGGAGGGGTGGGCGGGGTAGAGCGGTGCGGGGGGGGGGGGGGGGGGGCGCCGAGGAGACGGCATTCCCGGGGCCGCTGGGCGCTTCTCCCCACCCCTTCCCGAGCAGTGAGCGGCGCGATCGCCCAAACTCCTGGGAGGGGAGACACCCCCTGCCGCCACCTCCCTTTCCTCCTCCTCCCCGCCGCAAACCCCAAATAAAAAGGGCGGGGGGCGGCAGGATGCGCTGCTCGGCGGGGAGGTCGGCGCCGCCGCCGGCCGCCTGATGCTGCCGCAATTCGCCATTGCCGGGCACGGCTCGGAGGCGAGCGGAGGGAGGCGAGGAGCAGAGGCTTGGGACCAGGGGTCGGAGGAACAGCAGCCCCCCCTGGCTGGTCCCCCCCGCGGGTCGCGGCCGCTCCCCCCCCCGATGCCCGCCCGCCGCCGGCGGGGGGGGCCGGGGGCCCGTTCCTGCCTCCTCTGGCTCTTTGTGTTGCTGAAGGTAAGTGCCGAGAAAGGGGAGGGGTGCGGATCCTCACCCACCGTGGGCACCGAGCCCCCTCCGCGCCGCCTTTGTGTGTCTTCCCGGCGGGACCAGGTGGCTGTGCCCTCTCCGCCTCTTCCGCGGGGCGGCGGAGGCAGGGACTCAGCCCCGGCTCTCCCCGCTTTGTGCTCCCGCGGGCAGCCGCGCACGTTTGCATGTGGATTTGGGGGTGATGGGGTAGGGTGGCGGTGCCGCCCCGCGGTGCGCGATCCGCCGGGCGGGCAGCCCCATCCGCCGTGGCCCGACGCGCCCCGCTCCTGCATCCCCTCCGAAAGTGCCGGCAGCCTTGGGGAGGTGCCGCGTAGCTTCCGCCTTTTCTCCACCTCGTCCAAAGTTCTCCAGTTCCCAGCAAGGGTGCTGAGAGGGGTAAGGCGGCGTTTTGGGGGTGTGACAGCCGCCGGAGCCGGGCCGCGGCGGGGCTGCGCGCTGTCCTGCAGCACCCCCGGCCCCCGCCCGCTCCCGCCTGGCTGCGGCGCTGGCCCCAGGGAAACACCCCTGCGCGGCGTGTGCCCCCATTCAGCGTCTCTTATCTCTTATTCACCGCCCCCCCCCCGCCAAAGGAAGCGTTAGGAAAACGAAGCTAACAAAGGGCCGGGTGGGGTATCGCGTGGGTGTTACCGTGGCGGAATTCAGCGTTGCTTTCTGGCCAGCACCGTGCGGCGTTCGGGCTCAGCCTACCTTCGTGGTAGCTCCATTTTTCAAAGTTCTGCTTAAAACTGCAAGCTTGGTTTCACATGACATTTTTTTTTTACCTTTGCGCTTCCACGCCTTTAATGGGTTTTCAGGCGTATTTAATATGCTTTGTGTAACTTCTAGAAGGAAATGTACGTTCTCTCTAGGTGAATACCACCGACTATAAATGTCATTGCCCTGAAGTACAGTGTTCAGCACTACTAAAAACTTTGTTGTATGTTTGCCAGTCGCAGTTAAAGAGAGCTCTGCCCCTAAGGACCTGACCTTTCAGAGGCTTGTATGTGTAAACGTTCTATGGAAATCAGCAGGACTCCCTATGTGAATAAGAGTTTGCAGGATCATGTCCTACAACAGCAGTGGTGTCACTTCTGAAATTGATATTGCATTGACAGAACTATTTAAAGGGAAACTTTCACAGCATCTGTTCACATATAGTAGTCAACTGTCAGCTGTCTCATTTTCATAACTGCTGAAACATACATTTATGCAAGATAAAATGTTAATATACAGACATAATTTTGTTCCTTGGAGTTTTTATTATTATTTAAATAAAATCTTTAAGAAAGTAAGACTGTGGACATTATGGCCCAGCAGAAAGCTGAAGGACTTCAGTAATTTCAATTCGTGTTTGTTCCCTCCTATAGAAGCACACATAGTTTTAAGATGCTATTTTATCTCACAATCAGAGTTCCTATTACTCTGTATCGTGGCTTTTTTAAAAAAATCAAGGTGGTGGGTGTCACTACTGTGAAAAAAATTACCACAGTAAAGCAAGACAGGAAGTAAGTAGTTTAAATTTGTAAAATGCTATACTTGTAAAATAAGTAATGAATGTCAAGAAATTTGATAAAGGTTTGAAGCTAGCCAAAGCCTCAGGCTTTCATTTTGTTGGAAAATAACTATCATTTCAGAGCCAGAGAAAACTCAGGCAAACCCAGCACTCGAATGACAAATAAAGCTCATGAGCATTAGAAGAATGTAAGAGAAGGTACAGCTGTAGGTCAAGGTACAGGTATGTCAGTAATGCCCTGTGTGACTGGATTATGATTTTGGTTGGATAGCAAGTCTACTGTAATTAGTTATCTTGTACATTATTATTGGACACTATAGTGAGAGGAGAATTGAGACTTCATAAGATGCTCAAAGTAGGTGTGGTTACAGGAAAGGAGTTGGGGAGCCAAGAGCAATGCTTGTTTCAGTTCACTGTAATAGAACCATTTCTCTGAACCTGAAATACACTGAGTTTTCTTTAAATATTTGTTACTGTAACACTATGTAGATAATGGAAGAAAACCCTCATTTCAAAACAAGGCATTTCTCTGGTTTTCTGCTGTTTAGTTCTCCTGACTTTTTGAAGCAGTATGAAAATTATCCAGCCTCAAGTTACTAAATTGATGTTTTACCCAGAAGTTAATGTCATTGAGAAAGCAGTGGCACTGAACTGGTGAATATGAAGACAGTCAAAACTCATGGCTGTATGCTTGCTGTTTCTGCATTAGCAGCCCAAATGTCACTTGCTAAGCTGTATATGCTTCATGAGGCCTTGATGCCCATGTGGCAATTTGTAAAATCATCAGCAGACTTTGGGCAGTGATAAAACTGCTCAAAGCAAATCTTCTCTTCCTTTCAGTTGTCGTATTTCATGGTGTAAATCAATAGTGCCAACTTGTTCCAAGTCCTGACATTGTCTGAGTTTCCTGGTACGGTCACTGACAAAAGGAGTGTGCCTGATACTGTTGCCTATGGGCAAATAATATTTAGTTTCTTTTTTTTTTTTTTTTTTTTTTCCACAGTGTGATGCTGCTGCTTTCTGTGCCCCAAGGCAATACAGTAATCTGTCATGGAAATAAGGCAATGTGATCTTGAACCTGTATCATTTTCTCTCTTCAGTGGTTTTCTTACCTGATAGTTTAGAAACTAGCAGTAGAAAGGCATTGTGTGTGAGCTCAGATATTAATATGGATTTACAGTACTTGGGAGAGTGCCCTGCTTCAGAGGAAAGCCTCCAACCATTCTGCTATAGGAATCTCATACTTAATATGTTGCCTTTATGAAATGGATCTGTGTTCTCTGGTGTTTCAGTCTCTGCATAGTCCTTAGCATCTTCCTTTGAAATGGTCTGATTTTGGTGTGACAAAGACAGGGCTGATGACAACTGCAAAGAAAAGCAGTCCTTCAGCTAAATAAAAAACAGTAAAAAGTAGACATATTCCCCAACTGCAGTGTTGTTATCTCTCCCATCTTTTCTAACTGCAGTCTAGCAACCGTCCGTTAGTCATGTCTACACTGAGCTTCAACCAATGGAAGTTCTGGATTATGTAACTGGTATTTCAGTTGTCCCCTGTTGTTGTCCCACTTGGTTGTGGTTTTTTTTGTTTCCTTGCTGTATTATTTGTGTGAAGCAAGGTAGAGCTTAAGCAAGGGACAAAAGCATCTCAAACATGCCAAACGTGATGCTGGGACATAATTTACAATCTTTTACACCTCCAAGAGGATCTGAACAACAACAGAAATATTGGTTGTCACAGCAGTTCCAAGTATGAAGGAGGGATGACACTCTTCAGGAAAGTTGTCTGCAAGTACAAATAAAAATCACATCGAGGAGATGTGATTTCCAGGAGACTGAGTTATCTGTATATCAGTCTTACATACAGAAGAAGCAGCAACACCCTCTTTCTTTCTCCTAGCAAGGATAAATAGTTATGTCTAGCAGGGTAGACTTTTTTTCACTACTGGATCTGTTTATGGAGTTTGGTGTCCTAGAGAAGTTTAAATTTAGATTTATATTGACCAAAGCATTCAAAGATACTTAGGTTCTATAAGGCTTCACTCAGCACAACTTTACCCAACAAAAGTCATGTTTCTGTTGATGCCATTTTCAAGAATATCTGCATATAATGTTAATAATCTGAAGCAAAAACCATACTGTCAGAACACTGCCTCTTTCTGTGGGAGAAACCTTTTTTAAGAGAGAGGCTGATTTCATAGCTGGGAGTCCCAGTGCTTCACCACTGTTTCCTCCTGGCTGGAGAAGAAATGGACACTTAATGGGAATTGTGGTGTGGACTCCTTTCAGCATCTTTGTCTAAGATATGCTGACTGAAGCTCTTAGAGAAAATAAATGTATTTCCTCCCCCCTAATGACAGTGTCCTGCCAGCATCAAAATAACCCACCCCTCTGTGTTACCAGTTAATTTTCAAAATTTCCTCATGGTGGGACAGAGTCAGAGGAGCTACTGAGGTAAAACACTCTGAACCTTGCTGTCTAGCACTAGTTGGGACTATTCAGGTCACATGGGAGAGAGGTATCCTTCCAGCAAAAGCAGACATTTTTTTTCTTTTTAACAAATTTTATTATGAATTACCATCCTTAGTTTAAAACTTCTGCAAGTCACGTTTTCTCTCATTGCATTATTTTAATGGATTTTTTTCTAGGCTTTGTTAATTCTGGAACTCAAAGGTAATGAAGAAAATGCTTGGATGCCACCTCATATTTACAGAACTTATAAGTAGGCATTTGAAAACTAGCTCTGCCAGTGGAATAAGGGTCTGATATTACTCTTTGGCAAGTTTCTGATTTCATTGTGGTCAAATGATAGTGGACCACTGAGAAAAGATCTTTCATCTTTGCATGAATAATGAGCCACAGACTTCAGTTGCAAGAGGTCAATAAGGCAGTTTCTAAGTTGCATCACTTCCGTCAGAAGCTGCACTCAATGGTGATCCCTCATTTGGGTTGAGACGGGAGTGATAGTGGATAAAGTCTTACCTGTGGCCATCCCATGGCAATTGTTAAAGGACTCACGGACATTGTGCTGACTGAACTTGAGAAACCTGCTACATTTCTGATGTTCCCACACAGAGCAATCCACGCAGATCATCAAGTGCCCTTACAGAGCTTCAGAATAAATGTTAAACTGCACAAAGTCTTGTCTATATCCATCTTGAGCCTCATTTTACTAGACAGCCTCAGTTCTGGAGAACGATTTTTTACTTAAGCATGTGGGTCAGAATGATAAAAATCAAAAAAGAAAAAGCTTTGAAAATGGGTCCTTTTCCTGAACAACTCAAAAGGCTCATAGTTAAATTTGGTTCTAAGTGTTCTTTAAAATTACTTGCCTTTTCCACTGGAGAAGTATGTATCAGCTTCTTCATCCTGAACGCTTTTATTCGCAGTAACACTTTTTGTTACTCGAGTTTTTAAAAAATCTGTTCTTGCAGCAAAATGTAATTGGCTGCAACACAAACAAAAAAACAAATTCAAACCTTGGCAAATCTTAAAAATGTTTTAAAATAAAAAATCTTTGCACATAATTTAATATATAGGAGTCTACTTAGAAAGCTGAGAGTCACTTATTAAGCACGTTTTGCACACAAGCTATTCTAGCGCTTTTGTGTTGTGTTTTTTTTTTTTCAATTAGTATTCACCAACGCATTCTTTAAAAGAAGAATATCTTTAAGGCAGACATGTGGCAACACATACTAGCTGCCACATGTGCAGTGTGTAACAGATGAGTAGAGAATGGGAGATCTTGTAACAGAAAGGTTGCGTTGCTTTTCATAGCACTGTGTCATATTGAATGAGTACAGCCAGTGAAGGGAGCAACTCATAAGGAAGAAATCTGCTGTCTTTACAGTAAGGCAAACGTGATGCATTTCATTTCTGGAACTCTTTCATTCTTTTGCTAGGAAATTCTAGTGGCTTTTACATGAAAGACTTCCAGAAATAAAATGTTATGTATCATGTCTGGCTCACCATAAAGATAGCACATTGTACCAGAGCAGAAGTAGTATGTACTGTGCTCAAATTACTACGGTTTATCTTTGCATTTCCTCTTCTTTTATATGAAATGCTTTAGAGTAAGCTTCAGTGATGGGAAAGTTGGTGACACAAGTGATCGTAAGAGGAAAAGAGCTCTGAGGAGATACGTTTATAAGGGAATTAGTATTCTAGTCTTGAGTTGGCAGCATGGACATGAGAAGAGAATGAGTGGGTTAGGCAATGTCAACGGTTAGAAAGCATAATATTGGGGATGGAAAAATTTGAGTAGGATGTTTAAACACAGGGAGCACTTCAGAGGAGCTTCATGGAGAAAACAAAAGACAACAAAATCCTGCTATTCTATGTCGGCTGGAGATTTAACACAAGGTAGCTGTTTGGTATATATGAACCTCTTGGAGGATAAAAATCCTAAATTCCTTCTTAAGTATTTTGGGAAAAACGGATAATCTTGCCTGTCAATCTAACAGCTGTGATTTTTTAAAATTATTTGGCCTCAGAGCTCCTTAGGAGATTGAGACATGGGTCTTCCAGTCTTCTCAGAGAATTTGAACAACTGTAGCTCCTTTGTGTGCTATAAACCTGTCGCCTCCAGTTTAATTTTGTTGAATTCTAGCTATATGATGCAAAAACCAAGCCTTTGGGATGAGAGATGTAGGTCCCAGTCACTAAGTGGTCATTCAGATCAGTAGCTCCTTCAGTTTTAAGAGCTTTCAGTCATTTCCTTGATGCATACCTGGAATCAACCAAGTAGGGGATGTTCTTCAAGGCTGAGAGGAGTCCCCAGAGCAGAACAGAGACTGTCCCAATTGCCTTGTTACCTTGGTGTAATCTGCTGTGTCTCTCATCTACACCACAGCTTTCCTCATTCGTATGGAAGTCATTTTAACACGGAAAGTCTTGACTCCTCATTGAACTGTCAAATGAGGTGTTCTCTTAGAAACAGCAAAGAAATTATAAAGCCAAGTAAGAAAAAAAACCAAAAACACCTACAACAAACACAAACAAACAAACAAACAAAAACTAGTCCAAACACCCTGTTAAAATATGGTGAAGAACAGTAGAGAATTGGTGGAAAACATTTCAAAGAATGCTAATTAGTGTTTTTACAAAGTACTGCAAGGCAGATTTAAGAAAAAAAAAAAAAGCATTTTCCAACAGCAAGGAAATTAATATATTATTTGCTTAGTACTGCTGTGCTTAGCTTTGTTCTGCATGCAAAATATCTGCAGACTCTGCCTGAAGTGTAAAAGATAGACACATCAAAATAAGGATGCTCTAGATAAATGAGAAATTATTATCATATATGCCAGTTCTGGTATTCTCCCAGGGGCAATATACCTTCCAAACAGAAGTAAGTCACTTGCTTCCCTCAGCAGAGGGTTTTTTTGTTGTTGTTTGCATCTTTTGTTTTTATTCTGTATGGATTTCTACAGGATGTTGTTCAACAGAGCTTCTGGACATTTACATCAGTTTAAAACATCAAAAAATAATTAATAATCAATGTGACTTTAATCCCCTCAAAGGGAACCCATTAACTTACAAAAAATGTTCTATCTCACAATAGTTTCATGAAAGTAGCTGTAAGCAGGGCAAGAGATAAAAGAGAGAAACATCACTCAGATATTTTTTTTTTGGTTAAAGAGAACTTTTATTCAAAACAGCTAATATTTCTTTGCAGTCTGCTTACTGTAAATTAGGAGGGTTTTTTTAGTACTTTCTCCAACTTAGCTGCCTCTGCCTAACCTTTTACTGATATTATCTTGAGTCATCAGTGTATGCTTCTGAGGAAAAGATTATGATGTCACAAAATCAATATCAGAGCATCCTATACTGTAATCCCTTTTCAGGGAAGTCCATTAAATTAATGCCTCTCCTTCTGTGAATAATAACTGTAGAATCAAGCCCTCTGATTTCACTGTGTGAAGGAATAAGCAGATGGGATGGGATTTTGCATAATTAACCAGCAGTTATTAAATACAACTAGAAAAATTGCAACATTTTCTGTAAGTTAAATGAATATATAGTGAATACTTAAGTGTATTTCAAAATGATTGCTGGTATAAAATTGCTTTGCAGTGGTTTACAAAATAATGTGTCAAACCAAAAATGCTTTTTTAGTTTAAAATCTTGACTGAAAACTAACTCGAGACTCCATAGGATTGTGGGAAAACATGAAAAATGCAGAATGCTGATGCCACAGGATGTCACCAGCATTTTAACTGAAACGGAGGCACTCCGTGATTACCGATAATAATTTTGTCATCTCACCTGTTGTTCATGTGCAACATTGACCTCTGCTGGAACCAGAACTGACGGTTCTCTAATTTTTAGGATGCTGGGAGCTATCAGAGAGTCTACTGTGCTTCTGGGAACAGGTCCAAAGTCCAAATGAAGTCAATGGTTGTCTTTATGTTGCTTTAAATGGGCTTTGGATCAAGCTGTAGCGGGAGGACCTGCAATCTCAGCCAGTTGATGCTGTGGAGTTTGATGTGCAGCACAGAGCGAACTGTGACATGCTGGTGACCTTGGGCTCGCTGCATTGTTGGTAATGCAAACTGGAGGCTATGGGATGGTTTTGATTTTTGGAATCTGAGGGTCTGATAACTTAAAGAAACTCTGAATTGGATAGATCCTGAGCAGTTCTCTTGCTTAGGGAGTAGCTGTATTGGCAAGAATTGGTGTGTATAGTCTGCTGCTGGGTCCGGTGCAATAGAAGCATGCTTGAATGCCTCTGCTGTTACAAGAAGAACTTCTTTGCAGAGAACTTAAGATACCTAACTAATGCTAGGCCAAGAATAGGGTAGCTTTCTGCAGAGAGAGCCATCAGTCTTCTCATTTTCTTCCTTCAGATATTTCAGGGACATTCAAATAAGGGTTCAGATTTAAGTATGTTTCAACCTATAGCTACTCTTGCTGGCATTGCAGCATAAACACAGATCTGTGGATGGATGAAAACCAAATTCTTCATCAAAACCGGGTACTTACTTGTATATGGATCCAAACACTATTACTAGTCCCTGCTTATTTAATAGGCTAGCTGTGTCAAAAGTTGTAGCAAAGCCCAATGGGGCCTTTGAATTTCAGAACATAACTCCCACCCCACTCTGCTCAGGTGTGATCTGAACACAGATGTTATTTCCTAGACTCTTTCACATACACTCTTCCAGTTAACTACAGAAATGTAGGCTTCTGTATCTGTGATCGCACAAATGGAAAAAATATATTCAAAATATATTCATGTGCTTATCTGAAATGCAGAAAGGAACCAGAATCTGAGAAGTAATTTAAGGTAGGTGTCTGGAAAATAATTCTTCTCTAAAGGGGAAATGCACAGCTATACTGAGCTGGAAGTAAGTCCAAGTTACATATTCAGTAGCAGAGCTATTCTTGCTTGGAGGAGCTCATGGTGGAGTCAAATCCTCTGAATTCCTTCCAGAAAGAAGCGAAAACTGGAGGTATTCTTAGATGTATGCACAGAGCAGTTTTGGAGATTAATTGAACTCTGTCTGTTTGTGCATGAACATGTTTCTGTTTGGTGTAAACCTTGAGAATTAGAGGTGAATAATCAGGAAGTTAACAATAGCAGCAAGTTTAAAAAAAAAAAAAAGTTTTTGCACCTTTGACTGCAGTGCTTTGGAACAGCTTAAAGTGGCATCTGTACCCATATTTGCTGCATATTCTAAATATTCTTTTAAAAGCTGATCTTTAGTTTTCCCTTTTGATATGTTATGATCAATGACCTGACCTTTGCAAAGCAGCATGCCAGAGACCGGTTGGCTGTGGCAGATGTCATGCTTAATGCTGGGACAGAGGAGTTTTGGAGTGGTGGCATAACAGCCTAGCTATCAGATGCCAGTTTTTCCTGGTGGGTATTACTACACCAGGTGATGGACAATAGCAAGTCAGAGGATATCAGTTGGTGTCCAGGTAGAGGGAAAAAAATCTGGAATGTCTGTTATGTGGTGCTTGGAGCAGAGCCAGAATGCCTTCCCTATGGTCCAGAAGAACTGGTGAGACTGGAATATTTGCAGGTGAGATTATTTCATGCACAATTAAACTATGTTTGTGAGCATTATGAAGTTAGGAGATAAAACAGAAAAGAAACAGAAGCATTTTGAAACATGCTGGGTTGCCAGAGTATTTCTTGCAGGCTGTGTCTGTTTCAGCTATATACATTATTATTTCAGCATCCCTTTTCCTGTAGGCAACTTTTAATGAAGATGTGACTTGTTTGGAGATTGGTTTTTAGTAATGGTGTCTTGTATAGAGTTGACTGTTCATTGTCAGTATATACTGTGGGGGAAAATCAGCTACTGATCAGGGTATTTTTATTTTTATCTAAAAGATTATTTTCTTAGTTTTTTTTCTGGAGGTAGAGATCTGTTGTCCATATGAGTGCTGGTTATATGATTAAAGCATATGAGAGCTAGTGAATACCTGAATTAGCATTAGTTTTAAGTGGAAAAATCAATTGTGCTGTTGAAATGTTTAGAATAATATGATTTGGTTTTCTGAGCGATAGTTTATCATCTCTGCATTTGCCTGCTGTCCCTTGAGGTGTATGGGTCTCATATGGTGCTTAAATGCTTATGCCTCTTGCTTATTTCTCAGCACAATAACTGCATAACACAGCAGAACTGGGTTTGCAACAAGCTAGGAATTATGCTCTTTAAAAGCGGTGAGGTAAAAGTCACAACGGGGTTATAAATAGGATGTGATCTGGTTGGGTATCACAGAACAGCTTTGTTTTGCTGCCTACATTTTGGACTATCATAGGCATCTACTCATTCATCCTTCTAGCTGACTACGGGTTGACAGTAATGCTGATGTTCCTTTCTGCACTATGTAGCTGGGAGGTTGTACAGGGCATGGTGCCCAATTGTGGCACTGGGGGAAAACAGGGAACAAGAGACTGCAACGGGACAGTTGAGAAAGTGGATGATTCAGAATTGTCCTCTGGTTGTCAGCAAAAAGTGAATGCTGTAGTATAGAGCAGAAAGTCTGCACATCTCTGAGGGTACAGGGAAACGTGTAGCTGTTTAGAATCATGCAGGAATTTAAGCTGGAAGGGATGTCTGGAGACCATCTGGTCTCAGCTTCGGCTCAAAGCAGAGCCAAGCAGGTCAGGGACTAAGGGTCATGTCAAGGTGAGTTTTGAGTATCTGAGGATGGAGATTCCACCACCTCTCCGGATGAGCTCTTAGGGTCCTGCGGGAAAGAAATGACAGCAAAGTAAACCTTTTTAAAAATCATTAATTGGGATTCAAAAAAGCATGAAACTGTATTATTAACCTGACAGTTTTGTTTTGCTGTTTTGTTTTATATATATATATATATTTATTTATTTATTTGCTTGTTTTGGTTTGTGGGTTTTTTTGTGGTTTGTTTGGGTTTTTTTTTTAATTAAAAAAAATACTAAGCTATCTTTCTTTGCAGAATTTAAAACTCTGGGTTACAGTCACAAGCTTTTTGCTGAAGTCTGCTGATTTTCTTGCATTCGCCAGCTCCTTGGAGCTTAAGCTTTAAATATAACATCAAGGATAAAATTCTTAGAGCTGCCATTGTTAGAATGTGCCTTAATTATCACTTAAACTTTCTGCAGAGTCAGGCAGGTATCTGCCATCACTGCACATTCATTTCACAGGTTCACATTTCTCTAGAAGCCTTTTTGATTGAGATTTATTTTTTTTTTCTTATTCCCCACCTCCCCCTCCAACTTACACTTCTGAGAGGAGAACCATCTCTTCATGTATTTTACAGGCTTGGGTCTTAGGCAGGCAGGAAACTATTAAAGCTTTACAGCGGGGGTACTTGTGAGCAAGGTGAATTAACGGCTGTTGGGCTGGCCACTGTCCTGGTTGGCTTTGTGCTGGAGCAGAGGAATCAGTCATCACTGCATCCAATGAGAGAAACTTGTAAAAATTGAGGTGGAAAAATGCATGTCTTGGGAGAATGTGTGGAATCCTTTCTGGAAATTTCCTTTTTCCTTTTCATATTGATAACTGAACCACTACTCCTAAAATCAATAGAAGATCACAGGGACTCGATACACTTAATGAGCTCCAAAGGAACAGTTACTTCTGGCTGTGATTACAGCTTATACTGTCTTGAGTGTGCATTATACTAGCATTTTATTACTAATGATATGTGATGTTGAAGGGGAGGATGAATTTAGTGATTCATCAGGGTTTTTTTTTCACAGATTTTGCCTTGAAATCGTTAGCTCATACTTTCAGACATATACTTGTCAATGCTAGAATACAGATTTATTTTTTTTTAAAGTACAGGATGCAGAATAATAATAAATTCCTTCCCAAACCAAATGAAAAAACCCCATCAAAAAAACCAAAACCCAGACAAAATGCCCTCCTCACCCCAAGGTTAAATAGTCACTAAGACGGTTGCTGTACTATGGCCCTTATTTCTTCCAGTTTGGTTCCATGAATCCTGATTTCCAAACAGTATCACCATAAAAAAGCCTTTTGCTTATAACTTTAAAAAGTCAGATTATTCAGTGAATAACACAAAAGCGTATCTTACAGTTAAAAAGAAATAAAAATCTCATAATGTTATCTGGTAGAAAAGCAAAATTATGTTCTCTCCCTAAAGACCCTACAATGCCAGATTTAATTTATTTTGGGAAGAAAGGAGGGCTATTCTGCAGAATGTGATTACCACTTGTGAAGTGAGAGGTGTCAGCAGAGAGTGTGAAGATATCTTGGAGAACAGAGCTTACACAGAACCAGACAAGTTTATAGAAAAAGGAAAAACCTCTACACTTTTGATTTAGCATGAAAGAAACTGATAGAAGGGATTTCAAGATGTCATGCATGGCCTGGATTGGATCAGCTGTGCTGTGGGTTCAGAAAGTTCAGTTCTCTAATCCCAGCTCTTTTCAAAGCTAGATTTATCTATGCCAAACTCTCTGGCCTCCACTGCTCAGGGAAGATGGTGTGAAGGAGGAAACCTTGGGGTCTACTTCACAAACTACTGTGCCCAGCAGAGCTGCAGGGCATGTGGGAAAGGGCTCCAGAATGAAATGGCTTTGCCACAGAGCCCCTGGCTTGCAACACAGTTTAAATTCACAGTTTCAGTGGATAGCAATAATTTGGAAGGTTTATAGATTATTGAAACAGGGATTGTCTGGCAGTTGCATGTCATGTGGTTACAGAAGTTTCACATATTCTTTGGTTTTGCATGGTGTGTTGTTTTCTTTGTGTCTTTTTTAAGCTTAAAGAACAAAGTTAGTGGTGTCAGATGATGTCTGGAATTGATCCTTTATGGTTTGTCCAGAAACACTACACCCAGTTCCTACAGTACTATGTGACGGGCAGCTGGTAATTGCTGGATGACCACTGTGAGTTTTTGCAATGATAATGAAAAGTCTCTTTGCATTAGGAGATGAGCCCTGACCTGAATGAGGGGAAGTAGATGGATTGCAGAGATGTGTCTGCATCCAGGAATGTGTGTGCTATGTTAAGAAGGCTAATAGAGGGAAGGGGAGTGTCCCCTGATAAATCCATCTCTGTGTTGTCAGAAATGGCTGTAGAATGGGAGCTCTGGGATTAGTCTCTACTGAAATTATCTAGTCTCATTTATCTCTTCCTCTTTGCATGCTGGCATATTCCTTCTCTGCAAGTATTTATCCAGAGTCTTTACTTGGAGTGTCTGACTAAAGGTCATAACCATTTTTTTTTTCTCCCTCCTTTATTCTTTTTCTCCAGTCCCTCTGTTTCTAAGGATGTCAAATTAAATAACTGATAATTTCTTCTGATGCCAGAAGGCCTTCACAATATGCATATTAGGGTTTAGGGTATTTTTCTTTTCTGCATCTCAGTACTTTCAATTTGTATGCAGAACCATCCTCTTACCATGAACTCCTGTGCCCAGAGCTGAGGATTATGTTCTTATCCAACATATGTACTCAGCCTGAAATGCTAAATCTCTGGTGCTAGAGGAATGGAAAGATGTTACGGTTAAAGGAGCTATGTCAAAGTAACCAGTCATATTAAAGTATAAATCATTCCTGGTGAGAGGCAAGATACTCCATGAAGTTTGTGTTCCCTGACCAGCACTAACTCAGAAATTTAAATACTTCTATTCTGACTGCAAGGGGTTAAACACATATGGGTTTTAATTTGAAAAAATAATCAGTTTTGTAACGGTGATGGAAAAGTCTCTGTGGATGCTGTTTTCTGCAGGAGCAGTCAGATTTTGTAGGCTGTAGCAAGCAGTCTGTGGAAGCAGGACTACAACGGCATAATGGGGCCTGGGTTGTTCCCCCACTGCTTCAGCCAGCCTGGTCTTGCTGAGAGACCAGAAGCAGCTCCTGCAGGACTCAACCTGCTGTTGTCCCTGTCCCATCCTATCCCTATTGCAACAGTTCAGGTAAGAGAAGAAGAGAGGGCAGAATAACTCACCTGTCTTTGTAGCTCCACACATTACATGTCGGGAGTTGTCCACTGATACTGGTTGTCAGCATGTACAGCTTCAGCACAAAGGTGGCTTTGTCGTGGGGTGTGGGAGGGTGATGGCCAGGACCTGCCCAGAAATCGGGAAGGATCCAGCTACTCTTCCATTCCAGCCTTGCCAGCCTGTGAGTCATGTGGGGCTCAGGGAGGCAGGTGGTTGGTCAGTCTTGCTAATGGCGCTCCTCCATCTCTGCAGCTCTGCACTGGAGATGGGTGCTGTATCTTCCCATTTTCAGAGAAAGGCAGCATTGCTAGCTGGGGAGCAATGACTCTTGGAGGTCATCTGAATCCTGAAAGGGAGGCAGCAGACACTGTGTTCTCCTCTGCAGAGTGACTGGACTGTACTAGTACATCCCTCCAACACACAACTGGTACAAGCCACAGAGGGATTGCTGTGGTACCTCAGCTCAGATGTTTCTCGGGGCTTACGTTGCCGTTTACATTATCCCATTGTCATAACAGAGTGCTGACTGGAGCCTAAAATGCTGGTAGGGAGCTTATCAATGGATAAGCTGCAGGCTCATCTGGTTTTCAGCTTGTGAAACTAGGCTCAGTACTTACAGAGGAGAGGAGGAGTGCCTCTGAGGCAGCATCTTGTTGGACAGTTGAAGGAAATTTCTAGGAAAGTGCAAAGACAACCTTTTCTTTTTTCTTTCCCTCATGAATAATATACTAGGTAATTTTTTTCTTTTTTTTTTTTCAGTAATAAGTAGAGTGTGCAGGTGTTTTATTTATGCTGTGCAAAAAAACATTTTAGTGTTCAGAAGGTTCGAAAGGCAAAATAATAATTTAGATTGACTGAAAAAAAAGATTTTGTATTCTTGCTGTGACACAGAAGACTAAGAAGCTTCCCAGCAAATATTTCAATTCTCCAGAAATAACATTTCAATTCTAAGCTTTCAGACCTCTTTAAGGAAGAAGGCAAGGACAGTCAGTCAAGGAAAATTCAGCAACTTTAAGAACAATTTGCAGGTATTGGCAAATAGTTGCAGTTGTCCGAGATTTGTATTTTTCCAAGAAGAAAATACTAGCCTGCTTCTTGGATTTATCCTTTCTAGGGTTTGTTCCCTCGTCGTTTCCTTGGCTTCTCTCCTCTCTAGCCCAGTTCCTTCCCTTCTTTTTAGCCTGTTCTCTCCTGCCATGCTCAGCCCCATTTCTCCTTCACCTGCCTTTGACCCTGCTCAAGTCCCTTTGTCTCACACCCAGCCTCTAACACCCCCTCCTCACCTAAACCATGTAACCTCATTTTTCAAGTATTTTGCTTTTTGCTTCCAAGGGAAGTTGTATTTCTCCAGTAAACATTTTGGATTGCGTTTTATAACCGTCAAAGAAAAGGCTTTTTTGTACACACCATTTGCAGCCATTTAGCCCAGCTCAATGGTTAACTGACAGTGGAGTGCTAAATAGTCACAAAAAAGCTATGATTACATGAAAAGACTATTTTACTGAAAATAGCTGCTATTCAAATACAGATCATATTTCTAGGGGAGAAAAGGGGCAATTACTGTGCTTAGTCACCTACACTGTGAATTCAAATGAACATCTAAAGCAATGATGTTACACTGATTTTTACCAACTGTAACTAAAATCAACATCAGTTCCCATGACTTTCAGCTCAGCTGGCTGTAAATGTGCTAGGGTTTTATAACCTTGTCCTGGTTACAAGTGATAGAATCACATGTTGCTTGAGGTTGGAGGGGACCTCTGGAGGTCATCTGGTCCAACACCTCAGCTCAAGTAGGGCAGTCTAAGATTGTGTGTGGACGGGTTTTGAATATCTCTTAAGCATGTATCTCCACAACCTCTTTGGCAATGTAATACCATCAGTTGGCCATATAATCACCACCAGCTGGCCCTTGGTTACCAGCACAGAATCAACACATAGTAGACCCTTGACACAGATACCCTACTGTAAAATGTATTTTGACATTTTTTTTTTCCCCCCAAACTAAAAATTCTTTCTCTCTTAGAAATATATGGTGGTTTGTCTTAAAAATGTTGTACTATAATATTAGAAGTTTGGGGCCTCCAAAACCTTTGTGAAGAGCTTAAAATTGATTTTTATTCTCCCCTATTTCCCTTCACATTTTTTTTGAAAGCATTTAATATAAGTTTGTTTGAGTATTTTTTTGTCTGTCTGAATTACACATATTCCTTCCATTAATCAGACTCCCAAGATTTCTTATAGATAAATTGTTCCTTCTCTATACCAGGACAGGTTGATGGCCCATAAATTAGAATTTCCAGGACTACTTCTATGGCTATGTGATTTATACAAAGGCCCTCCTGAAGTTCTAAACCCACAACAATGCTGCTTCCACACAACGTATTGGGATTTAATTGGTCGTGTTATTAGCAAACAGGAATGCTTTCTCTGGAAGGTATATGACCTGGATTTTGAATATCACTGGTACTTGTATTTTTTGCTGGAACACCAGTCACTCCATCAGTTTGTGAAAGCAAATAAAAAATGAACTAAAACCACAGAAGTATGTTTTGTGAAGGTTATCTTCAGGAAGAGTTACACTGTAGGCCTCTGATTTGTGGATAGAAAGCTGCTGGCTAGGTACAGGCTCTGATATAAAAGGGGTTGAATGACACCTGTAGCTGCAGCTGGGAATGGTGTGGAATCCTTCAAGAGAGATGTCCCGCTAACAGCAAAGCGACTCTGGATTTGCTGGTGTGTGGGGTTCCTGAGCAGACAGTGCAACTGGACTAGTGGCTCTGAAGGAGTGTTGAATGGCATGGGTCACATAGCAGCAGAGAGGGTCTGTGCTGTGGAGGTGAAGCAGGGACACACACAATGGTAGGGGTCAAACAAGCCTCAGGGGGCCATGCCAAGTCACATGGCTTTGCAGATATTTCCTCTTCTTGCTTCCAGAATTTTTTTCCAGGTGCATTTATGTGACTTTACAAATCTTTCTGAGTTTCTGAATGTCTGATAGCCAGAACAGGTTGACTGCTGCTCGTAGGAGCTAAAAGGCTGTGGAGCCTTGTAGGTTCAACCTCCTCAGATGGCTGAGATTGCTGTGCACATGTAGAATAACTTATAGTTAAGAGGAAAGTGTTACCTTTATACTTCTGAATAGGTTAGTAAGCACTGCAGGTGCCTTTGGTTTCCTTAATCCAACACACTGACATAATTACAGGTGGACCAGTAAGGCACTAGCTTGCTTCCACTGAAATCAATGTCTGTCTTTCCACTATACATGGGACTGGGCCTTTTTGTCCCAGTGCCTACTTGAAAGCATAGACCTCATCTGAGCAAAGACCATAAGGCTGTACCTAATCTGGAAGATGTGGTTTTGACAAAGTACCTGCATCCCAAGGCCTAGGGATGTTCTTAACTACCTGACTGAACCAGGGCTGGGTAATTTACTGCCTTCAATGACTGCATTGGCTTCAGACTGTTTTGCAGGCCTTGGTGCCAACTTGAGTAGACTGCAAGACCTGGCTGTGAAATGAGGAGAGAAAGAGAAAACGTTTTCTGAAGTACAATATTGTAATGACATTACCTTGCGTTTAGTGGCAGCAGTTATTACAGTGGTGTCAGATCTTAGGTTCACAGGGCTCATGTCAGTTCACAGAGTCATAAAATGGTTTGGGTTTGAAGGGACCTTTAATAATCATCTAGTCCAACCCCCCCTGCAGTGAGCAGGAACATCTTCAGCTAGCTCAGGATGCTCGGAGCCCTGTCCAACCTAACCTTGAATGTTTCCAGGGCTGGGGCTTCTACCACCTTTCTGGGCAACCTGTTCCATCTAATGTTTCACCACCCACATTATAAAAAATTTCTTCCTTATATCTAGTCTAAATCTACTCTCTTTTAGTTTGAAACCATTACTGCTTGCACACCATAACAGGCCTTGCTAAAAAGTTTGTCCCCATCTTACAGGCTACCTTTAAGTGTTGAAAGGCTGCAGTAAGGTCTACCAGAGCCTTTTCTTCTCCAGGCTGAACAATGTGAAAGTAGTTCATCCCAGCAGTTTGCTGGTTACAGAAGGTTTCACACTTTTTGGCTCCAGTCCTGCCTTGTGCAAAGCCACCAGGCCCTCTTTTGCACTACCTCTGGTACTCGCTGGACACTTTTTTGGGACAAGCCCTGCTTACCCATTCAGATGGGGTAGTTTTGTGGAGGACTAGCAAGTACAGCCTTCACAACAGATGGTCCAGAAAGCAGTGAAAGGGGTGAGAGCAGGTGGCTGGGATAAGACAGGGGAAAAAAGGAGGAGCTCGTCCTTCCCCTGATGATGGCAGGCTGTTGGGTCTGTGCAAACTTTTAGAACTAAGAGCAAACCCAAGCAGTACTTGAGCCCACCTGGAACAAGCAGTTCACTAGGAAGGAAATTATCTGGAATTTCTCTTGAGTGTGGGAACTGTATTTGAAGTTCTTATTAAATTCAAAGTCTGGTTGGTCAAGTATTGGTTGTGTTCTCAGCTGTGCGCAAAGTCCCTTGGCAGTGGGCATGGTGCTATCCAGTATTGATGCATGCTAGCCCAGTGTTGTTCTATTCCAGAAGGCTGGTGCAGCTTGTGTGTGTGTCATCAGTGCTAGATAAAACAGAGGGGAGTAGGGGGAAGAAAAGAGAAAAAAGAAAAAAAAAAAACAGCAACAGAGAGGTTCCCCTGCCTCAAATGAATAGTAGGTAGGTGTAAACATGTTTTTTAATAAAAATAAAAGTGTTGGGGAGATTGCATCTTGCAAATATTTTGTTGTGTCTTATGTCATTGTTTTTGAGAAATCTGAGGAACACTGTTGGGAAGAACAGGTTCTGCATCAATGCAGAGTGCTACAGTCCTGACATTAAATTTGTAAAGGACTGCTGCCTTTCATGTCCTGTAAGAGATTTCCTAGATGGGCTTTGTGAATGGGGAAAAAGGATGGCCAGTAAAAGATGGCTGAAATTTCAATGAAGACTAGCCCGATTTTACCCATGAGAGTTCTTTTACCTTCTGGTCATTTCTAGAAATTATTTATTGCTAAGCAGGATTATTCCAGATGTACATCAGCTGTCAGTTGAAAAAGAGTCTGAAGATTAAAACCACTTAAAATATTTGCCATTATTAAATAAATAAAGTGACCTGAACTGGAAGCATTCACTAGTCTGGTGTGAACTGATTACTGCTGATTACTGCTGTACAGCAAACTGATTACTGCTGTACAACCTTGCTTGACTGCATTTTGGGAAACTACAGTTCTGCACTGGAAATGGTTATTTTTAGGTTTTTATTTCAGCAAAGACAGGAGATTCTGATGAAGTTGAAGCACCTCTGCAGATTAGCATGGGAAAAAGGATAATAAAATCTTGTCACCTAAAGATGCTGAGAGAGGTAGAGTGTATTAGCACTGATGTTCATGTACTTGCTAATGTCTACTTCATGTCCACAGGAAAATGAAAATTAAGGATAAAATGATAAAATTGTCTTAATGATACCATACTAGTGCTTAATTAGAGTTTTTAAAGGACAAATCTTATCTTCCTGTCATTAATATACAAATAAAGATACTGAAGTTTATTTTCTGATTATTTTTTATTACAGATTAACATGTCCTTTTGAGAATGCTTATTGGTAATTGCTGAAAATCATTCTTAGATTCATGTACATGTTTTATAGATGTCTGAGAGACGTCTCCAAAATGAAGGTATCGGTGGAGAATTTGGGACCAAGCTACTCTTTCTGCCTTCAAAAATATATGACAAATGAGTTGGGTAACCTGCCCATGGCACACCTAATGCACTTGCAGAGGCGGGAATAGGACCCAGGGAAGCGAATATCTGCCTGTTCTGATCACAGGAATGAGTGAATTAATGAATACAGACTGAACTTCAGTCATAAGTAATGCATTAACATGGGTATTACACCATCAGCACTGCCCTTCTGCCCTTAGTAAAACTAAAGAAAGTGCTCCTTTTAAATTGTATTCAGGTTTATAATTGAGTGTTTTGAGTGATGGCTTCATCCACTGCAAGCAGAAGGGAGGTGATTTACAGTGTCTGTCGGTAGAAGGTTGTTATGTGAGGAGAGATTAACAATCATAATTTCAGACTCAACAGTATTGACTTGTCTATTTTAATGCAAATTTTCTGTCTTAAATACTGTGCTCTGTCTTAATTAGATAAAATAATCTTTCCTTGCTTGAGTAGTCCCCTAAATTAGTGACCAGCCTAACATCCTCAGGATTATGCTTTTGCATTGTTTAACTCATGCCAATTGTACAAACTGAAAAAAGGAGAAGAAATTGGTCTCTTATATATGCAGCACATAACTTCAGATTTAAATTCCTCTGGATTAATTTCTGGTTGTTGGTTTCAAAAGGAGGCTCCTGTAGGCATCAGTGGGTTCAGATCAGCCTTCCCTTGGTTGAGCAGCTTCTGCATGATGCTTTTGGGAAATTTCTGCACTGTAGAAATGATGTCAGCAGAGAGTTAACTAAGGAAGCATCATCCTGACCCAGTGCACCACTGACATAATGAACAGAGTATGCTCAAGCAAGGAGGCAAGATCTGGGGCTGGTCCCCTGTGCTGGTAGTGATCACTTGCTGGCCCTTGGGCTGGATGGGCCTACAGTGCAATCGAGAGACGTGATTACATGTCAGGTCCATGTGCCTCAACTGGTTTTAATGTAATCAGGTCAGCTACTGTTAGCAACAGAGCTGTGGTGATGTGGGCTTCAGCTGCTGAGTATGCAGTCGAGATGCAGCCTGCACCCAAACCCGCGTTTCCATGGCTCCGTAGCTAGTGGGCATGGGGCCAAACTCCCTTCCGCATGTGTAATCCTGTTAAACTCAGTGGGACTGCTTCCATGAGGGAAAAGCAGCAGAGTTGGACTGCACAGCAGTATTAAAATGGCTTGGCAATGGAGTGCAGCTGCATTTGCAAGAGGAGTGCCTGGGAGCAATGGATAACCAGCCCCTGTTGGCATTAAGTCCTCCCTTTGCAGAAGGAAAAGCTGCTTTCTGGGTTTTGTCTGCTGCAGCTGAGGCCTCTATCTGTGCTGAGATTTGTTTCACCTCACATTAAAAAACCTGTGTATAGGCTGGGCCTGAGCTGTAGGTTTTGCTGTATACTCAGAGGAGAGGAGTGGATTAGACATACCAGGTGTATCCTATAGGTGCTAAGGTGTGATAACTTACCCTCCAGACCCGGTCATCTTTGTCCAGACAGGGTGCATCCATCTTGCTCGGACCAGATGCCCTAATTTTGGATAGTTTCAGCTGGGGGTGAGGTGAATCCAGTGAGGAAACATGAGGCTTTCTGGCAGCAGCTCTGTACTGCCCTTGGGTCCAGCCAGCCCCAGCACCTGGGAGTCCCTTCCCTTATGGCTTGGGATGTCCTGTGGTGTCTCCTCTTCTCACATGACGCCCTAGGCAGAGGCATTTGGGGGCAACAGATACGAAATAAACCAGAGCGCTGGAAATTTCCTGGCATCCTTTCATGCTGACATTCAAATTAAGTTTTGTTTGAAAGCTTTCTGTAAATGATGTAGAGAAGTGAGTGGTACAGTTTTTCTAGCAGCGCTTCAAAAAGTGCTTTTTTTTCTCCTTCAAAAACTCACGACATTTTGAGAACTGACAAAAATTTTGTAATTTATTATTAGCACAGTTGCTCCTCAGAGTGTGGTTATGTGGTACTGGAAGGATTCATGCCTGGAAACACTGTAGGTTCCCTTTTCCCTCATTATTCAAGAAGAAAAGCAACCAACCTTCAGCTACTGTGGAGAAAGTTTGCTAGTCTTTTCTCAGTGCCAGGTTTTCCTCTGGTGGTGGTTTTATTTCACTCTGAAGTTTTAGTGATGATGTCTGAAACTAGTCAGTCCTCTTCTTTCTACATATTGCAGGCTAAGCCAAGAAAGCCTGGATGAAACAGAGAAATACCTATTGATGACTTTCCACTTGATTTTTTGAAGGCAGAGAAGAGTTTGGATAACATTCCTTTGTTGTGTTTCCATTTCAACGAGCACTTCTCCAATTAGAAATACTGAAAAAGCATGAGAAAAACAATTCTCTGGCGAGTAGCATAAGCTTCTTGGAATCACCTAAAACAGATGTCCAAGAAGTCTGAACAGGCACACAAACTTGGAGATGCTTATCTAACCTGTTTAAAAGATTGACCATTTTACATAATTAGCTTTTAATCTCATGCGCCCAAGAGCAGGGCTTTGTTATGCAGAAGAGAACAAACTGTATCTGGGATATGTTACAACATACCTGTTCAGACTACATTGCATTATTCATCTAGAAGTAAACAGGAGGCTACTTGTCAAACACTTGATTCCATTTTTCTCTCCCAAAGCATCAAAACCTCTAATTATGTGTTATAAAAAGGTTTAACTTGAATTTTAGAGAGCATACAAAGTCATGTGATTAGTCAGCTCTGACTACAGTAAACATAACCCATGTTACCTTCTCAGTATCACAAGACAAATGCATAAAGCTTGGAGTACAGTCATGATGGAATTTGCTCCATCACCCTTCAACTTTGGGATCTTCACAAAATGCAGAGGTTTCCCAAGTTGGTTGTGCTGATCTTTGCATTGTTGCCTGTAGACTCTTACTTCTTGTATTAAACTCCATACAAGTGAAAAAAAGCTTCACTTAATTTGGCAAGCAGTTGACTAGACTTCTCTGAAATCTTTTAGTTATCCAATCCATTAAAGGTGCTGCAGGAAGTGGCACAGAGATCTTGCGTTAAGCTGAAGGAGAAATAATAGCTTCAGTTCCTTCTGTGCTTAATCTGCTTATTAAAAAATTACTCTAGCTCATAAAAGATTAATTTGTAAAACATCCTCTTCATACTTCATAAGTTGAAATATTAACAGCAGAAGCAAAATCAGCTTTAAAGTGCTTTATTTTCATTCATGTATTTACTTAGATGGTGCTTACACTACATAGTGAAACTACATTGTCTCACTTCATATTCTTTGCTGGGTTCCATTTAGAAGGTTGTTCCTTTGAAAAACCACAAAAGTAAAATAAAATTTTAAAGTTTATTGTGTGTTCTTTAAATGTAGCAAGCATTCCTAAAATATTTGTGTTCACATCAGGCTACATATTTTTTTTCCTATTCTCTGACTTTGTTATTGTTCCTATTGTTTTACATAACAGATTTGAGACTCAAACAGATCTGTAAGCACCCTTTGAAAGGCTGAAATTAGTCTTTAAAGTGCAGTGTGGTATGGACTTGACAGCTCTTTGAAACTCAAGGCTGGAGATGTGGTTTGCAGAAATCCTCCTGGACACAATCCATTTCTGGTGCCTGAATTTCAGAGAAGTAGGTCAGCAGATTGTTCCAATGGATAAAATCTGTGGATAGGATTGGTTGCTTTGGTTTTGGCAATGGGACAGATTTGTGTTTCTTCTGTTTCTTTTTGTCTCAGCAATTTTATTTTCTAGATTATTGTGCCGGGTGTCTTATTATTTCTCAAATCATAATAATACATTGCTTTTATAAAAAGTTGTCCTTACTGTATACATTTCTATTATTCATAACATGATGTAAGAAGTACACATAAAATAGTATGGGTAGAAAAGAAAAGGCTCACATACTGCCTGATCATTAAACATATGTCAAGACCCATAAGCTCTGACATTTCATTAAGTAATGCCTGAATCCTGTGGTAATATGATTTTAAACAAATATTTCTTGAATATCTGGGTGGCTAGAAAAGGTTTGTTGTTTTTTTTTCTCTCCAAAACTGAATAATAGCAGGAGTAAATTATAATAGTTAATACCTAGGTGAATATTTCCATTTCACCTGCCAATCATGCAGTACTTTATAGGGAAGAGTAAGTAGTTTTTCTCACTGGGTTTATAGGAGGGAGTTTGCTGTACTGCATACATACCTTACAGATGGTTATAATTTCTAGAGCTGTCACTCAATTTAGCTCAATAGTAATTTAGCCCATGGGAATCCTTCTCACTTATGTTGCTCGTCTTTTTGTTAACATCAAAAAAATGAAGAACTGGGTAACCAACATGAAAGCCTCATTTCTATGGAAAGGCAGAAATTCCTTCCTTCCTTGTGCCTCCACCCTGGACCATCATTACATCTCTGAGCAGAAATAGCTGTAATGAGTTATCTGACTAGTGAAAGCTGGACTTTTCCTTAGTGTGTGCAGGTGAAACTGTTTCCCTGACATCCCACCTTTACCTCTGCTGAGGCTGCTGCTCATATTGCAGCCCCCCTGGTTTTTAGGGATGAGCCTTGCAGACAGGCTTATCTACTTCCACAAGAAGGCAGCAGCACATGCTCTGCAGTACCCTTGGAGCTGGATTAAGTGGTGACCTACAAAAGAGGCCATATAGACGCTTTCTAGTCCCTTAAAGCCATTTATTCCTATTACCGTAACTTATTTGGCGTCAACTTATTTTCATTCAATGAGTTAAGATCATTATAAAAATTCAGTGAAATTAATTCAGAAAAGAATAGGCAAAGGAAATATAGTATGCTGATTCTAGGGAATTACTTTTTCATGGTTCAAATGAACTTCCCGTCTCTTTTTTCTTTTTTTTTTCTTTCTTTTTTTTTTTTTTTTCCTTTCTGCTTTTCATTTGACTTTTATGACAGCAATTTGAAACCTTAGGCCCTCATTTTTACCAAGCATAAGAACAGCTCACATGTTTCACTGGCAAGTGCAGAGGTCTTAATGTGACTGTATCTTCACCTTGTCAGAGGGGTATTAAGAGACTGCTGACATATGTCCTGGTTCTATGAGAATTAAATTTTAAACAGGGTGCAAGTGAGTATGGCATGGATATTGTAACTATTTTATGCCTGGTTTATGACCTTTCTATTATTTTCCTTTCCTTTCTTTTTCTTTTTTTGTAAGGCTTCCGCTTACAGTTCTTTTCTTGCTTTCTTTGAAATTGGTGTTTTTTTAATTAGCCAAACAAGTTAATGTCTGAGGCTCCTGATTTACTCCAGATATACATGCTGAGGTTTGTAAATACAAGTGGAGCTAGTGACCAGTAGCACTGGCTGAACTGAGAAAACTGAGAAAAATCACAGACATATCTCATGTCATAAAATAGGCAATATGTCGGGGTTTGGTACAACCTCAGAGTAGATAATGGGAGTTTCATGACTTTTAAGGCTTCTGATGTATTTAGAACATTTTCTTACCTTGTGGAGCACTAACAAAGTTTGATTTTGGCTTCAAGACAGAGGTATCTGTGATTCCTGTTTTGCAAAAAAAAAGCCCCATCACTCTGAGGGACCATCATGTAAGTCAGTGCCAAATTAATTTCATTCCTTGTGTTTACATGTTGAGTGAGTGTGAACAAACACTTCAGCACCTTGGAATTCTTCTAGTTACTTGCCATTTAATGCTCTTATCAGACAAACTGTAAATAAGAGTGTAATTAATTATTATCTACTTACATGACAAGTTGCATATAAGTTCCATCCTCCTGGGAGTCTATTATTTACCTGATTGTGAAGGGAAATTACTGCAGGGTTATCTGGAGACTACCTGGAAGTTAAACATGAGTATTGCATTCAGTTACTTGTACATCTTACAGATTTTGCTAAAGACCCCACACAAAAAAGGAAGAATATAGGTGGTATCAGCTTTTATAATTGTAGCTGGCTCATTTTCACATGCCTGGAAGAATCAACATATGGAAAATTCTTTCTTCCCAACTAAGTATTCTGCATAAGAAAGCTGCCAAATTTATCATTCCACAGACAAAATCCCTGTGCCTCTCCACACTGAAGATGTCACTGAAAGTAATTCCAAGTCCACATGCTGCAGTTCTTACCCAGGGATGCTTTCTTGAGGCCAATAAAGTACTTTGTGTCCATCACAAGATCCTCTGCTCATTCCTGCTTTTACTATTGAGAAATGAGTGCTCTCAGAGTAAGGGTCTGTGTTGTGTCACTGCATGGGTCAGTCATGATGTATATGTGAAGCGTCAGCAAAATTATTTATTTTTCTCTAACAATAGTAGAACTGCAGCCTCTCTTTTCAGTTCCATGATTTTGGCCCCATTTTGCTTCCTGAAGTCCTAAACCGACATGTTTTAGGCATAAAATTTTAAGTGATGAAAGTGTAGCTAGTTAGAAAATTCCTCCCAGAAGTGAGACTGGAGATGCATTAAGATATTTGCAAAAGAGGAGGCCAGGGAAGGGACTAATTAACCTTCTTCTTTATTGTTTTCATGGCTTTGCCTTCAAATGTTGTGCATCTTCCAAATTTCAAAACTAAGATCTGATGCATTAATAGATACAAAAGAGACTTTTTTATTTTCTTTTTCCTCTTCCTCTCTCTACCACCAGGGGGACTTTAATATTTGGAGGGGGGAAAGATAAGTTTTTACTTAATTTCTCCTATAGTACTGTAAACTAGAAGTGATTACGTAGAGGTCATAGAAACCTTAGTTAGACACCTCGTTAATAATTACTGTAATTTATTTATAAATGCTTTAGGATGATCCAAGTAAAAAATATAAAAGTTTTCCCAAATAGAGTTGTGCAGAGCATTACCCATTGACTTCACTAGAGTTAAGACTCTACACACTGTAGCTTTTTAGTATGCAATCAACCTAATTCAAGGTTGTGTGACATAATGATTTTTCTTATCTTCCTCCAGGTATTCTGTCTGTTTTGTAATTACCTATTGTTTCTTCAGGCACTAAAAGCAAGATCGTAGTTCTAATAGACATTGAGAGATTTGGGGGTTTTCTTAATAGAATATAGACAGACACTCAGCATGTTAATAGTACGCTGTGATCTGAAAACACTCTTTTTCAGAAATTGAGTTCACAGTTGAATCTCTTAAAGGGTTTTCATTTTGATCTTGCAAAGAGTAATACTGGCTCTTTATTGGAATTGTACTTTAGTTTTCATTTGTAAAGCAAGAAGGTTCTCTGACCATCTAACTAACGTCAAATATACATTTCTCGCCACCCACACACAACCATCTTTAACTTTTGGATGATAATGGGGAATAGGCATTGCCTTCTTATCTTCTCACCCTGTGCGTCTTCAATGCCTTGTTACAGAGGAACACAGGTTCAGCATTTTATCCACCTGAATCAATCAAATAATTGTGGGTTTTTCCTTCCTCTTTCCAGTTAATTTTTGCAGGCCACAAAGCTATTGCAGTGAAACTGGGTAGCTCTGGTCTGCTGTTTGGCTTAGTAAGCAGTCTGGTGAGCTCTACCAGACAAGAGGGCTCTTTTGAATAAAGTAAAAGTGTGGTTTGGAGTTAAAAATTCTAAGAAGATCCTACCAGAAACTGAAAACCAGTGCAGGGAGAGAGGGTGGAGAAAAGGAGTGGAGTTTTATCTCTACTCTTGAATGAATACATGGTATATGATATACAGTAGGATAGGTCTGTCCATATGGGAACTGCATGTACATGTTGTCTTTGTCAATCGCTTTCCCATTTCCCTGATGGTGTGGATGTGAGATTTCCCAGATACCTTAGCTGTACTGCAGAGCATTAAAGCCTGTTGGAGATGGTCTCAAGACTGAAGGGTGGATGTTGTGCATCCCTCCAACAAGTTCAGTCCCCTTCTGGTCTGCCTGGTTATCCGTTATTCACAGCACAAGTACAGCTCTGCAGAGCAGACTCTGTCAGGACCAACTGGTGAGGTAAGGCCAGCTTCTCCACTGCTACCAATCTTCTAGCTCTTTCTTTTCACATAAACTGGATATTCACGTAATTGTACAGAAACAGTTTTCTGTGGTTTTATGCCTGCAGAAATTTTCCCTGCCTGATTATCTGTTGCAAATAGTACACATAGCAATAAATAAATAAATAAAAATAATAATAGAAAAAGTTGCAAATCTACAAATCTGAAAATCTAAATGCTGCTTGCAAGGGAAGAGATAAATGAAGTAGAAAAAATGGCTAAAGAAAAGCAGATTAATTCACTAACCAATTGCCCAAAGCCTATTTTAACCGTGAAGAGGTTTGTCAGTTCAGCTTAGAATACAATTGGGTGAAAAAAAACCCTCAGAAGTGAACTGGTTTAGTGGGTAAGGAGGGAGCTGGGAGACTGCAGAAACCCGCACACTTTCAAACCACTGGATAGCAGGAAGAAGCCAGAATAGCATTTCTCATTTACCTGTGTGCCAGGGCATGATCCTGACCACGGCTTTCAAAGTTAATGGGAAATAGCTCCTCAAATCTCATTGCAGTTCAATTGGAGCTGGCTGTCTAATCTCCTCCTCTTCAAATCTCATTTTATATGAAGCACACAGGCTCAGAGGGCCAAAAGTGACATCCCTCAGGTAGCAGTGCTGTGTTGAGTGTGCTGTCCTCTGAAGTTCAGCCTAAAAGCAGTTGTGCTTTAAACTGACAGTACCAACAGGGATGTGACAACAGGATTTGTTATTATTTAAGCTTGTGATTTTAATAGTAATTTCTACAAAACAAAATTTTGCAGGGGAGAAAATAACGTTTTACACAGGGAAGGGGAAGCCACTGAAAGAAAATGCTAAATGCTTAATGTCAACCCTTTGGCGGTGAAAGGACATATTAGAAACTTTCAAGTTCCCTGGTTTTGTATACAAATTTGCATAAATCTCTCATCCCAGAAATGAAAATACCAAATGCCTAAAGCGTAGTCTCAGTGTATTTCTGATTTCACTGTGACAGAGAAGGACTGGAAATCTCAAGGAGATGAGAGTGGTCTCCTGGGATTCTGTTCTGGTTTCCCTTAGAAGTTGGCACATCACAGGTGTAAAATGGCTTTAGATTAAATGATTCATGAAGTAATTAAAGAAAAGCAATCAAAAAACCACCTGGTGAATGAGGTATCTTCAAACCATTGTCCTATGAAGTTGATGAGATTTTCACCAATCTTCAGAAGTGGATTGGACTGTTTGACCTTCCCTCTCGTACTTCAGGGACTAAGAACTCCTGTTCTGTTAGCACTGCAGTTGGCTCTGCTGTTAAGCTAAAATCATTTGTCCTTTTTCAGTCCCTAAAAAGCCTTCTGCTGCTTGTGAAGGTCAGGAATATGAAGAGAATGGCAATAAAATATTGTTCAAAAAAATGCTTTTTTATTAGCATTAAGTCTTGGAGCAGCTGCTAAGAGGAAGGGATCATAAACATTATTGGGTGCTTTTAATTACAGTAAAGAACAATTCCAGATTATGTTATCCTGTACTCTATATTCAGCAAGAGTCTTCCAGGTGTAAAACTATACTATTGAGCCCTATCAGTATAGTCTTATTTGAAATCCTATACCTGTGGAAGCCAAATCCTGTTTGCTTTCAAACCCAGGTAGGCCTATGGACATCAATAGAAATACAAAGGAAGTTAAGTGAAAGGAATGTGACACTTGCTTTTTTTGGCACAAAGTGAACAAAACAAACAACTCTCATTTACAGCTTATAAATATTTGTGAGGAAAGCTTAGATTTTGTGACATACTAAAACTGGGGTTTGCACCAAACCCTGGGGAAATTCAGGTAAAGTAAGATTAAAAAAAAAAATAATATATCAGCAAGAATGGTTTTATCTGTGATTTTTTCTCAGTATGGAATCTGTTCACATTCATTGGGTCAGAGCCTGGAGTTTAAACACCAACTTGACTTACGTTTAAACTGTGAAAGTGACAAGCCTGAACTCCAGCTCTACTGACCCATTTCTCTCATTGGAAAATTCCCTTTGCATTCAGACCAAGCGATGTCTGTGGCAGGGCAAGCCTGTGCTCTGCTCCTTATGTGATCAGAATTAGCTAGTATTTTTTGAATATTTTAATTTTCAGGCCACTTACAAAGTGATTTTCTTTTTTCGCCTGCTCCTCTGCCACGTGCATTTATCTTTAGAGTGACTTATTTCTCAGCATCACCAGTACTTATCTGCCACTTCACAGACTGATTTCTTGTGCACAAAGCCAAAACAAAGCTTGGTGGAGATTCAAAGACTATTTTAGACAAGATCTGCATGCAGTTTATCAGAGCTTTTTATGTATCTTGATGAAAAGCATTTTCAAGGGCAACTATAGGGGAGGAAAAAGTATTGGTTGCCTGGTATTTTAATTTATTGGAAAAAAAGGAAGAGCCCAGTAATCAGGAAGACAAACTCTTGTCTCATCATGCCCACCTCTGCAAAGCATGTGCACTGCTGCTTGCAAGTGAACTTCTGACAACCCCCTGATGCCAAACCCTTCTGAGGACAGAGCCAAAGACATCCCCATGCTGTGGCTTGAATCCCAGCTGCCTCCTACACAGTATAGGCAAACTGGCCCAAGGGAGAACAAGCATTGCCACGTGAAGGAGGCATTTTCTGAATGATTGACCTCCCCTGGTCTATGTGACAGGGGACCTTGCTTTTCTCCTTAGTCAGTCCCAACTTTCCTCTGCCGGACAGGGGAAATTCAGGCAGTACTGCAGGGAGCTCGGAGACTGTCTTCAGAGCCATAACGAGACCTGGCAGACAGTTCTCTGGTTTCAAATAATTGGATTTACATTACATTACAAATAATAGGATTTCTAATATGTTAAATTTAAATGTTACCTACCGACTTTCATGCTCTTGCAGATCAGTATTACAAGTATAAAGATACTCTTCTAGTTCTCCCCACTGGCAAAAACTAACTGGGGAGTTTCTTGGAGAGAATGACAGAGGGAAGGTGAGCCAGGAGGGAAACTGGATCTTCCTGCTAATCCTAAAATAAAACCTGCTGAAGTACATAAGAGATCTCTGTGGACTTGAATGTGTTCAGTCAGGAAGTGTTAAGTGCATTTGGACACGCAGAAGCACAAAAGGAGGGGAACAATCTGCTTGTGTCAGCTTTGTTCTTCCTCAAGATACACACATGGCTGTTGCTTCAGGTTTTCTTTTTTTTTATTTCTTCTTTCTTTTCTCTTTAATAGTAATATATACCCTAGGGGTGATACAAAGAAAAAAAGTAATTTATCTGGACATTTTTGTTATGGGCTTATTCTCCTGCTCATTAAAAAACCCACTGAAATGTGGAAATTTTCAGCCATCTCATTTCATTTATCTGTGAGCATCCAGACTCCACACTGAGGTCATTAGTATCTCAGGTGTATTACCTCACCATGGTCTGTTGCTATGGAAATACATCCAAGCATCTTCAATATCTTGGCTGCAAACTGCCCGTGCATCTTGGCAAGAAAGGCTATGTACAAAGGAGCAAACTTTAATTTTAAAACATACTGATACAAATTAAAATATTTGCAGGTATTTGAAATTCATTCCCTGCCTGTAAATCCACTCAAATTTGGTGGTGATTTTATGCAGATGTATTCTCTTCTTGCTGGCCTGATTTTTGTCCTTTCTATTTGTATGAAAATGATTTATGAGGAAAAGGAATGGCCTATGTAAAAAATAACAACCATATAAAGAAAAACTTTTTTCCTCCCCTTTTTCTGGGGAGTTTCTAGGGATTCCTGTATGTGGCTCCCAGCAATTTAGCTATGCAAGCACTGCATCTAATATATTACTGTATTTAATAATAGATCAAGCCACAGATAATGCCATGTTTTCCCTGAATTTACTGCCCTGACTTACTCTTTTTATACTGCACTGGTAACTGTCAAACGGTTTAAACATGTTTATTCTTCCAGGCTGTTTTGCACCTTTAATTTAAGGATCTGCAAGAGCTTTATACAAGTTAAGACTGAGTTTAGCTGGTGTTAACTATTTGAGGGAACACAGAATTATCACAGTAATCTCTGTTCCAGTTGCAGGCTGTAGCTGCTGACTCTGCCCTTTCCAGTGATAACCCTTGGCTTAAAGGGGAGTGGAGCATTTTATGTGCATGGACTATTTGAGTCTGTGCTGTGCCCCAATAGCAACTAGGAAGGGTGACAGACCAGGGAGGCTGAGGTTCTGAGGCTGCCAAGTGTCCCCTGGGGAGCTCTTTGCAACTCGTTTAAAATTAAAAGCAGCTGTGAGGCCTGATCTTAAATTTATTGAAGACTGAAGTGTTCTTCCCTTCATAAGCTTCAGGGTTGGAAAAACCTACAGGTGGCATAAAACAGCTTTTGTTTGTTTGTGTGGGGTTTTGTGTGTGGTGGTTTTGTTGTTGTTGTTGTTTGTAGTTTTGGGGTTTTTTTTGTCGTTGTTCTTGGTTTGGTTTTATGGTGAGTTGTTTTTTGTTTGTTTTTCCTGTTCCTTAGTTTAAGTATGAGATAACATTCTTCCAAGTAACCAAGCGGTGAAAGTTTTAGGTATCTTTACTAGAGAAAGACAGCCAGCTCTTGTACATAGGAAGGAAGCTAGAGCATTAGCAGAAGGAGCTCCTCTGTGGGAGATGTGCAGTAAGTGTCTGGTAACTTGTGTACTTGTGACTTTCTGCTGCAGCACTGTTCCCTGTTGCCACTAAAGTTGAAGCTTTTCCTGCCTCTCAGACTCAGGAACGTGGACTATATTCTGTTTCCAGTCTTGCCATGATCTCTTCCAGTGGGGTTGGATGTAATAGAGACAAATTTCATCTATGCAGCTCGACAGACCTTGCAGGGTTCTTCTGTTCTGAAACCTGTGTATCTGAGATCATTAGTGGGTTAAATTAGTACAACAGTTTCCTAATACACCTGCCAAGTTGTTTGTATAGGTAATTGGTTCATCCAGACAAGCAGGCTGGCTGAAGCAGCAGCCGTGCAGCCTGAGACAGTATAAAACCCCCTAGAACACCCCATTGTTTTGATACTGTAGCAGGCAGAGTGGGAGAGCAGGATTTCTTTCTAACCCTTGCTCATGATAGGTTTAGGCTTTGAAGCTGTGAGATTTTTCCCCCACCTCTTCATATACCTAACACACACACACACACACACACTGTTTCCTGGCTTCTCTTAGGCTTAGTTGGATTGGATGGGTGTGGTCAGGATGAAGGGGCAGCAGTAGCAGAGTATCTTTCCTTCTTAACATCCAACTCCCAATCTTGCTGTTACCCAAGCATATGCTTTATGATTTCACTTGAAAGAGAACACTTTTTCAAGCTTTAAAATTCTCCAGAGAAGAAAATACTTTTTTTTATTGCCTTTTCATTTATCATTTTTAGGATGTGCAGAAATGGAACTCTTGATGAGATCCTCACCTGATAGTGGCAGGCAGTAACTTGGTGACTTTGAAGAGTCTCTGCCAAATTACACTCAATATGATTTGGCTCATTTTGCAAGGAACTGGGCAAACAAATTATCATGGGGTGAGATGTCAGAGTTTGAGATAATACATAATGTTGCACCTAACATTTAGCAATGGATTTTGGTGTGATTTTCAGTATTCTTGATGACTATGTCATTCCGTGTGATGGAAATTTATAGACACTTCATAAAATTTAAGAAAAATATGATAAAATTATTTCTGGTGAATGCTACCTTGAGTTCCTGATTTGCTTGGTGGGATGCAGAGTTTTTACTGGGGTTATGAATAGAAGGCATTGGTACCATGCTTATAGCAGTTGATCAAGCTATGTGTGGCTGCAGGGCACAGTTACCCCATATCGCCCTCCCAAAAAAGGAAGGGGGGGGAGGGAGGGAAGGAAAAAAAGGGAGATTAGTGTCTGCTCCCGAAATGCTGACTGTAAAGCCCTTATCTTCAAGCATTTGTTATAGACCAGAACTATATATTAATGGGAATTCCTTCTATGAAGAAGCATAGCCTTGCTGGGGCATGTCTTTCACTGCTAGTATTTTGCCATGGGTGAAAACGACGGGCAGTGATGGAGGAAAGAGAATTGCCAGGACCAAATGAGAGCTTTTGTTTGTTGAGGAAATGCTGCTTGTGAGGAAATCCTCAGGGTTTTGGCACCAAACCTGGTGGGTGCCAGGGTGTCATGATGTCTTCCACTAACTTTTGTGTTGATGTATAAGCATGCAACTCTGCCAAATATAAACTTTTTAAAATATATATATGTTTTTTTCTCTTATCTAATGAAGATTTTTTCAGGGAGATGCAAACTACAGCAGGCATTGCTAATGTACTATTGTTGATTAGCAGCAGTAATAGAAGCATGGAGCCTAGTAAAAAAAGGCCAGAATCTTCTAGCACCTTTGGCTTTATAGTTGCTTTGTAGAGCTTTAAATAATTATAGTAAGTACTTACAGGAGACTGTGATGCCAAGGTTTTGCTGATAATGTTGTCAGTGGAGTTGTACCATTGCAGGAGATGGTGGGTAGTCTTTTTCAGCAAAAAGCTCTTGCATAGACATATGCTATTTACAGACATCATCGAAAAAACAAATTACATTTAGAACAGACTAGAATGAGAAAGGTACTGAATTTGCCAGGAGGAATTATTGAAGCCCCTGTATTATTGGTTTTATTGACAAAGACATTAAGAAGTGACAACTGACTTCGGGCAGATTAATTTTGGATCCTCAAACAGAGTTGAGTTTAAAAGCTAGTGACATGTGAGGATTAGGCACTGAACACCTTTTAATGATGTGGACATCTTATTTTTCTCTCTGTTTATAACTTACTGTATGCTGGCTGCTTTCCAGTTATACTGGTCTATCCCACGCAAACTTGAATCTGAGAAAAGCTATGTGTGAGAGAGAAAATAACAGTCTGAATATGATGTCTTCAATGTCAAATGCCTTGAAAGTGGATCCACCTGATTCTACTTTTATTTCTTAAAATGTGTCATATTAACTTATAGAACTATACTGTATTTTTCTTCTTACTTGACACAGAAGGAAAGCCTAGATGTAAACAAGAGTTCAAGGAAGAGGAAAAAAAACAACACCTCCTCTCTTTACCAACACTGTAAATTTCAATTACAGAAGCTTGGGCAGATCAAGTGCAGGGCTGTTCATTTCCTTCAGCTGTCAGATTTACATTTTTTTGTTTATGCTTACTAGGAGTGAAGAATGCATCCATTTTTTGTAACTCAGTATAAACCACTACAATATCAGTTCTGATCTTGTGGGTTTTTTTAACATAAAAATTTTCACTGAAGGCATGAGGGCAGAGAACTCAAAATCAGGCCAGTAGCCAGAAAGATAAAAGAACTTAAAAGCCAAGCAGAATAATTGGATCTTTGCTAACAAACTGACAGAAACTGTCATAGATAATCAGATTAACATGGCAGAAAGCCCTGAAAACAGTGACAAAGTAATGTTCATTTCTTACCCACAGGAAACTTAGAATTTAAGAAGCTAAAGGACAGGCTGGCTGTGCATAGTGTCATTATCAAATCCAAAATGCTGTTTGCTGTCCCACCTGTATTTCTCTCTTAAACCTTTTGAAGAAATGGATCACCTACCGGTGCTTTCCAGTGGAACCTCATTATGTATCCCCATGCCCAGGGTGCATGCTGCAGGCCTTTCCCAGTGCTACCCTTCATGGCTACATCTGCCTGCTTGGTTGCCTCTCTCATTTTGCAGAAGAGCTGGTGTGCTGTAGTTATGGCCAGAGCTGGACGGCAATGGAAAGCAATTGTCCACTGGAACATCCTCTCAGGGTGGCATATTCTGAAATAACTGTAAAAAGTGACAAGTGTTTATTCAGTGTTTTTAGCATGGCCAGCATGTGGAAAAAGTGTTCTCCCAGAGCTGTTGTCTGCTGATAAGATACATATGCAAAAGACTTGCATGACCTATTCGACTGGGCCTTTCATAGTCAAAATTAAGATATGATAGTGAAGAATGAAAGAGTAAAAAAGCAGCAAAAAGACAAACATAATCCCATTTCCAAATCCTTCCCCTTTAGATATCCAATATAGTGATAGCAAAATCCTAATGCTTCAAATGTGTATTTGGGGCCTTTTAATGTGTGAAGAGATGTCTTCTTTTTAAGCCTGGGCTTTGTGGAAACCTGCGTTCAATTTCTTTAAACTGCGTCTGTTGTCTTAGGCAAATCACTTTAATCTTCCCCTGCCTCAAATCTCTATGGTGTAGCACAGATGGATTAAGTTTACTGCAGATATCTAAATTATCAATGGTGCAAACCCTCCAGGAAAAGACTTCTTTGATCTTGCAGTAAGAAGAGCCCTGCTGAAGCTAATGAGACTGAACATGCAGGATAAGTGCTGCTGTAGGTATAATAAAGCTACTGGTGAGGTGGGAGGGAGAGTAATTTTTCCTCTGCATTGTATTTTGTTTGTGGAGGGAAGGTGGAAATCCAAGTGGATCCATGTTTTTTGTCTGTGAAATGTCAGTGCATTTTTGTCAGGCTGCTTACGTATGCATCCCGCTCGCCCTGTGTTCCTCAGGACTATATAAGCCGTCCTCCTCCAGTGACCCAGCAAAGAGTAATTACTTCTCCTCCACATCGTTTAATCATTCTGGTATTTTATATGGCACAGCTGTGTTGCACTTGCTGCTGCTGGATTTATACGCACGTATGGTTTTTGTTTCAAAAAGGGCTGATCCTGCAAGGCGCAGCCTGCCCTCTCTGCTGAGAAGTGCCGGCTGGCGCCTGGTCACACCGCCTAGCTCAGCTGTTTGTTGTGGGGCCAGCTCCAAAAATCGGGTGCTTGAAACCTGTGGCTTGTGTGGTGCAGGAGGTTCGCTCAGGAGGTCAGACTGCCTCTAACGTGATTGATCTGTACAGCCCTTGTGCTGTACAGGGGGAGTTCAGGACTGTCCAGACTTAAACTGGAGTCCCTTTTAGCAAAGATTTTTCCTGTAAAATGATACTTTAAAGAGTGGAGAGCATTGCCAAGTTGCAGGCTATTATTTGATGTATTTATTTTGCTGGCTCTGTGTTGTCAATCCATTTGTATGGTTTTGATGGACATTTGTTAAGTGCTGGTTTCCTATCCTTTGTCATGCTTTCCTTTATACTCTATGTCAGTACTGTAGGAAAGATGCTAAGTATATGCCCACATCCTTTTGTTATGGTTAGGCATGCTGTTCAAAAACAATCGCTAAAACCAGAGATAATGTGAAATAATTTTCTATTACTTTTATTCTTGATTGATGGGGAGATCCCTCATAAGTCATCAATGGAGTTAACTGCACCACAGAATAATTTAAACAGGAAGGGATCTCTGGAGGCCATCAGGTCCAGCCCTCAATTTAAACCTGGGAGTTTTTACAGAAATAATGAACTTCTAGTTTAAAGATGGAACTTTGAAGATGCACATTAACTTTCCTTCTCTGCCTAAGGTTTCTTTCAATAATATCAGTCATATAGTAAAAGATGCAGAAACATTTTTTGTCTAGGCCCTCTTATATTGTGGTTGCTACTTTGCTTAGCTCCTTTTGCCATACTTCATTTATCTATTTTTTTTAATAATAATCAAACTCCTTCAGGGAGATGACTAGTTGTTAATCTGTACAATGTCTAATGCATTCGAATCTTGATCATGGTTAATTAGTATAACAATACTCTTCAAAAAAGATGACACCACCACTTGCAGACAGGTCTTTCGTAAGAATCCAAGATACTGATTTTCTGTGACAGGACTGTAGTACGGGATGTCCAGCATCAATCACAATGTGTTCTTTCTTGAAGCAAATATCTTTAATAAATTAGTTACCACTGTCTCTTTTTCATGAAATAAAATAATTGTTAACCACTGATGCTGTAGGTCTGCCTGTGCTTCAGCCAGTATGTTCCAAAGTTGGCAGAAATTGAGATACCAAGGACCTTGTATAGTCAACCTCATATCCTGAAGTTTATCCTGTACATCAAAGTTTACAGAATACATTGTCAATGCCAAAGGGAAGGCAAATGACCTTTTAAGCAATCCTAACCATCAGTGCAGGCTGAAGGCTTATGGTCAGGACTATGAAATATTTTGATTGGTTTTGGCTAGCATGGGTCAGTAATGTAGTATGTCAAGGACTGTATATGAGCTTTTGTTTTGGTATAGTTTTATTTCTGTTCTCTGAAATTACTTCTGTTTCAGATTATTGTGTAGCATACAGTTCAGTATGTGAACTAGCTAAGGTTGTATCTGCCTATAGCAGGAAAAACAGGTTTTAACTTCCTAATTAAAAATAATGTGTAAATTTTTTCTACATTTCATATTTTTCAGATATTGGGAGATTTTTACATGAATGCACTTCGGGTACTTAAATGGGTGAACTTGTGCTGGGTGCTGTTCAAATGTAAATACAGAGGCAAGTTTTGCCTTAGAGATCCACCTAGGAAAGACAAAGCCAGGCTGCTCCATCAGCAAAATTGCAGTTGCAGGTCGTTGAAGATGGAGTGATGCCATGATATGAGCTGATGGGACTAAGCAGATGTGAAGTGTATCTTAACTATTGGATGCAGGGGGAGAATGGTATATGCCACCACCATAAATACCTATTTTCAAAAAATCTGATTGGCAGCAAGAAAGGCTAGTCAAAAATAATAATTAAAAAAAAATACAGAAGCAAGAAATAGAGAGAACAGCTTTGAGTGTGGGTTTTGTTGATTTGTTTTTTACAGTTTTTGGGTTCAAATTCAAAGATGTGGCACAATGCTTCGTCTTCCTACACAAGCAGCTGTGTGTCTTGGTGCCTTAGATTTAGCCTTATTTAAAGAGTAATTTCTTGGGCTAGTGTTTTGCAGTTTCAAGTAGACTTTCACTAAAAAAATAATGCTGGGTACATAATGAAATCCCTAGTTTTAAAGAGAGACTGATTTTAGAAGAGGTAGTATTTTAAGGACCAGAGCATTCCTGTGAGATGTGAAACCCTCAGGTTGTTCCAGCAGGCTGCCACTTTACAAGCAAATGTCCTAAATTATTGATGGCTTCATGATGGTGCTTTCAGCCTTTGTGGTTGCAGCTGCAACAATCTATGTTTATAATATGCATTGCTCCAACAGAAGAGGGACTGAATCTGCAGCCTAGGAACCAAGCCCCTTTGTGGGATGCTGTGAGCAAATGGACCTAAACTCCATTTTTCCACCACTCATCCCTATTCATTTGACTATAAGTTCAATTTCTTTTAGGCCCTGAATGTATATACGTAGAATATAATGACTCCAGCAGATGAAGTGTAAGAAAACTACACCAAAATGAGAAGTTCAACTGCAGTGAAAGTCAACAAGAACCTGTCAAATGACGATGTCTTACCTTTGTACCACCTTCTCTTTCTTTTCAGTCTGGCTTTTCCTAATTTCCCTGTTCCCTGTTTCCCTTCCTCCCACCTTGTGTTTCTTGTCTTCCATGGTAAATGTTGCAAGCTGTTTCATCTCGATGAAGAACGGGGGAAAACATAATATCAATTATTTTCTACGAGATTAGAGAACAATGTCACATCACTTTTACTGACGTTCAAGTCAGGCAAAAATTAAAGAACTTGCATATTAGAAAGTAAACCAGATTGTAACTGGTACTCCCACTAGATGCAATAATCTTTGAACGCTGCCAAGCCGCACTTTAGAAAGGTGAGAAATTCTTTCCTAACACTTGTGGATGAAAAATGCAAGGAAATAAAATAATTATTGGTATGATTCTTATGAAAACGTCCAGCAATTTTAGTAAGAGAGAAGACAGATCACAAGAAAAGAAAAAAGGGACAGAAGAAAAATACCCTGTTAGAAGGGAAGATATGATTATGCCTTTTAGCTGTGTCAGTGCTGGCATAATTAAGCAGGTGCAGGGCCTGATTTGTTAGCAGTTGCTACAGAAGCAGCAGTGCTTTCTTTGTACCAAGTCTGATTCCTTACCAATGACTTACTAATGCTTCCACTCGCTTTGCAGAGGTGGAAGCGGCTGCACTAAGCCTGCACCAGCAGAGGCGGGTGAAAAGCATGAAGTGGGTGCTGGGGAACTGTGAACAGAATTGCAGAAAGAATGAATTATTAAGTCAACAGGCTTTCAACACCTTATTTTGAATTGGCTGGCAAGATTTGGATAGTTCAGGAGATGATTAATCTAACAAACTCTTGTCTGCAAAGCAGGGGCTTTGGCAGCCATGCAGGCTTTGGGCTTTCCTCGCTTCCCTTTCGTTCCCACCCCAGTGCCACAGTGAGACGTGACCCCACTGCCTGCTGGCCCTCACTTTGAACAGCACTGTGATGCTAGTTATCCTTCCTGTCCCTCCCAAGGCTTTTCATTCTCCTTTCCTGTGTGATTTTCCTTTAACCTAGATCAGTCTGATGGTTGGGTTCAGAGCAGGATCCCAGAGCAGCCTGCCTTGGCAGGACTGAGGGGCAGAGAGGGTAGGCTGTGCTGGGAGGAGGCCAGGAACATCCTGAGCATGGCACTGTGACCTTGAAGCTTCTCCAGTGGCTGCTTTGTATAAAGATGGCAGTTCCACAGCTTTTTCTTTGGTGCTGGCAAAAGCCATGCCAGGAAAGCTGCCCTTTTTTGCCCTGACACCATACCCTCCACCTGCTTATTCCTGCCTATGTCTTCAGGTCATCCAGTGCCTGTGCCTTCATTTGTGTGGCTGTGCAGAGAGGGAGACTAGGGGAGAGTTTTAAGTTGGAAATAACCACTGTGAGTGATGCAATGTGATGTGCAAGTACTGTGCCTCCAGGCCATGGCACAGCCGCTTCTTGTTTATCATCATTGCTGGTATAATTGTAATTTGTGCCACAAGAGAAAGGGCCTCCTTGTATCCAACCTCTATCCTTCTCCAAGTGGCTGAATAATACCTCCCTAGAGCTACCACCTGGCTCAAACTTCAAAAGTCTTGTTATAAGCTTGTGGAGCCCATTAATTGAATGTTTCCTCAAAGAATATTAGGATTGTTTCCAAAAGTGTCTTGCATTTATCTTACCCTTAAACCTCAGATACATCCAGTGACTGACTATTTAGAAAGGAAATTCACCATCTTTCCCATTGCCATGCAGCTTAAAGCTTCTCTCAAAGGAGATGGCTCAGTGCAGAATGAATGCAACATGGGGAGGAGGAAGACTAAGAGGGCTTCTTTGGTTCTGAGGATGGGTTGGCAGAGGAAAGCTGGCTCATGGATCATGGTTACTGAGGAGATTCTATCTAGGGTAGATTAGTGCGAATGAATAACAAATAGGGCCCTTGAAACATCAGGAGACAGAGGATGTCTCCTACCTCTCTCCAAGGCACTGAAAACCTAAAGTCTTCAGCTTCTTCTTGCCTCAGCACTGCTTTGGGAAGCCCCTTTCCTTCTTCCCACCTTGAAGTAGTGTGGCGCAGAGGTTGTGAGAGTGGCTGATGTTCTCTGCTTTCCTGGGACATAAAATGCAGCAGCCTAGAATGCAAGGCAGTTGGGGCCACTGATGAAACACTGAAATTAGTTTACAAATTTGTCAGTTCATGCATATTTTAACAGGTGTCAGAAAGGGTGGCTTTCTTTTCAAACGGCATTTAATTGGCATTCCAGTTTTTCATCTTTTAGTTGCATAAAAATGCAGTGAGAAGGAAAACTGAGTGGGAGATTAAATAGGACAGTCTGTCTGCAATAAAATGGAATTTCCTTAATTAAATCTGCTCAGAAGTTGCTAAAAAATTATCATTTGCTTTATCTCACCATTTAATTTATAGAAAGTGGGGAGAAAATGGGTATGTTCGCATAAAAAATAATTTATTAGCATCACCTTCCGTAGATGTCTAAAAGGCTGATTTTAGAGTTCCAGGCAGAAAAATTGTTAACTCACAAAGGCTCTAAGTTTACTTAGAAATTCTGCCCAGTAAATTCAATAATTCATTGAATGATCCATGTCTGTGTGTGTCATATCCAAATCCATGTGCTGACTTCTGAAATGCACTTGCTTCTACAGCATAAAGCAAGACTGTAAGGACTAAAGAACATTAATCTAATCCCTGGCTTTTATAATTGTATAATCCCTACTGTTTGCAAGGGAAATCCATAGATCTGTGACTCACCAATTCACGAAGTACACGCTGACTTCTAGAAAGACAAATTTGTGATGATACCCAGATAAATGTAACAAGCTGCACTATAGGGTTGATGCCTACAGTCCACGCGTGTCTTAATGCCTAATTCTTACTCAGTAATGTCCTATTAGTTACCTCTATTACGACTTCCTGCGCGTGTTTCATGTGAAAAGCTCTACACAGCTTTTCATCAGTTTTCTGATTCAGATACTTTTATTCAAAATTTGCTTTCTGCAAAAACTTTTCTTACATTGACTAAAAATGATTATTCTGCAAGCCACTTTCTCAGAAACTTTAGATATTTGCTGAAATATAAAATAGCTAAAGTGATATTTAAAGCACTTCCCCCTGTAGCCTCCACACACCTCCCAAAATAAAACCCAACCAACCAAACAAAAAAACTTCCTGGGAAACATTGTAAGATATTTGTCCCTCAGTAATTCACCCATTACTTTGTTCAGCTATCATATAAATTTCTTTCTCTTAGAAGTCTGACATTAGCTACAATAAATTTAATTGTTAATGACACTTTTTAATTTTATTTTAATGGAAGTATCTAGCACACAGGATTCTGTGCAAATATGCACTAAAAACTGTCCTTTTCTAGCAGTGCAAGTAGAGAAGACAGGCACCGAGAAACACAAATAAGCATAGCTCTGAGCAGATCAGGATGAGTGAGTTTTAAACCTTAACTTTCAGTTGAGTTTTTACAGCACTTAGTTTGTATCTCATGTATTTTCTTTCCTCAGCTTCTGGCAGAGGATGCTCGTTGGGCAGAATATAAATATATACATTGAAATCTATCTGATATTTTGTTCCAGGCACCCAGGTGACTATGGAAAGATGCATGCTTTTTGACCACCAGCATGTTCTCTGCTCAGGGCTTTCTGGCAACTCATAGGATCCACTCTTGAACTGCATAGCGCTATACTACAATTTGGGCCAAAGCCCAAATTCACAGAATCACAGAATCCTAGGGGTTGGAAGGGACCTCAAAAGATCATCTAGTCCAACCCCCCTGCCAGAGCAGGGTCACCTAGAGCACATCACACAGGAACACGTCCAGGCAGGTTTTGAATGTCTCCAGAGAAGGAGACTCCACAGCCTCTCTGGGCAGCCTGTTCCAGTGTCACTATCACAGTAAAGAAGTTTTTCCTCATGTTTACGTGAAACCTCCCATGCTCCAGTTTGCACCCACTGCCCTTGTGCTATCACTGGACATCACTGAAAAAACCCTGGCTCAATCCTGACACTCACGCTTAGCATATTTGTAAACACACCCCTCAGCCTTCTCTTCTCCAAGCTAAAGAGACCAAGCTCCCTCAGCCTTTCCTTATAAGGGAGATGTTCCACTCCCTTAATATTTTTTGTGGCTCTGAGCTGGATGGACTCTTTCAAGCAGTTCCCTGTCCTTCCTGAACTCAGGAGTCCAGAACTGGACACAATATTCCAGATGTGACCTCACCAAGGCAGAACAGAGGGGGAGGAGAACCTCTCTTGACCTACTAACCACACCCTTTCTAATGCACCCCAGGATGCCATTGGCCTTCTTAGCCACAAGGGCACATTGCTGGCTCATGGTCATCCTCCTGTCCACCAGGATCCCCAGGTCCCTTTCTCCTACACTGCTCTCCAGCAGGTCAGCCCCCAACCTGTACTGGTACATGGGGTTGTTCTTCCCCAGATGCAAGACTCTACACTTGTTTTTACTGAATTTCATAAAGTTTCTCCCCACCCAGCTCTCCAGCCTGTCTAGGTCTCGCTGAATGGCAGCACAGCCTTCTGGTGTGTCAGCCACTCCTCCCAGTTTTGTGTGATCATCAAACTTGGTGAGGGCACACTCTGTTCCCTCATCCAGGTCATTGATGAAAATATTGAACAGTACGGGTCCCAGTACCGACCCCTGAGGGACTCCACTAGTCACAGACCTCCAACTAGATTCTGTCCCACTAACCACATCTCTCTGACTTCTTCCTTCCAACCAGTTCATGATTCACCTCACTACCTGATCATCAAGACCACACTTCCTTAGTTTATCTGTGAGGATGCTGTGGGAGACAATGTCAAATGCTTTACTGAAATCAAGATAAACTACATCTACCAAACCCTAGATGGGCTTGGCCCTCTGGGTACCCCGTCTGATAGGTGCAATATTCCAAACTCTCACCCTTTCTGACAAAGAAAATTAAACTTCTCAGTATTGAGGGCCAGACTGTGAAATCTTTTGGCAAGTCTTTCAGGCCCAGTTTGGCGTTGGTGGGATTCTTGCCTGAGTCAACTTGTTTGGTTTTGCCCTTGGGGAGTGGGTTTCTTTCAGTATTGTATCCAGAATGTGGCATTTACTCTTCCATAGAAGTAAATCTGTGAATGCAGGTGAAATTTCCATAGCCCTCACCTAACAAGTGGCACATAATGAGTTAGGTTAATGATACTGCCTCCTCAAGAGCAAACTGGAGACTTTCACTGCTGCAGTTGGTAATTAGGGATTTCAGCTGTTCTGCGTGGAAGGAAGTTGAGCTGACAAAAAGGTAATTACACTGCAGTGTATTAAAAAGCAGGTACTGTGCATATAATTACTGGAGACTTTACCCGTGTGTGTGTTTTCTTAACTTCATAGTCATCCCCTAACAGCAGAACCAGGGACGGCTGGTGCAGGGTGCTTGCCAAGAAAAGCAAATTAGGAAGGTTATTACAAACCAGTGTTTTCCTGCCTTCAAAGCCAAACTTAACAAATGCTTGCTCACTCCTGAGAGGGGGAGTAAGGAATGGAAACAGAACCGGAGAGCTGAATTCCTGAAAGAGATTAAAGTGGTTTGTTTATATCTGTGCGATTATGTTCTGCCACTGCTTTACCACTACTGATAACACAGCAGGACAGCCGTATATGAAGGAGCTTCAGAGGGCCTTCAGTATTTAATCCTTTGTGGAGTTGTCTGCTGTGCGGTGGCCATCCCTATGGAGCCAGGCTGGAGTGCCAGTAATCACTGTGTTAGTGCTTCAAACTGCAACAGCAAAACCGTGCTGAGGTGGGTGTCCCTTGCCTCATGGCTGTGACACCTCTTCATGTTGCCCCTTTGCTGCTGGCCTCATTCCCCCTGGAGAGTGGTAAACAACAGTCTTTTAGTGATGGATATTTTTAGTTACCAGAAGCACTTGTGTCTCTCTTGTGGCCTCTAGGTTTGGGCATTTAATCTGTTTAAATTTGCATGGGATCTTCCTTTGTAAAGTGGTATATGCTGCCTGATGCCATCATCTCTGTTGCATCCCCAGCTTCTGTATGACAGCAACCCACTCCCCAGCCATGGTCTCACTGCCAGGAGGGGCAATTTGCTATTCTCTCCTCCTTTCTCTGTCCATCTCTTGAAAGGGTCAGGAACACAACAGGAGCTCTTCTCCTCCAAGATCATTCATACATAGGGCATCCTTGGTCATGCGAAGCTGCTGTCTCAGCTGAGAGGAAAGGCCATCTGTGTCAGCAAAGACAGTAATTTTCTATGAAGATTAATTTGGAAGTTCCCATTGACAGGACCCCTTTGCTGCAGTCCTGCATGGCCAAGGGCAGCGGGGCTTTACGGCAGCAGTCTGATAGCTCATCTCCTGGAGCAGAGAGTCCTGGGCCATAGCACTGGCTGCCGTGCTGACACCTTGCTTCCCTCCAGCTTGGCAGCTTGTGCATAGCTGGTGTTTAAATTGCTGGAACAATCAAACCAGAGATTGTTTCAATGGAGAAATTAATGGCATTTGTGAGCACATTCAGTGTGAGCACATTCATTTTCTTGCAGAGCTGGACAGCGTTGCCTCTCAGACCATGTGGAAAAGTGAGGAGCTCTGTACTGGGTTTCCTCACCAACTGTGATCACTGACCTGAAGCTATCCCCTTGATGTTTTGCATTAGAAAAATATACATTCAGCAAGTTGAACACGGTTAAAGGAGCTCAGCTTCTGGCAAAAGGGTGCTCGGTGGGATGCCAGGCACTGCTCTGTCTCCCCACCCCAGTGAGGATGTGCTGCATCTCTGAGCAGGAAGGGAGGATGGAGAAATGTCCCCTGCAGTTCCCTAGGCTTTCTGTGTGCATACAGAGATGATCAGGACTTACCATACCAAAATTAAAAGGGAAAGTGATGATAATGTTCTGATATCATGATGGGTGCTTCATACATGGATAGGTCAAATTAGCCTTGCAAGACACCACACAGGAAGACACTTCTAAGACAATACATAGAAAATGAATCTGCAATTGTCTTCTGTTGTTAAATTGAGGACCTTAGACCTTGGAGAGTGTCATTTGTATTGTTCATCCTCTTTTATCATACAAGTGTCTAAAGGTGAAAGACAGGGTTAGACTTCAAAGACACTACACCTGACTGGGGAGAAATTCCTAGACAACTTCTACTTGTCAAACATATGTTTAGAGTTGAGTTACCACTTCAAATATGAGTGAAGAATGGAGATGCCAACATTCTACTTCTGTATCTGAAAAGCTGCCAAAGATATTTTCCATGTGTATGCAGAGAGAACAGCAAATGCTAGTGTGATGCTTTAGAAGGGAATTTCTTTCTATATACAGTACACACTTAAATGCAGAGAAACTAATGGATTAGTCAAATGTTTCCTTGGCAGTATCCATCAAACTTCCCCAAGACATCTGAAAGCCAACACTAAAATTTTGTAATTTATAAAATGACATTATATAAAGGAAAATTAATGTTTATATATATATATATATATATATAACTTCACTATATGATTTCTTTCTTTATATCAAAGAAAATAATGCTGAGTAGCATACTGCAACATATAAATACACAAAATGTTTTAATGATATAGGTGCAAGTGTAAAATAAAATTCTGTGCAGCCAAATACATCACAAAGGTAAATATAATAATTTGTTGTTGATACATGAACCTCTCTCCGTTCAGGCATTCTGAGAGGTGGCACTGAGAACAAGGGAAGTCTGCTTGTGCTTCACATCCTAAATCATTAATCTAGCTCTTCCTGCCATTTTAAAATTGTAACATACATTTCTGAGGTCTTAGGGCAGGCAGGTTTGCTCTGCCATCTGAAAAACGTCAGTTTCTTTCATGTTCTTCCCTCAAACTTAGATATTTTTATAACCAGCATGAATAAGCTACTCCTAGTTGTATTTCCTTCATTACAAAGCAGTTACTTAGTAATTTCATGGCACTTTTGACATAGGAAGTCTTATTTTATACTAGTCTGCATTGTCTCTAATAATGAATCCCATTTGCACATGCTGAGATGTAATGTTGTCCAAAAGAAAGACTACTGAAAATTGGATTTTTAATAGATTAAAATGCTTACAACCAAATAATTAAGATTGTATCTACAGTTATCACTGTAGACTTTGCATCTTAATTGCTGATAAAAAAGGAGTGCAGTTCTACATTACATGATTTAAGGTTCATGGAGATGCTGTTTACTGTATTGGGCATAGCTATCTTAAAACTATCCAAAATGATTAGTGCAGTATAACATGATGCTTCCTATCTGATGGTCCTGTTGTCATCAGAGGAGGGTAGCAGTGTCATGGGGATAGGGAACTCTTTGACTAGATGGGAGGGAGCAAGATGGTGCTGATGAAATTCCTCCAGATCAATAGGTCCTGGGTTAAATATTGCCATGAGATTTGTCATTTCAGGGTCTCCGCAGACTCAGGTAGTTTGCACCGCATTGATTTTTTTCTCTAGACATGTTCTCAACATTTCCCAATCATAACGTTTATACATTTTTTTCCCCTCTCTTCTTAGCAAAAACTTGACTTTTAGTGCAATCATACAAAGATAGCCAACATCATGATGTGTCCTGGGCCATAACAGCTTACTGTAATCCATCAGCAGATTTAGTTCAGAGGATTTAGGGAGGAAAAGGCATAGAATTCCAAACAGTTCTTATAATAAACAATTACCAGGTCCCCTTGTTTTTCCCTTTGCTTTCTTGTTGCTATCACGATGTAACTAGTGCCTTGATTACTACCAGTCTGAGCCGTGGTGCTTTAAATCCTGTTGCAGTCCAGCACATGAGGGTTACCAGGGTTGGGATATCATGTTAAATGTGTGGAGCCTGGGGAAAAGCTAAGAATGAGACGTTTGCTTGATCGTACGTTTTTCAGTGCACTAGCTCCTTCCTTGTGTTGAGAGCACTGCAGCATTGCTTGGTGCAGCTTTGCAGACCAAGACCTTGGAGACAGGGTGGCAAGACATGCCAGGCTTCTGTCTCACACTGGCCGTGCTTTACAATGACTCCATTGCTATTCATGCCTGAGCTCAAAACTTTCACTTAATTGTTGCTGGTTTTCCCCAATGAAGGTAAT